>NC_064639.1:1113365173-1113672777 GCF_023864345.2 Schistocerca serialis cubense | reverse complement strand
CAGCTGACGATTCTGCAGCGGCGGCCGTGACTTCCGTCCAGCGACTGGGCGGCTCCGTGCTCCGGTGGCGGCTGCTTTCGTGACCAACGGCAGGCTGACCTGTGACATGGTCAAACAGCCGAACCAGTACTGCATTCCAGGAGTAGCTCCGGGTTTCACAGGCTCGTGGTGTAGGCTGTGATACCTAGACGAGAATGTTTCAGTACACGAATGTCTGAGTACTTACACGCTACAGCCTATGTCCGCTTATGGCTTAAGGATACTCTAAACACTTCTTTGGTGGATAGTGCGGGAAGGCTTTCCTCCTTCTGCTATCGTATTGCAGCGTCAGCTGTTGCTATACCACGCCCAGCTGGCTCTGCCTCACAACGACTGTCAGATATGTTTTCCTTTGCAACACGTAACACTCTTGTATGCCTGTGGCTGGCTCTTTTGCAACTCACTTCCGCTCTGGCGTTCTTTTTCACGGAATAAGGTCGATACGCTACATTGCCCTCCTTTTCATGAAGACCCAGTCCCTTGGTTAAACAAAAGTATATTATGCCTTACACTGGACTACCTGGCCACCGACCCCACTGGCCTTGCTTCGCCTCTTAAGAATTATTGTAAGAATTGGTTTTCTTAACCCTATCACTTACACATTTCTTCAGAGCCTCTTTCCCTGCTGCTTTTAACGCTCAGCTTACCCAGTCTACTGGAATCTGAACGACAGCTTTGTCTGAAATCGGTCTTGTGCCTTCGTCTCCCACGTACCAGAATAAGGACTACACTCAGCAGAATAAGTGCTGCTTGTGGTGGTTAGTATGACAGTCTCAATGTTGTCTCTTTGTAAGACTCATTTTCCCGATATAAATTTACAGGCACCAACAAGGTAACCACGTAGATTCGTCCCTCCTGCTGGTTCACAAGCGTGTTTATAGACTGCATTAATTCCAGCCCTTTTTTTTTTGGTCATCAGTCTACTGACTAGTTTGATGCGGCCCGCCACGAATTCTTTTCCTGTGCTAACCTCTTCATCTCAGAGTAGCACTTGCAACCTACGTCCTCAATTATTTGCTTGAAGTATTCCAACCTCTGTCTTCCTCTACAAAAATGGTTCAAATGGCTCTGAGCACTATGGGACTCAACTGCTGAGGCCATTAGTCCCCTAGAACTTAGAACTAGTTATAACTAACTAACCTAAGGACATCACACACATCCATGCCGGAGGCAGGATTCGAACCTGCGACCGTAGCGGTCTCACGGTTCCAGACTGCAGCGCCAGAACCGCGCGGCCACTTCGGCCGGCCCTTCCTCTACAGTTTTTGCCCTCTACAGCTCCCTCTGGTACCATGGAAGTCATTCCCTCACGTCTTAGCAGATGTCCTATCATTCTGTCCCTTCTCCTTATCAGTGTTTTCCACATATTCCTTTCCTCTCCGATTCTGCGTAGAACCTCCTCATTCCTTACCTTATCAGTCCACCTAATTTTCAACATTCGTCTGTAGCACCACATCTCAAATGCTTCGATTCTCGTCTGTTCCGGTTTTCCCACAGCCCATGTTTCACTACCATACAACGCTGTACCCCAGACGTACATCCTCAGAAATTTCTTCCTCAAATTAAGGCCGGTATTTGATATTAGTAGACTTCTCTTGGCCAGAAATGCCTTTTTTGCCATAGCGAGTCTGCTTTTGATGTCCTCCTTGCTCCGTCCGTCATTGGATATTTTACTGCCTAGGTAGCAGAATTCCTTAACTTCATTGACTTCGTGACCATCAATCCTGATGTTAAGTTTCTCGCTGTTCTCATTTCTACTACTCATTACCTTCGTCTTTCTCCGATTTACTCTCAAACCATACTGTGAACTCATTAGACTGTTCATTCCGCTCAGCAGATCATTTAATTCTTCTTCACTTTCACTCAGGATAGCAATGTCATCAGCGAATCGTATCATTGATATCCTTTCACCTTGTATTTTAATTTCACTCCCAAACCTTTCTTTTATTTCCATCATTGCTTCCTCGATGTACAGATTGAAGAGTAGGGGCGAAAGGCTACAACCTTGTCTAACACCCTTCTTAATACGAGCACTTCGTTCTTTATCGTCCACTCTTATCATTCCCTCTAGGTTGTTGTAAATATTGTATATGACCCGTCTCTCCCTATAGCTTCCCCCATACTTTTTCAGAATCTCGAACAGCTTGCACCATTTTATACTGTCGAACGCTTTTTCCAGGTCGACAAATGCTATGAAAGTGTCTTGATTTTTCTTTAGCCTTGCTTCCATTATTAGCCGTAACGTCAGAATTGCCTCTCTCGTTACTTTACTTTTACTAAGGCCAAACTGATCGTCACCTAGCGCATTCTCAATTTTCTTTTTCATTCTTCTGTATATTATTCCTGTAAGCAGCTTCGATGCATGAGCTGTTAAGCTAACTGTGCGATAATTATCGCACTTGTCAGCTCTTACCGTCTTCGGAATTGTGTGGATGATGCTTTTCCGAAAGTCAGATGGTATGTCGCTAGACTCATATATTCTACACACCAACGTGAATAGTCGTTTTGTTGCCACTTCCCCCAATGATTTTAGAAATTCTGCCTTATTTGACCGTAAGTCCTCCAAAGCTCTTTTAAATTCCGATTCTAATACTGGATCCCCTATCTCTTCTAAATCGACTCCTGTTTCTTCTTCTATCACATCAGACAAATCTTCACCCTCATAGAGGCTTTCAATGCATTCTTTCCACCTATCTGCTCTCTCCTCTGCATTTAACAGTGGAATTTCCGTTGCACTCTTAATGTTACCACCGTTGCTTTTAATGTCACCAAAGGTTGTTTTGACTTTCCTGTATGCTGAGTCTGTCCTTCCGACAATCATATCTTTTTCGATGTCTTCACATTTTTGCTGCAGCCATTTCGTTTTAGCTTCCCTGCACGTCCTATTTATTTCATTCCTTAGCGACTTGTATTTCTGTATTCCTGATTTTCCCGGAACATGTTTGTACTTCCTCCTTTCATCAAACAGCTGAAGTATTTCTTCAGTTACCCATGGTTTCTTCGCAGCTACCTTCTTTGTACCTATGTTTTCCTTCCCAACTTCTGTGATGGCCCTTTTTAGAGATGTCCATTCCTCTTCAACTGTACTGCCTACTGCGCTATTCCTTTTTGCTGTAACTATAGCGTTAGAGAACTTCAAACGTAACGTGTCATTCCTTAGTACTTCCATATCCAACTTCTTTGCGTATTGATGCTTCCTGACTAATGTCTTGAACTTCAGCCTACTCTTCATCACTACTATATTGTGATCTGAGTCTATATCTGCTCCTGGGTACGCCTTACAGTCCAGTATCTGATTTCGGAATCTCTGTCTGACCATGATGTAATCTAATTGCAATCTTCCCGTATCTCCCGGCCTTTTCCAAGTACCCCTCCTCTTCTTTCGATTCTTGAACAGGTTATTCGCTATTACTAGCTGAACTCAATTAGTCTTTCTCCTCTTTCATTCCTTGTCCCAAGCCCATATTCTCCTGTAACCTTTTCTTCTACTCCTTCCCCTGCAACTGCATTCCAGTCGCCCATGACTATTAGATTTTCGTCCCCCTTTACATACTGCATTACCCTTTCAATATCCTCATACACTTTCTCTATCTGTTCATCTTCAGCTTGCGACGTCGGCATGTATACCTGAACTATCGTTGTCGGTGTTGTTCTGCTGACGATTCTGATTAGAACAACCCGGTCACTGAACTGTTCACAGTAACACACCCTCTGCCCTACCTTCCTATTCATAACGAATCCTACACCTGTTATAACATTTTCTGCTGCTGTTGATATTACCGGATACTCATCTGACCAGAAATCCTTGTCTTCCTTCCACTTCACTTCACTGACACCTACTATATCTAGATTGAGCCTTTGCATTTCCCTTTTCAGATTTTCTAGTTTCCCTACCACGTTCAAGCTTCTCACATTCCACGCCCCGACTCGTAGAACGTTATCCTTTCGTTGATTATTCTATCTTTTTCTCATGGTAACCTCCCCCTTGGCAGTCCCCTCCCGGAGATCCGAATGGGGGACTATTCCAGAATCTTTTGCCAATGGAGAGATCATCATGACACTTCTTCAATTACAGGCCACATGTCCTGTGGATACACGTTACGTGTCTTTAATGCAGTGGTTTCCATTGCCTTCTGCATCCTCATGTCGTTGATCGTTGCTGGTTCTTCCGCCTTTAGGGGCAATTTCCCACCCCTAGGGCAAGAGAGTTTCCTGAACCTGTATCCGCTCCTCAGCCTCTTTGACATGGCCGTTGGCAGAATGAGGCTGACTTCTTATGCCGGAAGTCTTCGGCCGCCAATGCTGATTATTTATCAAATTTTGGGCAGTGGCAGGGATCGAACCCGGGACCGAAGACGTTTTGATTATGAATCAAAGACGCTACCCCTAGACCACAGGTACTTCTGTTCCCTAGTTTGATTTAATACAATTAGATCTGCCACAGTTAGCACTTCCATGGGTTCCTCTGGCCAATACAAACGAGCCTCCCAATTATTCAGGTGAGCTATCCTGAAATCGAGCCCAGCAAATGCAAAGTAGGCCCCAATATTTCGCAAGCTGTTCCATTTAATGACAAACCACTTCCGTTTAATGCTAGTCTCTCTGCCGATGTAAGCTTCACCTTCTCGGAACAATTAACCACTACTACTACCTTGTTCAGCAAAGGAGTTGGAAGAGCAGTTGAACGGAATGGACAGTGTTTTGAAAGGAGGATATAAGATGAACATCAACAAAAGCAAAACGAGGATAATGGAATGTAGTCAAATTAAATCGGGTTATGCTGAGGGAATTAGATTAGGAAATGAGACACTTAAAGTAGTAAAGGAGTTTTGCTATTTAGGGAGTAAGATAACAGATGATGGACGAAGTACAGAGGATATAAAATGTAGACTGGCAATGGCAAGGAAAGCGTTTCTGAAGAAGAGAAATTTGTTAACATCCAGTATAGATTTATGTGTCAGGAAGTCATTTCTGAAAGTATCTGTTGGAGTGTAGCCATGTATGGAAGTGAAACATGGACGATAAATAGTTTGGACAGGAAGAGAATAGGAGCTTTCGAAATGTGGTGCTACAGAAGAATGCTGAAGATCAGATAGGTAGATCACATAACTAATGAGGAGGAATTGAATAGAATTGGGGAAAAGAGGAGTTTGTGGCACAACTTGACAAATAGAAGGGACTGGTTGGTAGGACATGTTCTGAGGCATCGACGGATCACATATTTAGCATTGGAGGACAGCGTGGAGGGTAAAAATCGTAGAGGGAGACCAAGAGATGAATACACTAAGCAGATTCAGAAGGATGTAGGTTGCAGTAAGTACTGGGAGATGAAGAAGCTTGCACAGGATGGAATAGCATGGAGAGCTGCATCAAACCAGTCTCAGGACTGAAGACCACAACAACAACAACGACTTTGTTAAAGTTAAGGTACAATCAGTGCCCCGCGACTTGCTGAAACTACAATTCCGGTTCGATCATCCCTTTATTGTCTTCTCTTACCTACTTTTGTCCCTTTAGCAATTTCACTGTGCAAGAATCCTACCCCTCTATTACTACCGCATTCGAACATGCCTTAATTTCCCCTCGGTAGCATTTTTACAGCTTTGTTTCTTCCACTTCTACATATCTTCACTCGTCTTTTGCAACTAATAACAGTCCCTGTGCTATTACAAATTTCTTCAACATTCACGCTTCACAGGATATGCATCAACTATGTATAATTTGTAACATGTCTGTTTCACATACAGGTATAGGAACATAGATGTAAATTTTGGCCCCATCAGTTCTCACAGACACTGTGGCTGCCTTGAAATAAAAAGGTAAGCTTTTGTGCTTGGGTCCTAAAACCACCCCAGCTGCGGCGATAGTTCCTTCCGTATTTTCCATAGGCTCTCTAAATACTGCTCTCGCAACAAGAAATGTATCCCTAGCTGTCCTCTTCCAGCCAGTTGCATAGCCTCCTGCAGTTCTGTTAGATTCTCTCATGCATTCCAAACATTATCTTCTACAGACTGCAACCGTTTTGTATTTAGTACGTGTCTAAGACTTCTACTTCTTTTTGTAGGTCCCTGATTCTGAATGACTACCTCTTCTGCAGATCTGGCATATCGCATTATTTCTCCAGTGAGTTGTCGTAGCAGTTCTGTGTTCCTCAATATTTTCCAATCTAATCATGTAATCTACATAGCGTACCAATTACTCACGGCTCTGTTTCCTTTTGCCCAGCGCATAACCTCTTCTACGGCTCATTCAGCCTTCAAATGTCTTCTTCATCAGCAGTGCCAAATATGTTTTCATAAATCGATCTCCAGCGTCGATCCCACCCCTCTTCTTTCGCCTATGTGGAATAGCTACCAGTATCTGGGTCATCTCACTCCTTAACTTTTCGTATACTCCATTTACTCTCTCACATTCCTCGGCACTTCCTTTGGGTACCCTGTAGCTTTCCGTTTCCTGGAAGAAATTGTCGAATGCTTCTTCCAAGCTTCTCACTTCGTTATGCATCTCCAGTTGGTAGGATACCACCTGTGTCATTCAGCGATGACTGGTGATCACTGAGTCTTCCTGCTTGGCGAACAGCACTCCCCCTCACAGGCGCTGGTTTCGCAACTCTCCCAACCCGACGATCAGTAATATAGCTATGAACTCCATCACCTCGCTTTCTCAGCTCCTCACCTGTGGGCACGAGTACCTATTACTTTCCCCCCCCCTTAAATACATTGCTGCTCCACACCTGTTTTATTAATTACACTGAATCTATGCTTAACCTAAAAAAAAAAATATAATGACTGTCTCCTAGACCTTAATCCATACTGGTTCTCCGTTACCGTTGCATTCACAACCTCTTATATATATTCGGATACCTTTCTCCTCACTTTCCCTCTCCAGTTCGCATGGTCTTTCACTGGAATGACTTCTGGACTGCTTTGAAAAGGTTCCATCCACCCTACATGCACAGCTGTCATTGTCGTCGGCAACTGAATGTTGACATTTACTGGTGATGTAGTCTCTACCACTTTGTACGGCCCTGGTACTTTACGAAAACCTTCTCTATCTTTCCTTTCGGCCTATGCGAAGTTTAAAGCATGACCCACTGTCCAGTCTCATACTTATTCCCTGCAGGTTTTTTTATTGAATGGACCTAAAACATTACTCCCCGGAAATTCGAATAGTGCTAATGCTTCAGGTAACCACAGCACTGGTACTCCTGTACAACACACATCCGATCTCTGTGCGCACTGTAGGCAGTTACGCACATGCTGGTCTACGTTTGTCTGCCTATTCCTCCACCAAAACCTTCCTGCTACTCTTCTGTTCATAGATCTGCAAGACTCCACGACCCTTTAGTACATGATCTTTAGTTTCTTGTAACAATCTACTCCTTAGCTTCACTTGTACAACTACCCGCAATCACAACTTGGTTTCTCTACATAGCAATTCATCCTGCATGCAGCTGTGACTATTTAAAGTACTGAAACTTCCTGGCAGATTAAAACTGTGTACTGGACCGAGACTCGAACTCGGGACCTTTGCCTTTCCCGGGCAAGTGCTCTACCAACTGAGCTATCCAAGCACGACTCACGCCCCGTCCTCACAGCTTTACATCTGCCAGTACCTCGCCTCCTACCTTCCAAAATTTACAGAAGCTCTCTTACGGGGCATGTGTCGTGCTTGGGTAGCTCAGATGGTAGAGCACTTGCCCGCGAAAGGCAAAGGTCCCGAGTTAGAGTCTCGGTCCAGCACACAGTTTTAATCTGCCACGAAGTTTCATATCAGCGCACACTCCACTGCAGAGCGAAAATCTCATTCTATTTAAAATACTGTTTACACTCGTCATCCATCGTCTGAGCAGTTTGCCATTCCTTATGCTGATTACCCCCAATATGTAATACTGCTACTTTTCTAATTAAGCCATCCACATTTCCGTGTCACTTCAATGGTTTATGTGTGACTTAGTCTCAATATCCATCGAGCCAACCTACTAGAACGGTCCTTTAACCCCAACTACCATTTTAATGCTGCTTGATATGTAGCTCTTTAAACTTTTTACTGTACAGGTAACATTTGCAAAAGTATTTCCATAAATAAGGCTTAACATCTCTTTCTCCGTTGTGCAATAACTTCTTTCTGCAGAATTAATTTACCTTGATGTGCAACCTACCGGTTCTTCAACACCTTCTACCTCTTGTAACAACACATAGCCAAGTACATGGTTTGATACATCACATGATAGAACAAAGAATCCGGAAACACTAATATCAGACTCGTTATTACAGCTTCGTTTAGTTCCTCAGAAGCATGCTGTCACTCTTCCGACCACACAATTTTAGTACCGGTTTCTAACAACTATATCGACGGTCTATCAACATCTCCAAATGCTTTCACAAACCGACGATCACAGTTCGCGACTCGTAAGAACGCTGGTAAATCCTTTACAGACTCTGGAACAGGAATTCACGTACAGGTCTGACTAATCTTGAGTCTGGTTAAAATGGCTCTGAGCACTATGGGACTCAACTGCTGTGGTCATTAGTCCCCTAGAACTTAGAACTACTTAAACCTAACTAACCTAAGGACATCACACACATCCATGCCCGAGGCAGGATTCGAACCTGCGACCGTAGCATCTTGAGTCTGTCTGAACCCTATCTTTACTAACGATGCTACTAGGTATGATACCTCTTCCATCACAAAATTATATATTTCTGTACTCAAAGTTAAGTTCGCTGCTCTTAACCTTAGGAATACTTCCTTTAATTAATCGCTGCATACTCTGTTCCACATCACTCCCATAGACAATTATGTCACTAAGCACTGCAGTGATTTTAAACTTCTAAGTACTTCGTGTAACAATCTCTGAAACGTTGCAGCTGCGTGTTTTAATCCGAATGGAATAGTCCTGAATTGTTTGTTTCCCCAGGATGCCGAAAACACTGTTTTGTATAGTTTCTGCGGTGCAACGTCTACCTGATGATAAGTACTCTTCAAATCCATTATTGAAAAATATTTCATTGCCCTAAATGGTCCAAGGTTTCGGTGACGTTTGGCAACGAGTATGAGTCCGTTATGGTTTTTATGGGGTCTCGCCCCCTCGTCTCTTGTTGGGTGCCTAAAGGATGCTGCTTTCTCGAATAGCTATACAATGATTCAAGCAAATCACATTAATGGTTCTGTTATTACAATGAACTACATTGACAATATTTAACTTTGGTCTACAATTTCATGTCGCAAGCTATTGGCGATATAGAAATAATCAGTGTCTTTCGCTATATAGAATGTCCATGCAAGTAATGGATATGGGTCTCCCACGTTCATATGCCTCTTCTAGTGCTGTCTTCTAGTCCGGGTGTCCTCCCCGATAGCTGAGTGGTGAGCGCGGCAGTCTGTCACACCAAGGGGCTTGGGTTCAATTCCCGGCTGTGTCGGAGATTTTCTCTGCTCAGGGACTGGGTGCTGTGTTGTCCTTATTATCATTTCATCATCATCACTGGAAGGCAACGGGATACCACTGGAATGGCTTCCCTAGACGCTCATGCGGTGGACCTCTCTAACGAGGCTTCCCCCATGACAAGACTTGGCGTAAGGCAGAACACAAAGTTAATTTCTAGTCCGGGCCTACTAGTGTCCGTCTTCTACTGTCGGCCGAGGCTGTCTGTAGCGCCGCTTATATTCTCTTCTTATAGAGGCCGCTCCTGTCGTGGTGCACACATAGAGTACCTATTGGCTGACGTCCTCTCACAGACTTCTCTGCTCTTGCGTTATCCAACAGTTTTCGCATTTAGACGTCTGTTCCATCCGTCGATATTTTTGGCTTGACAGCTACTAATGCCCCCCCCCCCCCCCATGCATTATTACTTTCTTCAGTTAATCCATCTTTTAGCTGTTGATCGATAAATTCCTCCAAAATTGGCTCCAAGCACTTAAGTGTTCTGTGTGGCTTCCTGTAGACGGATTATACATTTCCCTTTGGTTTTCAGTGCTATGCAACACGCAAAGCTGATAAAGACCCTTCTGGAAAAAATAAATCCTTAAAATCCAAAAGTAATGTTTAAAACAATTCCCTAATGCTTTCACTCCCTACTTTACATTCCCTCGTAATGCAGTTTCGATGGCGTCCGGCGATTGTCCGTGGCTGACACCTCACGCATCCCATTCTTCTTCCTACGGAATATCCATGTTAGTGATTAACGATTCCTTTGTTAGTAGTATGTCCTCTGCACTAATATAATGTATAAAAACAGATACCTTCTTTTCACTCATTATTTCTTCTGTGTGTGCAATACCTCTTTTAACTAAGCAACCCGCCTGAACTAATACTTTATTCTCTTCCAACGGCTTTACCACACACAAAATTTATAGTGGCAAGCTACGCTCAACACTGACCCAAACCGATTACCCAGCATCCTTAGGTGCAGAGTCATGCGAATCAAGTCTTTGTGTGCTCGTTCGCGGTTTAATCGGTTCGTCTTTCGCAACAAACTCCCCTCACGACATAGCGACACTGCAACGGCTTCAAGTAACTGGAACATTTTTTCGTCAGTTTCCACCCAATGTTGCCCAAAATCAATTATTACACGATGCTGTTGAAAGAAATCTAAACCTTGAATCATATCGTAGCCATCTCTCATGTGTGGCGCAATTGTTTAAATTGAACTGTATTCAGGCAAAAGTCTATGTCGACCGATTCCCATGGTGTGACACCTTTACCCCCACTCCACGCAACCTGTACCGAGGTGGATCCCATTGCATTTGTTTCGCCAGATAACTACTTGTGACTGTCACATGCGCCATTGCGGGAAGTAATGTCCTGCAGTCTATTTTTACTACTGTTCCTCTTATTGTACAATACATATCTGTATACGACTCTGTAGCATCCAATCTTACAGGGAATGACCGTAGGCGGACATGCGGTTCCCGCTGCCATTTAACAACTACATTATTCCCCGGCCCCCTATTTCTAAAATTGTTACTTCCTCTTACTTTGTTCGTACACTACTGACTATTAAAACTGCTACACCACGAAGATGACGTGCTATAGACGCGAAATTTAACCGACAGGAAGAAGATGCTGTGATATGCAAATGATTAGCTTTTCAGAGCATTCTCACAAGGTTGGCGCCGTTGGCGACACCTACAACGTGCTGACATGAGGAAAGTTTCCAACCGATTTCTCATACACAAACAGCAGTCGACCGGCGTTACCTGGTGAAACGTTGTTGTGATGCCTCGTGTAAGGAGGAGAAATGCGTACCATCATGTTTCCGACTTTGATAAAGGTCGGACTGTAGCCTATCACGATTGCGGTTTATCATATCGCGAGATTGCTGCTCGCGTTGGTCGAGATCCAACGACTGGTAGCAGAATATGGAATCGATGGATTCAGGAGGGTAATACGGAACGCCGTGCTGCATCCTAACGGCCAAGTATCACTAGCAGTCGAGTTGACAGGCATCTTATCCGCATGGTTGTAACGGATCGTGCAGCCACGTCTCGATCCCAGAGTCAACAGATGGGGACGTTCGCAAGACAACAACAATCTGCACAAACAGTTCGACGACGTTTGCAGCAGCATGGACAATGAGGTCGGAGACCATGGCTGCGGTTACCCTTGACGCTCCTTTACAGACAAGAGCGCCTGCGGTGGTATACTCATGACGAACCCGGGAGCACGAATGGCAAAATTTCATTTTTTCGGATGAATCCAGATTCTGTTTACAGCATCATGATGGTCGCATCCGTGTCTGGCGACATCGCGGTGAACGCACATTGGAAGCGTGTATTCGTCATTGCCATACTGGCGTATCACACAGCGTGATGGGTGGCGTTGATTACACGTCTCGTTCACCTCTTGTTGGCATTGACGGCGCTTTGAACAGTGGACATTACCTTTCAGATGTGTTACGAGCCGTGGCTATACCCTTCATTCGATCCCAGCGAAACCCTACATTTCAGCAGGATAATGAACGACCGCATGTTGCAGGTCCTGTATGGGCCTTTCTGGATACAGAAAATGTTCGACTACCGCGCTGGCCAGCACATGCGCCAGATCTCTCACCAATTGAAAACGTCTGGTCAATGGTGGCCAAGCAACTGGCTCGTCACAATACGCCAGTCACTACTCTTGATGAACTGTGGTATCGTGTTGAAGCTGCATGGGCAGCTGTACCTGAACACGCCATCCAAGCTCTGTTTGACTCAATGGCCAGGCGTATCAAGGCCGTTATTTCTGAGGATCTATGCACCCAAATTGCGTGAAAATGTAAACACATGTCAGTTCAAGTATAATATATCTGTCCAATGAATGCCCGTTTATCATCTGCATTTCTTTTTGGTGTAGGAATTTTAATGGCCAGTAGTGTATTACCCTGAGGTGGGCTACACTGCCTTCTTGCATGTCCCTTTGTGCATACCTGAAAAATTTCATATTAGCTACAAACAGTGTCCGTTTACCTTGCATTCCAGTCGACAAGTCGGTCTTCTCAGACTCTATAGATAACTGCACTGTCGTGAACAAAACCGTTGGACCCCATGTTCATATAAGTCTTGAAATTTCTGCGTGAAACCTTCTTAAAAAAGCACCGAGCATTACCGCTCAGCTTCCTGCCTGCAGCATCCTATTCTTATTCTTAGGTAAAGCGTTAATTTTCCGTAACATATCGGTAAATTGTTCCGTATTTCTCTTCGTTACTACTCCTAATTGCCGGACACGTTGGTCGAGCGGTTCTAGGAGCTTCAGCCCAGAATAGCTCAACTGCTGCGGTCGCAGCTTCGAATCCTGCCTCGGGCATGGATGTGTGTGATGTCTTTAGGTTGGTTAGGTTTAAGTAGTTCTAAGTTCTAGGGGACTGATGACTTCAGATGTTAAGTCCCATAGTGCTCAGAGCCATTTGAAGCATTTAAGGTACTTCTAATTGCTCCCTGTAGTGGCATGTTTTTGTTTCGTGTATCTCTGAATTAACCCTTCTTTAAATTCTTCGGATGTTGTGACTCCCTTAAGAGCTTCTGGATATACTACGTAAGTATTAGTTTCCCCTTCTATTATCAATTTTGCAACACTCAATAATTCCCTAGCAGACGGATCCTCCATCTCGACCAAATTTCCAAGGTCTCCCATAAAGGCCTGCACACCGTCAGGAAAAAGAGCAGTTAAAATTGCAATTGAGAAATCTAGCCCCGTTGTGACGATCGCGATTCTACCAGCCCATGACTTCTGCATTATTTTGTGTTAGTTTTGGTGGTGGTGGTGGTGGTGGTTAGTTTTTAACGTCCCGTCGACAACGAGGTCATTAGAGACGGAGCGCAAGCTCGGGTTAGGGAAGGATTGGGAAGGAAATCGGCTGTGCCCTTTCAAAGGAACCATCCCGGCATTTGTCTGAAACGATTTAGGGAAATCACGGAAAACCTAAATCAGGATGGCCGGAGACGGGATTGAACCGTCGTCCTCCCGAATGCGAGTCCAGTGTGCTAACCACTGCGCCACCTCGCTCGGTCTGTTAGTTTTGCTACCTTTTCTAAGAATATGAGTTTTGCTACCTTTTCTAAGAATATGTATACTACTTTCGACTCTAACACATTCTGCATATATGGTTCTGTACAAGCTTTGTTCTTGACAGCACTCATCTTGAGAATTGACATTCACGAGACAAGAACACAAAACTTAATTCTTACATCTAATCGTGAGCCGTCTCGACTCCCCCATTGACTAGCCATACACCCCTAACGATTACGTGTATAATTTTTTTACTGGAACTGATACTGTACACATCAACGAGTGGCTGTCAAGGTTGCACTCTGCACATCTATCAGGCGGTAAGCAATCGAGACTTCCATTGCTTCTAAAACTAGAGAAATCCACTGGTTGTTTACTCACAATAAAACCTATTATACGGATTGCACGACTGTCATACCTTTTCTCCATGACCAAAATACAGTCAAAATTTTTGGACTCGGTGTACTGTAGGTTGTTGGTTCAGATGTTGTTTTAAGAAGGCGACATCAGTGATTTGCTTTATACTATACACCAGTGTTAAATGACCCATGGATTGTCACTGGTAGAGAGTGAAATGATATGTCAGGATGACAGTATATTGGTTTAATTAACTTCTTTATTCTGAATCCCATCCATGGTACATCAGGAACAGCCTGGTGGCGGCGTGCAGTTGCCTCTCATGCGAAACAATAGACGTCCAGTATTGCTGACAGGACAAAGAGCAGGGCCGAATGTGATGTCACTTCAGTGCCACTGGCAGCAGCGTCTCCGGTTGCGGCCATGATTACAGTGCAGCAGCAGCGCTGACGATTCTGCAACCGCAGCCACGACCACCCTTCAGCGAGCCAGCGGCTCTCTCCTCTTGCGGCAGCTGCATTCGTGACTCTGAGCAGGCTGCGCTGTCCCGTGGTCGAACAACTGACCCCGTACTGCATACCAGGATGTTGCTGGGGGTGACACAGCCTCATGGTGATACTGTGATACTGAGACGAGAATATTGTAGTACACTAATGGCGGAGTACTTACATGCTCCGTACTATGTTCGTTTAAGGCTTAAGGGATCTATTCTAAACACTTTCATGCTGGCAAGTGTTCGCTCCCCGGTAGCTGAGTGGTCAGCGCGACAAAATGTCAATCCTAAGGGCCCGGGTTCGATTCCCGACTGGGTCAGAGATTTTCTCTGCTCAGGTACTGGGTGTTGTGTTGTCCTAGTCATCATCATTTCATCCCCATCGACGCGCAAGTCGCCGAAGTGGCGTCAACTCGAAAGACTTGCACCAGGCGAACTATCTACTCGACGTGAGGCCGTAGGCACACGGCATTTTATTTATGGCGGCAAGTGGGAAATACTTCCATCCTTCTGCTAGCGTATTGCAGCATCATCTCTTGCTATAAAGTGGCCAGCTGGCTCTGCTTCGTATCACACGTCGGCGTGTTTTGCTTTACAGCACATAACATATTAGCCTGCCGTTAGCTGACTCTGTTGTGACTCACTTCCGCTCTGGCGTTCTTTTTGACCGAACGTTGTCGATATGCTACTTTATTGTGGATTATTTACATCAGTTGAGATTAATACGTGTGTGTGTGTGTGTCAAAAAATGGCTCTGAGCACTATGGGACTCAACTGCTGAGGTCATTAGTCCCCTAGAACTTAGAACTAGTTAAACCTAACTAACCTAAGGACATCACAAACATCCATGCCCGAGGCAGGATTCGAACCTGCGACCGTAGCGGTCCTGCGGTTCCAGACTGCAGCGCCTTTAACCGCACGGCCACTTCGGCCGGCTGTGTGTGTGTGTGTGTGTGTGTGATTGCGCATGTGTGTATGTCGAAACAAGGTTATGTTCCTTTATTTATATATACACTGTAATACAAAGCAAACCAATGGCCTTGACACAGTGGTAACACCAGTTCCCGTCAGGTCGCCGAAGTTAAGCCCTGTTGGGCTTGTCTAGCACTTGGATGGGTCAACGTGCGAGTCTGCTCTGTGCTGTTGGCGAGGGAGGGGCACTCAGCCCTTACGAAGCCAATTGAGCAGCTACTTGACTGTGAAGTAGCGGCTTCCATCACGAAAACTTACAACGGCCAGGACAGTGGTTTGCTCACGACATGTCCCCGCCGCGCGGGATTAGCCGAGCGGTCAAGGGGCGCTGCACTCATGGACTGTACGGCTGGTCCCGGTGGAGGTTGAAGTCCTACCTCCGGCATGGGTGTGTGTGTTTGTCCTTAGGATAATTTAGGTTAAGTAGTGCGTAAGCTTAGGGACTGATGACCTTAGCAGTTAAGTCCCATAAGATTTCACACACTTTTTTTTTTGACATGTCCCCCTGTATCCGCTTCCGGTATCGCCAAAGGGCTCAGGATAAAGAGACAGCCAGTCGGTACCATTGGGCCTCCGTGCCCTGTTCAGACGATGATAAAAGAAATCTGGAAACAACACGATCAAGTAGTGCGTTGCATTGGTTAAGACACTGGACTTAGGCAGAGTTTCACTGCCCATCTGTGAAAAATGGAAAATGAATGGATGTACGGTCCTTGCCCCTGTTTGAGTGTATTGATTCCAAGTCTGATAAGACAGTAAATGCTACTGTACCTTCTTCTTGGTTGGTAAATGCTACTGTGCCTTCCTCTTCGTTCAACTGCGTTTCTAGGTAAAGGATAAAAAAATCAATGCGTACCTAAATTGATGACTTCAGGCATAGCTTCACAGTTAGTCAGCAATATAATTGCAGATCCACCTTAAAAAATTGTGAAGTAGTATTATGCCATAAATTTTCTTACTACGTCCTTAATAAAGAATCAACGCATTTATTTTCAGGATATAGCCGTTGCTGTTATCTTTCACTTCTACAGGCAAGGAAACACAGGAACACAACACATTAGATAACTGAAAGTTAAGCAATAGTGTGTTGGATTGGTTTTGTTTCAGTTGTGGCAAGCTTTTAGAAATATTTTTCGCGTTAGAATAAATTTATATTTATCTGCCTCTATGGTTACCTTACAAGGTGTAATAGGTGTAAAAGGGTTCTCTACGTAGTGAAAGGCCATTTAGGAAAATTGTATTAACTTTGTTAAAAAAAATGGTTCAAATGGCTCTGAGCACTATGGGACTTAACTGCTATGGTCATCAGTCCCCTAGAACCTAGAACTACTCAAATCTAACTAACTTAAGGACATCACACACATCCATGCCCGAGGCAGGATTCGAAACTGCGACCCTAGTGGTCACGCGGTTCCAGACTGTAGCGCCTAGAACCGCTCGGCCTCTCCGGCCGGCCTATTAACCTTGTGTTCGCGTTTCGTTGACCTACTCGTTATGAATAGCATTAACGCAGCTTGGACGCAGATGTAGAAGAAACGTGCAGTCGGATTTCGTAAAGGGGCTATTGCAGGGTAAATGTGAATCGAGCACGGGAAGCAACGGGAAAGTAAATGAGCATTTCATGCAAATATTTCAATGCAGCCACTATCGAGAGCGAGTAAAATGCCGTACCAGCCAACACAACTGTATTTCTATACGGCAAACGTATTTTAAGGGCGTCGAGTGCCTTGGTCTATGCAATATATGCGATGTTGACACTGTCCAGTGCAGAGACATGTTTGCGTGCTATGACAGTACTGTACGTCAAGTGTAAGCCTCAAAGCTGCAGAAATCGTTTGATGCGTTTTCTGATTAATGCGTCCTTCCGCATCAACCAGCTCACAGCCCCCTCAGTGTTTGTGCTAGCTTACTTAGGACCTGTGGAAAACCGCTCCACCCGCATAAACAAGCAAACCGTCACTGCCTTTCTACAGTGCACATTCCACAATTTCCCAAAGACGTACAGCAGCATACCAGAAGCAAACTCTAACAGCGAGAAGGATCCCATTCCAGAGGATATAGGTGATTCATTTTTCTTTTATTGAAATGTGCTGTTGGTGTTAGTTACATTAAATTCATTTTGTGCGCTAAGGATACCAGTTTCACCGTCACAACTTATCCAAAGATCTTGCCGAGAATATTATGTCCCTACCTAACGACTTCGATCCAGTCATTTACGAGCGAGCGGGAGTGTCAATAAAGTAAAGCAAAAGGAAATCCGCAGTGTTGAATTCCACTTCTACGTTATTATTCACACAAGAGGATAGCAAAAACACACGGAAGTTTGACAGTCGCACGGACTCCTTTACGGAGAAAATGGTAATAGGCATCTATGTCGTAGGGAATTAACTGAAAAAAGTTGAAAACAAATAAGTCACCAAGTCCGGATGCAGTTTCAGTTCGGTGTTAGAGAGAGTACTTTACTGCAATGGCTCCTTTAGTTAGCTTGTATTTATCGCACGCAATGCTTTCTCCAAGCGCAAGGTCACAAAATGACCTGTGCATAAGAAGGCTACAAGAAAGGACCCGCGAAATCTTTAACATCGGTTTGCTGCAAAATTCAGTCAAAATATAATAAATTTCGTTAAAATAGAAGACCTTTTGTTCACAAATCAGCACGGATTTAGAGAGTCTCGTTCGTGCGAAACTCAACTTGCCCTTTTGTCAGATAATACCTTGTGAAACATGGACGAACGGCAACTGGCAAATGCCATATTCTTAGGTTTTCGTAACATGACACGGTGCCCCACTGCAAACTGTCAACGACGGAAGGAGCATACAGATAAGTTTCCAAGATATATGAGTGACTCGAAGACTTTTTAAGGGTCAGAACCCAGTACGTTGCCATTCACGGCAAGTTTTATCTGATTCAACGGTTTCGTCGTGATTACTGCAGGGGAGAGTTACAGGACCTCTCTTGGTCTCTGTATAAGTAAAACATCTGACGGACAGGCTGAGGAGCAATGGGCGGTTGTCCTCTGACGAAGAAGAGGTGTACGGGATAGGATAGTTTTTGAGCTATGGTAGGTGGATATAATATGAATTAGATAGAATTTCTAGTGGTGTGGTGAATGACAAGTTGGTTTAAACGTACAAAAGCTAAGTCAATGCAGATAAGTAATAAAAACATTAATGTAATGTTCTAATAACTTTAGTAATATGCTGTTTGATACAGTCATGCCATTTAAATATCTAGGCAAAACGCTGCAAAACAGTATGAAACGTAAGGAGCAGGAGATAATTATAACAGTCAAAGGAAATGCTCCACTTCGTTGTACTTGGAGAATGTTGGGAAAGTGAAGCTAACCAATAAAGGGGAGACATATAGAGAGTGAATATTGCTGTTGTGGTCTTCAGTCCAGAGACTGGTTTCATGCAGCTTTCCATACTACTCCATCCTGTGCAAGCTTCTTCATTTCTCATTACATACTGCAACCTACATCTTTCTGAATCTGGTTGGTGTATTTATCTCTAGGTCTTCCTCTACGATCTTTACCCTCCACGCTTCCCTTCAATACTAAATTGGTGATCCCTTGATGCCTCAGAATATGTCCAACCAAGCTATCCCTTCTTCTAGTCATGTTGTGCCACAAATTTCTCTTCTTACCAATTCTATGCAATATCTCCTCATTAGTTTTGTGATACTGAACCTACGACTTTTGTAAGAAAATAGATTACGAAAAGGCAAACCTACGTTTATAGCATTTGTATACCTAGAGAAAGCTTTGGACAATGTTGACTGGAATACTCTCTTTCAAATTCTGAATGTTGCAGGGGTAAAATACAGGGAGCGAAAGGCTATTTACTATTTGTACAGAAACTAGATGGCAGTTGTAAGAGTCGAGGGGTATGAAAGGGAAGCAATAGTTTGGAAGGGAGTGAGACAGGGTTGTAGCCTCTCCCGGATGTTATTCAATCCGTATATTGAGCAAGCAGTAAAGAAAACAAAAGAAAAATTCGGAGTAGGTATTAAAATCCATGGAGAAGAAACAAGAACTTTGAGGTTCGCTGATGACATTGTAATTCTGTCAGAAACAGCAAAGGACCTGGAAGGGCAACTGAACGGAATGGACTGTGTCTTGAATGGAGGATATAAGACGAACATCAACAAAAGCAAAACGAGGATGATGGAATGTAGTCGAATTAAGTCGGGTGATGCTGAGGGAACTAGATTAGGAAATGAGACACTTAAAGTAGTAAAGGAGTTTTGCTATTTGGGGAGCAAAATACCTGATGATGGTCGAAGTAGAGAGGATATAAAATGTAGACTGTCAATGGCAAGGAAAGCGTTTCTGGGGAAGAGAAATTTGTTAACATCGAGTATACATTTAAGTGTCAGGAAGTCGTTTCTGGAAGTATTTGTATGGAAGCGAAACGTGGACGATAAATAGTTTAGACAAGAAGAGAATATTTCGAAATGTGGTGCTACAGAAGAATGCTGAAGTTTAGATGGGTAGATCACAAAACAAATGAGGAGATGTTGCATTGAATTGGGAAGAAGAGAAATTTGTGGCACAACATGACTAGAAGAAGGGATAGCTTGGTAGGACATATTCTGAGGCATCAAGGGATCACCAATTTAGAAGGGAAGCGTGGAGGGTAAAGATCGTAGAGGGAGACCTAGAGATAAATACACCAACCAGATTCAGAAAGATGTAGGTTGCAGTATGTAATGAGAAATGAAGAAGCTTGCACAGGATGGAATAGCATGGAAAGCTGCATGATACCAGTCTCTGGACTGAAGACCACAACAATAATATAGAGCATTAGTGCAACCATTACGTGAGTACTGCTCGAGTGTTTAGTATCTCCACCAGATCACATTAAAGGAAGACATCAAAGCAATTGAAAACAGCGCTGCTAAATTTGTTATCTCTATGATCGATCAGCAGCCAGGTATTACGAAAATTTTTCGTAAATTCAATTTGGAATCGGTGGAGGTAAGAAATCGTTCTTTTTGCGGAACAATTCTGAGAAAATTTAGAGAACCGTTATTTAAAGCAGATCGTAAAACGGTGCTCCTGCCACCACATACAATCAACGTACGAGCCAAGAAGATAAAAGAATTTAGGGCCTGTAGGGAGGCTTAAAATCGGCAATTTGCCGTCGGTCCAGAATGAAATCTTCACTCTGCAGCGGATTGTGCGCTGATATGAAACTCCCTGGCAGATTAAAACTGTGTGCCGGACCGAGACTCGAACTCGGGACCTTTGCCTTTCGCGGGCAGGTGCTCTACCAACTGAGCTACCCAAGCACGACTCACGCCCCATCCTCACAGCTTTACTTCTGCCAGTACCTCGTCTCCTACCTTCCAAACTTTTCCCCTCGGTCTTACAGATAAGAGCACGACATGCAGGTATATTGTTAAACTTAGCTATTCCTCAATGTATCATCTGAGGAGACATACCGTCTGACACTCTTCCATCGGCCAATATACATGTATTTAGAAAGCACCATTGCCTTTCCATCGTGCCAAACGTCGTCTCCTTGTAACACCTATAAAGTGACAATTCTGTCGTGGCACGCAAAAATCTTTTAATGATTTACACATTGAAGAAACATCATTCTTTAAAGTTACGATGAAAGATTTCCAATCAATTTTGGTACTGAACCAGTACACGCTTAGAAGGTCTACAACCCGTCGTCACATGTGGTACAAACCAATAGTTACAACCCTTGCATCCACTTGCTTTTACTTTGAAAGATACGTACAGTTTCAGTGAAAAGTCGTCCTTTCTTTATCCATCCGCAAAGCTGCAACAGTCGCAGGGGGTTAAACAGATTTCTCGTATCAAGCAGACGCATTACCAGATGTTTCTCTGACAAGTGATTTTACTGAAGCCGACGTGCTCCACCTTTTACTGTACAGTGACTTACGTAAAATCTGTGTAGACGTAGGTGCATTACCACTCACCGTCCATCAAAGCCGGCAAAGATTCATTATACCATGGAATTGTGAAGAGGAATCTATAGCACTTTGAGTTGGCTTGGGTTGTTTGGGGGGAAGAGACCAAACAGGGAGGTCATAGATCTCATCGGATTAGAGAAGGATGGGAAAGGAAGTCGGCCGTGCCCTTTCGAAGGAACCATCCTGGCATTTGAATGGAGCGATTTAGGGAAATCGCAGAAGGGCCGGACGAGGGATAGAACCGTCGTCCTCCCGAATGCGAGTCCAGTGCGCTAACCACCGAGCCACCTCGCTCGCTGTAGCACCTTAATAGCCTGTGAGTTTTTATCTAGACAGAGACATTCAGCGGACCTGTGTATAGAAGCACTCTTGCGAATACCAACAAACGAGAGGCAGTATAGAATGACGTACCATTTAAAGACCTACAAGAATTGTAATCGCAGTTGCGAATAAATACAATAATCAGCTGCATAATGGAATGACGATAATGAAAGTTTGTGCCCGACCGGGACTCGAAGCCGGATTTCGCGCTTACTACAAGCGTCGCCTTACTACTTTTTTCCATCTTTTTTTTACAGTAAGAAAATGCTGTTGTTGGGGTTTGAACCTGGCATCCTTGCATTTTTATTATTATTATTAATAAGGAAGACACAGAAACTTCTAGAAAACGAAAGGAAGGAAAAGGCTTTTGGAATTCTTTTTTTTATCTTTATTTTTTTATACAAATGCATAAAGGAAAGCCGTTCCTATTCGGCTACACAACCAGAATAACAGAAAGTCGTCCCGTTACGACATAAGGATACTCCATACTATAGCCCGCTGCGAATTTTTCGATGACTGTCGTCTCATTTCTGTGTTGTTTCCGTTGTTTGTTCAATCTAATAAAAAAAGAAACTGGAGAGAGGTGGGATCGTTATCTTCTCAGCCCGCAGCTCGTGGTCGTGCCGTAGCGTTCTCGCTTCCCGCGCCTGGGTTCCCGGGTTCGATTCCCAGCGGGGTTAGGATTTTCTCTGCCTCGTGATGACTGAGTGTTGTGTGATGTCCTTAGATTAGTTAGGTTTAGGTAGTTCTAAGTTCTAGGGGACTGATAACCATAAATGTTAAGTCCCATAGTGCTCAGAGCCATTTGAACCATTTATCTTCTCATGTCATCGATAATCCAGCTGCGAGGCGGATTATGGAATGCGCTCCAAAGAAAATCATAAAAATATTGCATGTATTTAGGATTCTTGACGATCGCGCAACTCGTTCGTTGAGGTAATACCAAAAGTCGGATACTGTCTTTTTGCCATTACCGAACAGGTAGTGAACAGCGTGGTCGCTAATCCACGTCACAGAGTTCGTTTTTGTTCTTGGGAAATACATCTCATCGGCGAAAAGACGTGATCGCGTAGTTATCCTGTCGGGAGTCTTGCGTGTGAGAAAAGCTAATATCTGACGCACCAACTACCAAACGTCCTTTGCCGACCCGCACTCAAAACAATGTTCATCCGTGTCAATCACTTGGCATGTGGCACACAAGGGTGAATCAGCGAAGTGGATGTGATGTAGGCGGGACTGGCACAACTGTTTCCCATTAACAGTTGCGTACCATGCAGGTTGCACGTGAGTATCATGGGTGGTGGCATTCACTGCCTGTCACACAGCGCGCCACTTTGTAGTGAGGTGTTTGCTTTCAATCACATTCGGCGGCCTGTTCAGTTGCATGGTAGCATATATCGCCCTCTTGATCATCAAGCATGTGGATAGTAGTGCAGTATGGATGTAGCTTAATTCAAGGAAGAATTGGCTAATGTAGAAGAAAGGTACTGGGATGTCCGATATCATCACAGGGGGTGCGAGTGAGATTGGTCATAAGGCTTCCAGTAAGAGACTTGTGAGGCACGTCGAGCTTTGAATCATCTAGCTACCGGTGCACGGCTCACAGCCACAGCCAACCTTTATATGTCGTCAGCCATATGTCTACAATCTGCACTCGTACATCCTTATGTATTTTCCTGTACACGGGAGACAGTTTACTTGAACTTCGCTTGCCCGCTGACGGCGGATAAATACGATATTTTAGCAAGTCCGAAGGAGCTTTGCATGGTAATTGGTGACAACACAGGCGGTGTAGTGACGTATTTAAAGACCTAATGGCATTGTGCAGAAAGCGACCGTATCACAACAGACGTTACGATGCAAGCGAGCTGACAGCGAACATTTACGAGGTCGTGCTGAAACGTAATCACACCGCATTTTTTATGTGAAAACTCTAAGATTTTTAAATGAAACGAACTTTATTAACATTCTACATTCCTCTGCCGCTAGATGGTGGTGGTGGTGTGTTGGGGCTTATGGGCGCTCAACATCGTGGTCATCAGCGCCCTGACACACATTAAAAGGAACGAATGTGGACAGACCTAAGAAAACTAAAGCACACACTCAAACAAAGCAGGAAAAGAAGGAAAATGCTACCTAAGAAAGTAAAATCTACGGAAAGGGGAAACATAGCAACAAGAATGTCACAGGAAATTGTTATTGGCTGGCCACTTACATAAAATATGGGCGAGCCTGTCCCACAGTGAGCAAATTAAAATCCTCTCCCTAAAATCTTTGTAAAAACATTTGACAGGGCACAGAACCTTAAAGCTTTAACCACATTCGTCCGAGTGTTGCCTAAAAGAGATGGCAGGTCCGCTGGCATGTCAGCCGCGACCGGCTGGTCAGAAAATAAAACGCAATCCAATAAAACGTGGCGCACAGTGACCTGGACGCCGCAAGCACCACACATTGGAGGGTCCTCTCGCCGGAGCAGGAAGCCGTGCGTCATAGGGCTGTGGCCTATTCGAAGTCGAGTGAGGAGAACCTCGTCCCGTCGATGGGGCTGAAAGGAAGTACACCACACACGCGTTGTGGGCTTGACTATACGGAGCTTATTGTCAGTCACTTCCAGCCACTCATCCTCCCACCGACGCATGTCCCGTGAGCTCAACAGCGAGGTGAGTGCGTGCAAGGGGATAGCACACTGAGATACTTGTGGGGCGAGACACGCCTCCTTGGCTGCGAGATCTGCCCTTTCATTCCCAGCAATGCCAACATGCCCCGGAACCCAGAAGAAAGCTACAACCTTCCCCAGTCGCTGTAGTCGGAGGAGGGCATCCTGGATGGTCTGGACAATTTTGTCTGCCGTATACAAACGTTGCAATGAGTGAAGGGCAGTGAGTGAATCGGAACAAACAAGAAATTTAGACGAGGAAGAATGTCTCATGTGCTCCAGTGCCCGCAAGATCGCAAAAAATTCTGCATCAAAGACAGTAAAAGTCTGAGGCAGTCGGACCTTGAGGACACGATATGGAAAAACAACTGAGCAACCAACAGAATCCCCTTGTTTCGACCCATCCGTAAAAACAGCTACATAGTCGTGGTGCTCAGATAAAATGTCAAAAAATGCTGCATTAAAAACGGTGGCAGGAGTGCAATCTCTCTTGCTGCTAGAGAATTGCGAATTGTAGCGTGCAACATGAAGGTGTGTAACGTAGCTTTCTCAGTGCGTCAGAAACTGCGTTCTGTAATCGGGTTTTGCATTCGAAGAGTTCTTCCGCACATAGAGTACCCTCTCCTTCAGCGTGACACAGCCAGACTACACAGGAGTGCTGCGATATCTGCAACCATCCGAAGCCTTACGTCTACTTTCATCTATCATCCACCATAAGCTCCAGAATTGGCCTCACACGATTTCAAACTGTTTCCTAAATTTAAAGAACAACTTCGAGGACTTCACATTAGTAGTCATGAAGCGGTGTATGCTGAGCTAACATTGTGGCTGCGTCAACAAAGTCGAACATTCTACGTTAACGAAATCAACAAATTGGTCTCTCGTAGAGAAAAATGTGTTCATGCCACGGTGACTATGTTCTGTAAAAAATATGTAGACGTAGAGAATAAAGATGTAAAATGTTAACAGAGCTCAAAAAAGAAAATAATAATAAAACACTTTTCAAGTCTTCACATCCAAAAGTCCGAAGCATTGCTTTTCAGCATTCCGTCTGATGTCACTGAGTTCCTGGAAACTTTCGTCCCGTTATTCTTACAACATAGTCTTCATCATGACAATGGAGTTGTAATCAACTCTCGCGTGAATTTCTGTATCCTTACTGTTATTGATCAACTACTTCACATCTTTTGTAAGTGTACGTTGTCGCACTAGTTCTGTTGTTTAACAATGTTTGTCGTAGAGTGTACAATACATTTAATGATCACAGCTTACTGCTGAAACCATATCAGTTCATGGCACAAAGACATCAGTACAAATACGTCACGTAAATTTTGTAAGCCAATCTTAGTACATTCGAGAGTCAACCAGTGGCATCTAGCGTGAAATTGTTGTTGAGATGTTAACGTATTACATTCTTATCTTCCTCCAAAACATTCGAGTATTAAGTAATACTATCTCCCGTTGCAGTAGACACATTTATGACATACCGTCAGTCACACACTATAGTACTTTACATACACCAACATAAATTACAATGAAATGAATACCCCTAGCTGCATACAGGCGCTGATATAAGTCAAAAGGGACAGTTGAAAATGTGTGCCACGACCGGGACTCGAACCCGGGATCTCCTGCTTACATGGCAAACGCTCTATCCATCCTTTTTTTCATCTCATTTTGTTCTAGATTTTTCGTTGTATATGTTTGGGGCGGACGTCTCACGACTCCCGTTCAGGTTGTTCTTTGATCCGTTCACTCAGTTTTTCTTATTACAGAGGGTAGCTAACCCTCTGATCGAACACACTGAGCTACCGTGCCGGCTCCATCTAAGCCACCGAGGACATAGAGGATAATGCGACTCCCGTGAGACCCATATTCGCAACTTACTGTCCCGTACTATATTCATAGTACCCCTGCCCGTTATACTCATTAATCGCGGCTTTACTGACGATTCCCGCAAGAGTTCGGGCACTGTTTGTGCATCCGTACAGAAGAAGATGGACAAATGGCCGCTGAGCCTTAACTATATATACATGAAGATGGTATCTGTCCTCTCATACATTTCCGAAAGAACAGATACCATCTTCATATACACTAACATAAATGCTTGTTCGTATCTAATAATGTATGCATGCTGTACGTTATATGTTAACCGGGGACCTACAAACGACGGAGAGGCTCCGTCCTCGCCGCAGCCGCCGCAGCCCACGACGACTATCGCAGTCCACTTACCCCTCCGCCGCCCCACACCGAACCCAGGGTTATTGTGCGATTCGGCCCCCGGTGGACCCCCCCCCCCCCCCCCCTGGGAACGTCTCACACCAGACGATTGTAGCCCCTACGTTTGCGTGGAAGAGTAATGGTGGTGTACGTGCAGAACTTGTTTGCGCAGCATTCGCCGACATAGTGCAACTGAGGCGGAATAAGGGCAACCAGCACGCATTCGCCGAGCCAGGTGGAAAACCGCCTAAAATCTATCCACAGATTGGCCGGCTCAGAGTGCAGAAAGTTGAAATAAGCAGTTCTCATAAAATGCAAAGATCAGCATATTCCTCAAACTGGGGAACTATCAAGAATGGGGTTCCACAAGGGTCGGTCTGGGGTCCTTTGTTGTTCTTAATATATATTAATTACTTGCCATTCTATATTCATGAAGAACCAAAGTTAGTTCTCTTTGCTGATGATACAAGTATAGTAATCACACCTGACAAACAAGAATTAAATGATGAAATTGTCAATAATGTCTTTCAGATAATTACTAAGTGGTTCCTTGTAAATGGACTCTCACTGAATTTTGATAAGACACAGTACATACAGTTCCGTACAGTAAATGGTATGACGCCATTCATAAATATAGACCTTAATCAGAAGCATATAGCTAAGGTAGAATATTCAAAATTTTTAGGTGTGTCCATTGATGAGAGATTAAATTGGTAGAAACACATTGATGATCTGCTGAAACGTTTGAGTTCAGCTACTTATGCTATTGGGTTATTGCAAATTTTGGTGATAAACATCTTAGTAAATTAGCTTACTACGCCTATTTTCACTCACTGCTTGCATATGGCATCATATTTTGGGGTAATTCATCACTGATGAGTAAAGTATTTATTGCACAAAAGCGTGTAATCAGAATAATAGCTGGAGTCCACCCAAGATCATCCTGCAGACATTTATTTAAGGATCTAGAGATATTCACAGTAGCTTCTCAGTATATATACTCTCTTATGAAATTCGTTATTAACAACCAAACCCAATTCAAAGTAATAGCAGTGTGCATAACTACAATGCTAGGAGAAAGGATGGTCTTCACTATTCAAGATTAAATCTAACTTTGACACAGAAAGGGGTGAATTGTACTGCCACTTAAGTCTTTGGTCACTTATCAAGTAGTATCAAAAGTCTGACAGATAACCAACAAGTATTTAAGAAGAAATTAAGAGAATTTATGAATTACAGCTCCTTCTATTCCATAGAGGAATTTTTTGATATAAATTAAGAAAAAAAAGAAAAAGCCAAACAAAAACATAATAAAAAAAGTTGTTATATTAACTAAATTATGTTGTTAAATTAACTTAATTATGTCATGTATTGGAAAATTTGACCCGTTCCACATCATTACGAAATATCGTATTCATGATACATGGAACTAGTATTAATCTAATCTAATCTACCGGACCTCGACACAAGTCCGTCGAGTGGATTCGTGCCGGGGACCAGGCGCTCCTTCTCACTTCTAATAATGGAAATCATAGATTTCATGTGATTATTATCGGCCTTCGACGAGGTCCACGCAGCTGCGATCGCTGTATTAAATGACGCTGTTTTCCATATTGCAGTTGTATGCGTACTTCTGCATTCATTCGGCTACTCCATTTGATCACAGCGGGCGGGAGATAAACTGTCGACCACGGGCTCGACTGGGCGCATGCGCGAACGTCGGCCCAACTCCAGGACGCAGCGCGGCTCGGTTCGTTGTGGCAGTGCACGCGGAACCGTGCGACTCCGTGCATCACTGCCCAGGGTTGCCTCCGCCACACGCAGGCGCAGGTAGGGTACGCAACCCGCGTCACTACTCCACCTGCTCTCTGTCGTACCTTGCGGATGCACTGCCATTGCGTAGGGAATAAGCTGCGGGAAACTCAAACTTACCACAGAAGCTCTCATTGTTTCACCACGTCAAAGCAAAAAATAATCTACGATTCGGCGTTTCGGCATCTGACGTCGGCAAACTTCATTTAGGTGATGACTGTACAGTTATCCTGATGGACACCTGCAATATTAGCCGCAGGGACTGCAGCTATCACTCGTTCAGTTATTACTATTTACATTTTCGCATGTTTTCAAATTATTCTCTTCTTAAACGTTTAATGCTGAACATGTATTCCTGACACTTATTTCACTGACCTTTCGGCCATCGTTAGATCGAGGAGTAGTCAACGTAATTTTTGGCTACGGCTCGAAACAGTAGTTCATACTCTAGAAGTTGACGACGCGAACTACAGCGCCATGCATCAAATAGTCCATTTCCACTGGTGTGAAACAGACTCCATACATTTTCCTGCTAAGGATGTACATAAAGAGTCGACTGAATAACACTTTTTACCAAACCCGTATAGATTTTCACGTAACCAATTCCTCTTTTTCTAACTGCTATTTTAGTGTTCTCCGTATTTCAATAGTTTCATTAGATCCCACATGCACCTGTACGTATATTATTTATCATCCCTCTGTTCACAAAAGGCTTCATTGCAGAAACACACTGAGTGATGAGTTTTACAGAGACTGAAAGAGATGCTTCAGCGAAAGGCCGGCCATCTAGAATCAGATTCCCAGTGGTTTCCCTATATCGCTTAAGGCATGTGCCAGGATGGGTCCTTCACCATGGACACAGCCAGTTTACTTCTCCAGCGTTCCCAAACTTCCCATTAAGAAACATGGTAACACAAATTCCACCTTAAGTGCTTGAACAATAAATCTTAGTCTTTTTGACTTTTCCCACCACTGTTTAAGAAATAAAAACTTAATCTCCCTTGGCGCATGCAGTATAGTAAATCAGTAACTACAAACTATCGAGAATGTAGCCTAGTGTATGAAAACAGAATATTTACATAGTAAAACGTACTCCAAATATAATAGTCCGATACTACCTAATATTATTATTGTCGTAAAACTGTAGCATCCAAAGTTATTAAATATTAAAGTTTTATATTAGAATACTACATAATTTAAAATATGGCATGTTGCTTATCCCACTGCAACATTCCAGTCTCTCAACCACTAAGTAGACACTAAAGGTAGTAGGGCTATATGAACTCTTTTTGTACTGAAAGTCGTGGAACGTAGGACTATTTTTATGATTTTTTTATTATGACTCTAAAAGATCTTATAGGTTACAAAAAGTAGTCATTGGCTGTTAACGGAACTCTTATTTTCATAAGGCGTTTCGGGCGTAGCCCATAAGATGATCTGTACAATACGAATACAGTGCTGTGACAAAGAAACATTTTGGCTTATAAGAAACCAAGTTACACGCGAAACGCGTTTTCAAAATCAAGGAGATCCATTATCACCTAGTGACTAATTTATTCGACCTATCAGATTTTTTATAATCATAATGCAAAAATAATATCAACTTGTCGAAGTTGTTTCATTTACACACATCTTCCTTTTACCACCCGTAACCTTTCTAAAACTAAGGTCTCGGCCATCGTGTACTCTACAATGTATGTCTTGTTTTTAACTGTAGTTCGTACAGCACTTATAGCAAAACTAATGAACCCTATTTTTCTTTTGATTTAAGTATTTTTCAGTAAATCAGTTATGTGCAGTCGATTTTATACTCTCATATGTGCTATTTAACAACCATTGACACAGTTTTCTTTTTGGGTATTCAGTACATCACTCAAGACTTTCTTATCGAATTTTTCCAACAGCTTCTATTGCATCGTTTGATTAGGTTTTTGAAGTTTCATTAGGTTTTAACAAATGACTATATCTAGAAATTCTTCCATTTTATTCGTACATTTACTCGTTCTACACATAATTTTCATGATTTTCTTTGTTGTGTTGGCAGAAGAGCCAACACCGTGTTACTAGTGGAGGCCGAAATGCACGCGTTTTAGCTCACGCAGGCTGGTGTGAGGAGGGAAGGACTATACTGACGTGAGGTCTGGAACATGACAAGGAATTAAAATTTAGAAAGCGGAAGTAATTAGTTTGATACTTAACTTTAATCCATTAATGATGAACGTCGCTCTTGACGGTACATGATTCACAATATTGTCTGTTCACAATTCACTATAATTACTGAATATGGCGCCTTGTTAGGTCGTAGCAAATGACGTAGCTGAAGGCTATGCTAAACTATCGTTTCTGCAAATGAGAGCGTATGTAGGCAGTGAACCATCGCTAGCAAAGTCGGCTGTCCAACTAGGAGCGAGTGCTAGGGAGTCTCTCTAGACTAGACCTGCGGTGTGGTGGCGCTCGATCTGCAATCACTGATAGTGGCGACACGCGGGTCCGACGTATACTAACGGACCGCGGCCGATTTAAAGGCTACTACCTGGCAAGAGTGGTGTCTGGCGGTGACACCAAATTGTTTGTGTCTGCAGAAACGTTTGATTTTTTTACAATATTTAACGAAAAATGTTCCTGTACCCTGTTTTCATTTCACTAAATTGAGTGTGGAAACATCGTCCCTTCAGTACAGTATAAAGGTTACCGAAGAATGGCCGTGCGGTTAAAGGCGCTTCAGTCTGGAACCGCGTGACCGCTACGGTCGCAGGTTCGAATCGTGCCTCGGGCAGGGGTGTGTGTGCGGTCCTTAGGTTAGTTAGGTTTAATTAGTTCTAAGTTCTAGGCGACTGATGACCTCAGAAGTTAAGTCGCATAGTGCTCAAAGCCATTACCGAAGAACGTAAATTTATGTGTAATCTCTTTCTGAAAGTCATGGCGACATCATTGTATTTCAAATAGTTCCGTTATCTGTCGTCCGAAAGCTAAGACTTAAATTACTTTGACAATAAAACCTGTGCCGCATGTCGTTAAATATTTACTAAGTAAGACTTTGTAAAGATTTTGTCCCTTGTGGTTACCTATTTCAACCTGCGTATATGGCCGTCTTCGTAGCTGACTGGTCAGCATGTCTGACTGCCATTCGGAAGACCTGGTTAGATTGCCGGTAATGCCAGGAATTTCTCCTTGGTGGGAGGACAGGAACTTGGTGCTCTCAGCGTCGTGATGCGAATTGTTGAGGTGCCTGACCGAGTAGTGGCGGCTCCAGGTCACGGAAACTGAAAACGACCGCGACAGCGGTGTGCTGACTCCACGCCCGTTCACACCGCATACGTGACGCTTTTGGCTGAGGACGACATTGCAGTCGCTCGTTACCGATTGTCACTCAGGGTCCCCTTGGACGGATATTAGTACAGGTTTTCTTTACCTTTGTTTATATCGTACTTACTATTCTGCGATTTCATTACGAATCCTGACGATAATGGATGGATTGCAGCAGTTATTCTCAGGGACTCGCCACAGTGATGAAAGCTCGTTGCCAGTACGGTGTTTCATGTCCAGTGTGATCATTGTTTGCAGACTACCGTTACATCAGCTGTATATTTTTGCCGTTCTTAATATCGATTTTCGGGACCTATGGCATCATTGTTTATACAGATTGCAGTTCAATTAGATTATACACTTTTGCCAGGAAAATTAAAGTTGTAAGTGCCAAAGTTACGTGACAGGGCTCAATTAATTGCATGTTATGCCCGCTAACTTTGATGCTAGAAACTTAGAAACATACTCTTTTATAGCCGTTCGAAAAGTTTGTTGTTGAAATTAAATGATGGTAATGTGTGCGTTTCGGGCAATGGCCTTGCAGCAGTGGCTACACTTCCAAAGAAACTGTTTGTCAGATATCGGAGGATAAATATATATATGGGAACAAAAAATTAGCATTAACATTACAAACATAAATTTAGCGTAATTTGATACAGACCATCGTACTTCACTTGTTCCGTGGAAAATGGAACAGTGTTTGAAGCGGAATGTATGGACTTATTCTTCTGAAAGTCATCCCTGTCTGTTGTATATAAGATCACTTGTGCTGAATGTTCCTGTCATTACACTGGCCAGACAGATTCAAATGGCTCTAAGCACTATGGGACTTTACATCTGAGGTCATCAGTCCCCTAGGCGTAGAAGTATGTAAACCCAAGTAACCTAAAGATATCACACACATCCATGCCCGAGGCAAGATTCGAAACTGCGACCGCAGCAGCCACGTGGTTCCAGACTGAAGCGCCTAGAACCGCTCGTCCACAACGGCCGGCTGGCCAGACAGGAAGGGCCTTGTTTGTTAGGTTCAAAGAGCATCTGCCGACTAAAAGCGGCGATGGAACACGAGGATATACCGGGTGATCAAAAAGTCAGTGTAAATTTGAAAACTGAATAAATCACGGAATAATGTACATAGAGAGGTGGTACATATTGACACACATGCTTGGAATGACAAGGGGTTCTATTAGAAACAAAAAAAAATTTCAATATTTCAAAAAATGTCCGACAGATGGCGCTTCATCTGATCAGAAAAGCAATAATTAGCATAACAAAGTAAGACAAAGCAAGATGATGTTATTTACAGGAAACGCTCAATATGTCCACCATCATGCCTCAACAATAGCTGTAGTCAAGGAATAATGTTGTGAACAGCACTGTAAAGCATGTCCCTGTTATCGTGAGGCAATGGCGTCGGATGTTGTATTTCAGCATACCTAGAGATGTCGGTCGATCACGATACACTTGCGACTTCAGGTAACCCCAAAGCCAATAATCGCACGGACTGAGGTTTGGAGACCTGGGAGGCCAAGCATGACGAAAGTGGCGGCTGAGCGCACGATAATCACCAAACGACGCGCGCAAGAGATCTTTCACGCGTCTAGCAATATCGGGTGGAGCGCCATCCTGCATAAACATCGTGTTTAGTCCCCCTTAAACATCCCAACAACCACCACCACCACCACCATAAACATCGTACGTTCCAGCAGGTGTTTATCAGCGAGGCTGGGGATGATGCGATTCTGTAACATAATGGCGTACCTCTTACCCGTCACGGTAGCAGTTACAAAACCAGAATCACGCATCTCCTCGAAGAAATAAGGCCCGATAACGGTAGATGTGGTAAATCCAACCCATACCGTGACTTTTTCGTCGTGCAATGGAGTTTCCACAACAGTTGTAGGATTTTCAAAAAAAATGGTTCAAATGGCTCTGAGCACTATGGGACTTAACATCTGTGGTCATCAGTCCCCTAGAACTTAGAACTACTTAGACCTAACTAACCTAAGGACATCACACACATCCATGCCCGAGGCAGGATTCGAACCTGCGACCGTAGCAGTCGCGCGGTTCCGGACTGCGCGCCTAGAACCGCGAGACCACCGCGGCCGGCAGTGGGATTTTCGGTAGCCCAAATTCTGCAGCTGTGGGCGTTGACAGACCTTCGGAGCGTGAAATGAGCTTCGTCGGTCCACAGCACGTTACTCAACCAATCGACATTTTCCGCCATCTTTTGAAACTCCAACACCGCAAATGCCCGTAGCTTCACTAAATCGCCAGGTAACAGTTCATGATGGCGATGGATTTTGTACGGATAGCATCGGAGGGTACGCCTAAGTGCCAACCAAACAGTGGTGTGTGGAATGCCGGTGCGACGTGCGACTGCACGAACGCTGACTTCCCCGTGCATAGACGAACCCGCTGCAGTCTCCATTTCTTCCTGAACTGTCTCAGCAGCATTACGCCTTGTGGTTGGTCGGCCACTACGGGGTCTATCGTCTAAACAATCCGTGGCTTCGAACTTCGAAATCGTTCTAGCCACAGCTGCATTTCTCAACGGACCTTTACCCGTTCGAATCCCCTTCCTATGGCGATAGGATCGTAACGCTGAACCAGCACATTCCCCATTCTGATGATACAGCTTCACTAAAAGCGCCTTTTCAGGTAACGTCAACATGCTGCGACTGCTGGCGCATCTGAATCTCTTTTATACACAATTGTCATGCGCAGTCACTGACGTTTTGCTGTCTTGCGCCATCTGTCAGACATTTTGTGAATTCTGTTTTTCTTTTTTGTTCTAATAAAACCCCATGTCATTCTAAGCATGTGTGTCAATTTTTACCTCTCTATCCACATTATTCCGTGGTTTGATTAGTTTTTAGATTTATACTGACTTTTTGATCACCCGGTACATTTGATGAACAACTTGTCCAAATGGCCCATGCTCCCAAGCCTCTAAAGGATGCAGAACTTTTGTATAATGAAGTAAAAGGTCGTAAGTTAGACAGCCTTTAAGAATTGCACATTTTTAAACATCTTATCATCGGTAGAGAAAATTTGCTTAATGATCAGCCTCAAATAAAAAATAGAAATTATTTCCAAGGATTTCAGCCTTTACTCTCTTGGAGTTGACTCGCGGTCCGCTTCGAATGGCCGATGCTGTTTCCTATCTGTTTCTTAATTTGCCTGTTTTATGTTCAAGATGTTTCACGCTTAGCACGCCAATGCCTCCCAAACTAATTTATTAGTTACTGTAGTAGGGTAGCCCTCTTAACATAATATTTGAATGTAAATTTTCTTGTTCTGGCTTAGTAGCTAGTTCTTAGGAAAACTGTTTGTTGTATGTACCATAGGTTGGCATTTGTCCATTTGCAGAACTGTTCACATTTTGGTTACAATTTACGTTGTGCTAAGTAATTTTGAGACAGCTTGTCTCTAGCGCGGTCCGCTGGCCGAGGCTCGCGGCATATCTGCTCGCGACGCCTAGTTTCCTTGTTGCTTACGTGTGACCGTTGTTCCTGGCCAAGTGTAGCTCCGTCTACGTTTTTCTTGATCTTTTTGGTACTGACAAACATAATCCTATGATAATGCCTCTTTATTCTCTATTAGTTTTATTCTGTGACGAGGCCAAGGTTTGGCCCTCAAAATAATTTAATTTTTGTAATTATGACGATTTTCCTTGTTATGATATCATTAGACTGATAATGTATTTCAATGTTTAATATACGTCCGTAAGACGAAAATACCATTATTGGCATCGAAGACTAGGTACACTAAAAAAAAGTTACCTTGCAACTGAAGGCTGAATGTCTTATTGTCTGAACAATCCACGGTTGCTGAAGCGCAGCATTATGTTAAAGATTTGTTCTTCCGAAAGTAATTGCAAAAAATGTAGTACACAATATAAAAATCCATGTTTAACATTTCTGTATCCGATCTTGTATTGACTATGTTTACCTACGTAAACACACACAGAACAATTGATTATTGTCTTCAGACTCGGAGTAACTTTCAGCACACCGTATTTGACGTAATGTCTGCGAAACAAGGAATGTGTCTGAAGAAACCGTGCAGAACGGGAGGAACAAAAGGCATCACATCCATGTCCTTCTACTTGTCCTTTGCGTCCGTAACTGCACGTCGCTACTTGTAGGGGCTGTCTAGGTAGCTGACGTGCTGGCCTTCCTACACCTTTCTTTACGAAATTAATTTCATGGAGCGGTATGTAAGGATCGATGCTGTTTTTATATTTTAGTGAATATGCAGATCCCCTTTTCGTTCCTCAGCGACGGATTGTGTAGCGAATTCTCTTTGTGACCGTAAACTGTTTTCTTCCGTTTTATAATGGATGCTTCCAATGTCTTTGTGGATAGAAAGTCGGTGTGTATCATAGGAACTATTTTAAACTGATTTCTCTTCTTGGACTCTTTCACATTGGCTATCCAGTCATCTGGAGAATCAGTAAGGGTTACTTTTCTACCCTTTGCTTCTGTCGAGCCGCAGTCGGCGATTTTTGGTACGTATGAATGTCCTGTACAAGAAATTTGTAGCCTATCCGTGCAAGGTCTTTTTATAGTTCCTTCTAAGCAAGTGTCATTTTAATGTTCCGTTTTCGTCCCATCCAGCTGTCGGTATATAAAAGCACATGCTTCTAATGTATTGCATGTTCCTTGAGATGCTTCACTCGGCACGTTGAAAGGCCTTGCTATCCACTTACCAGGCGTTTCTTCCCACATCCACACAACACCATTCTTTTCTTTAAATGTATGCATTCGAAAGTTTTAGGCCTACAGATTCCTCTTTTAGTATGCAACTGATGTTAACAGTTTTGGAGACGGGAGTGCCTTCTGTGGATCAAAGGTCAATAAGTACGAGTCGTTTGAAATATTTACTGAATTCGATTTCAAATTCTCCCTAGCACAGCCAGCTTTTCACAAGGGCACGACTCTTACGAGCGTCATGGACAGCAATTTAGATTCCTTGTATATCACTGAAATCTTCATGTTAACTTGTTCACAGAAGCTATGCGTGTCGTTTCATGTTAGCTCGAAGTGAAGAAAACATAATAATACAATTTCTCTTTTTCTGGTGTATTAATAGTTTTCATCACATTTGTGGACGTACCTGCAGTACATCTTGGAAATAGACTAACTTGGGCTTAACAATTTTATTTGAGGAGTATTGTTTCGTGTGTAATGACTTCGATAGACTGAAAATTATTAGATGTATTTGATAACATCCGTGTCATCAATTTCATTGCCTGGGGCATTCTTGCCACGAGATTCAACTACAGCACAAACGTCTCGATGTCTCATATGTGACGACACAGTCGTCCCTCGGATATCTGAAGTGTGTTCAGAAAGAATGTTTTACAAATCTCGATGCTTTGAATTTCTACGTCTAGGAAATAATTAAATGACAACCATTTCTTACTTCCAGAGCCATTTCGCGCCCGTCTCCTTCGCACACTGAATGACTGCACTGTTCCCCAGAGATAAATATTGTGTGGTGATTAGTCACCTCGGTTCCGGAAAAATTTCTTAGACTGCTGATTCGTTATTCTTGCAGAGAATTGTAATTGACATCTGCAGATTCTTTTAGTAAAAACCTTTCCTTTAGCATACTATCCTTTTCTGGTTGTATATACTTGTCCTATATTTCGGAGAATTATTATGCTGGTCTTTCGAATCCCCACATTTCGTGTACGATTTCTCCCTCTCCATCTTTGCGTTAATGGTGACACACTATTCTCTACGATTCCCCCTTGCAGCGCTGAGACATACAATATACACTGAAGCACCAAAGAAACTGGTATTGGCATGCGTATTCAAATCCAGAGATATGTAAACAAGCAGAATACGGCACTGCGGTCGGCAACGCCTAAATAAAACAACAAATGTATGGCGCAATCGTTAGATCGGTTACTGCTGCTACAGCGGCAGGTTATCAGGACTTAAGTGAGTTTCAACGTTGTGTTATCATCGGCGCACGAGCGATGGGGCGCAGTATCCCCAACGCAGCGATGAAGTGGGGATTCTTCCGTACGAGCATTTCACGAGTGTACCGCGAATATCGGATATCTGGTAAAATATCAAGTCTCCGATGCCGCATCTGCCGAAAAAGAACGTGCAAGAACGGGACCTACTAAGACTGAAGAGAATCGTCGACAGAAGTGCAACCCTTCCGCAGATTGCTGTAGATTTCAATGCTAGACCATCAAAAGTGTCAGCGCGCGAAACATTCAACGAAACATCATCGATATGGGCTTTCAGAGTTGAAGCCACCCGTGTACCCTTGATGACTGCACGACACAAAGCTTTGCGCATCGCTTGGACCCAACAATGCCGACATTGGACTATCGATGACTGGAAACATGTTGCCTGGTCGGACGAGTCTCGTTTCAAATTGTATCGAGCTGATTGATCTATACAGGTACGAAGACCACCTCTTTAGTCCATGGACTATGCATGTCAGCAGGGGACCCTCCAAGCTGGTGGAGGCTCTGTAATGGTGTAAAGCGTGTGCAGTTGGAATCATGTGGAACCCCTGATATTTCTAGGTACGACTCTGAGAGGTGGCACGTACGTAAGAATCCTCTATGATCACCTACATCCATTCATGTTCATTGTGCACTCCGACGGACTTGGGCAATTCCAGCAGGATTATGCAGCCTGCCATACGTCGAGAATTGCTACAGGGTGGCTCCAGGAACACTCTTCTGAGTTTAAACACTTCCGCTGGCCACAAAACTCTCCAGACATGAACATTATTGAGCATGTCTCGGATGCCTTGCAAGATGCTGTTCAGAAGGGATCTCCACCCCGTCGTACTCTTACGGATTTATGCACAGTCCTGCAGCATTCATGGTGTCAGTTTCCTCCAGCACTACTTCAGACATTAGTCGAGTTCGTGCCACGTCATGTTGCGGCACCTCTGCGTGTTCGCGGGGGTCCTACACGATATTAGGCAGGTGTACCAGTTTATTTGGCTCTTCAGTGTAATAAAAATAGCTACTACAAAAACCAAAGGCAATATTCGTAGCAAATAAGTTCTTTACATTGTATTAGCGTTTACAAAAGAGGTTAAGTTGACGAATCATGTATACAAACGGTAAAAGTAATGTAAACGTGACCTTCGTTTTGCTATCGTTTTGAATGGCACTTATTTCCTTCTGGACAGTCGTCCCTGTCCGTAGTCGTGTTCATTTGGTCTAATGGAACCACAAAACTTTGAAACACAGCGTGCAGTGTGGACTTGATTAAGCTGTCGTCTGAAATAATAAAGAGCGGTTTCAGTTGCCAAGTAAAGTTCTGCCATTTGGCACCACACAGCTCAACTAGAGACATCATTCACTGGTCTGTGGAAAACACACCGCAATGCAGAGTATACCACACTTCTGTTCTCATAAAACAGTTTTTTTCTAGTTACTTCACTTGTACCCTGGTCACCTCATTATATAAAAGTAAATGTGCGGAGTGATTCACTGACTCATCATCGTCTAGCCCAAACCGCCAAGGATACAAACTTTAAATTTGGAGACGGTGTAGAACTTACAGTATGGACACCATTTTAGAAATTCCACCCCTAATGCGGTGAATATGTCACTATTCAGAACAAGGAAAGTTTGTATTTGTTTTCTCGGTTCAGTGTTTTTGGAAATTCGGCCTCTAAGGAGTTAAGACTTTTGCGGAAATATTTCACTACAAATGCATTCTTGTAGCTAAATCTATGAAAATTGTTATTTGACTCTCCGTTAAAAATTAATAAATACATGTAATGGGATGAACTTTTCCGTGGAGGTATCACCAAAAGAATTCAAGGGGCAGGATAAACGAAAACCTCCAACTCCAGCACCAGAATTGCTTTTTGGTCATAAGTGTGTTCGGAAAAGACCATGCTTCTATGGCCTTAATTCGCGTGAAAGGTTTAGATGATGTTGTCATTTGTGAACTTAATCAAAGAAACGTATTTAACAATCACCACAACAAATCAGCTTTGTCAGAAAGGCGTAGAGAAACAAACGCGAGCGAAGCAGTGGGCACTGAGATCGTGTATGATATATACAGGAGAAGGGTGCAGTTACAGTACTATGTAATTAACTCAGCTTTCAGGCACTACATGTGTGCTTTGTATTGTCTTCAGTTCGGCTAAATGGTCTGTTTTGTGTCGCACGAAATTGATATTTAACGGTTGAATCATTATGAGTAAATTCCGATAGATTAGTGGTTCAAATGGCTCTGAGCACTATGGGAACATCTGAGGTCATCAGTCCCCTAGAACTTAGAACTACTTAAACCTAACTAATCTAACGACATCACACACATCCGTGCCCGAGGCAAGATTCGAACCTGCGACCGTAGTGGTCGAGCGGTTCCAGACTGAAGCGCCTAGAACCGCTCGGCCACAGAGGCCGACCGATAGTTTAGTCTGCATAATATGGAAGGCGTCTGAAGACGGATAAGGTTTCTGATAATATGCATCACAATCATCAGACTTTTGTGGCAATTTGTGGAAATATCGTAACTTTCAGTTTTCTTTTTGTTTTTGAAGAGTTATACTTTTATTACTCTTTTCAAGTGTAAGCAGTACGTTTTGTGAATTCCAAGAGAGTCCTCTCAATTTTGATGGCGTTCAGGTTTTCTTCCTTTCTTGGCTACGTAAATCGAGAGTGTCGGCTCCCATAAGGATCAGTTTCCAATCTGATTTTTACAAACTATTGGACTATCGTTTTCTTACGGATTTTCTCAGTAATACATGATTCAGAGTGCCATAGCTTTCAAGGATAATGGAAAGAACAGTTATGACATAGCAGTGTTGTCTGCAACGTTCAATCAAGATCCCATTTTGTTGGATTACGCGCGCTGCACTACGTATCTCCACAGTCATTTTACTATTGCTGATAATAAGGTCCAAAGTATGGCAATGAAAGGAAAGTATAAATGAATAAATAAAATAAAATAAAAAGCTCCAAAAATCACCGATGATAATTTCAGAAAAAATTCACACTACTGTATTTTAATATTACATGCACTGTGCCCCACTGACGGAGACAGATTAAGAGCAGTTGGAGCAGATGGGACCTATGTAATTGAAGGTTGGGTTCTGTCCCACCGGCACGAGAAATGGGTAAGATTTAGATTTTTTCGTACAAGGATCGTTTTTACTGAAATTATGGTTGACTACACATACAGTTGTGTATGAAAAAATTTTATCCCATAATAAGTGAAGATAGTGGCTGCAGCCCTTGTGAAAGTACGCATCTCGCAGTGTGTCCTGATTCAACGCATTGTACCGACTCGTGGATATTTCTAGAAAATTCTTAAATTAGAAGGAATGTTGGGGGGGGGGCATAACATTGGAGTTTTGAAAAATATCTCGAGAAACAAGTCAATCTTTTGGCGTGTTTCTCTAAGTTGAAGTATTTAAAACTCCTATAAAAAAGAAAGCTCTCGCATGGGCCCCATAAATTTAAATATCTTTCATTAAAAAAAAAATGAATCGGTTAATGTGTCGAGGCTCTAGACCACTCCACTCACGAAAATTGTTTCGAAGAAAAACGTGTTTTAAATTTGGAGAAGCAAAAAGTAACGTTCTTTCAAAACTAACGGTTGATCTAATATCCCATACCATAGAGGCATCTTCCTCAAACATGCTCTGGTCCCGGATTTGGTGCTGTATTTCTTCAGTCCGGACTCTTAACAAGCTGAGTTTCTCCTGTTCGTCTCTATGACAGTTTCTGACACGTTTCGTGATCTTCATAACACATGAATAACGTTCACTGAATAGCAGTTGTATGGATGCTACTATTTAAACAGCTTTTGCCCCAAAATGGAGTGGTTTCGGTAAAAGTTTCCAGATGCACCAGTAGAAGCTACCGATGTCACTTTGCCTTTTGGCACCGGTGCTTCATATAACAAACCTTCATTGGAAGGAATTAGTATACTGGTAGAATATTTTCCTGAATTAATTCATCGAACGCCTGCTGCTGCCAATATTGCGTCGGCGCGTGGTTCCGTCCGACACCTGTAACTTCTAAAACACTTTCACAATCAAAACATCCATTTGCAGGTGTGATCTGTGTACTTCAACTATGCAAGTTACGTAACAAAATCCATTATTTCATCGTTCTGGACCAGAACCTCCTCTTAAACTGTAGGGACGTAAATTTTTGTTTAGTCTCTTAAGACTGTACGTCTCCGACGTGTCGCAGTAAATTTAAACATTGTGTTAGATAGAAGTATATTAATGAACCATGGCTGATTTGACTCATTTAGTGAAGTTTTACTACCAGAGCCACTGAATGAGGAAGTGAGTCATGGTGCTCTTTTTTAGCCGAGTGTGAGGTGAGAGTCAGAGAAATGTCCTGCTGATGGAAAGGATGTACAAGAGGCGAGAGATGCAAATAAGTTCTGTTGAAACTAAGTAGGCTCTCAGTTTAAGAGCGGTTTGCTCAGCGTTGGCGAATGCTTTTGCACCTAAATTGCAATATGAGCTTACTTCTTTTTATAGCACTGTGAGGCGACCCTTAAAATCGCCCTACAGATATAACAGTAAAACATCCCCTTTGAAAAATTTATGAATTACTGTGCTGATAAACCTCTTACGGTATTTGATTTTCAAACAGCTGAGCAGAACTGAACGTACTGAGACATTTCTCTCTTTACTTATTCTGATCTACACTAAACTGACACGCAATATTTTTAGCGCAACGCAATCTGACTTCCAATAATCCCTTACAAAAGAATGGCCCTAACTAACAATAGCCAATACGTTTCATGAATCACTTACCTCACAAAAATCTTCGATACTCGAACTACTGCAATACAGCGAGCGCCAATACTGCCAGCTAAATAAAAGATTCTAACTACTGAAGGGACTAACTACTGATAGGCATAGTTAGCAAATGAAAGATTTTGATAGAGAACAAACAATGTATTTACCTTAATAATATTCAAAAGTTATATATATATATATATATATATATATATATATATATATCAGTTCATGATATACAGTATTTCAAATTTGCTCTTTCTAATGGTCACATGTCCATATCGTCCGCTCTCAAAATTCTGCCATCTCTCTCCCCATTTCCACCACTGCTGGCGGCTCACCTCCAACTGCGCAACGCTACGCATTTCACATCCAAATGCCCAACACTACAATAGCGAATATTCCAACAATGACAAATTAGCCACAGACGGCACACAGCACAGTCAGTGATTTTCATACAGAGCGCTATGTGGCGTTACCAACATAAAAACCTAAACAGCCTACTTACAAAAAATGTGCAACGCGTACGCAAACTGCCAGATACCCATTTCAAGCTAAGTTAATATTTTGTCATTTGGTTTTCCTAGCATTACAAAGCGTTGAAGCCTTTCTGTTGGGCTTCTTGCTCATGGATGTGCATCACTTTTGACGGGTGGTACTCTCATTCCACACGCGGGCTTTAAAAAGAAATTAATGGTGGCCCATAACCACGTACCCTCAGGCTCAGAGTTGAAATACTAAAAGTTTTGGATGATTTCGTTGTCTAGGGACTAAGATATGTAGTTGTCGCGTTACAAGCCAAATACTGCTATGTCTACAGTACACAATACAAATATACACATGAATCGAATGGTCGAAGGTTCCTATCACTCGGCAATTCCGAATTTTGAATTTAACATAGAAATTTGTAAAAGAAAGTTTGCAGTTAAATAACATCTGCCGTTACTATATTTAACGATTTTAAATGATGATTACGATAGCAGAATTACCTTTAAGAATGCCGTCTTTTACTGTAAAACACCTATTGGTGTCGACGGTCCACCAATTAAATAAAGTATAAGTTCAATAACAGGGATAAAATAGAGTTCTATGAAAATTCCTGGCAGATTAAAACTGTGTGCCGGACCGAGACTCGAACTCGGGACCTTTGCCTCTCGCGGAAAAGGGCTCTACCAGCTGAGCTACCCAAGCACGACTCGTCCTCACAGCTTTACTTCTGCCAGTACCTCGCCTCCCCCCCCCTGCGGGTTCGGGGCTTAGAATAGGCCCGCGGTATTCCTGCCTGTCGTAAGAGGCGACTAAAAGGAGTCTCAAATGTTTTGGCCTTAATGTGATGGTCCCCCTTGGGGTTTGACCTCCATTTTTCAAAATTCTACAGAAGTACGAGCCTTTTGGGGAAGGACACCTTACATGGTGTACCACTGGTCCTAAGTGCACTAAGACCTTGGCACTCAGCATTGCACCGGCGTTGTCACCATACCCATTATTCCTCAAATTGGGCCTAAACGCCTGATGGGTTGTCCACGTTACGCCCATAGTGCCTCTCCATCTGCACCAGCGATCATGATGGACTTTCCATGGCACCAGAAATCCAGCACGGTAGCCAGCCCGTTGTGGTGGGGTCGTCATGTACCCTCTAGGTTGTAGCCCCCTGACAACACAGGGATCGTACTGCCGATATCTGAGCTGCACCCTCCCCACGTTGGCCAAGGAGTAGATGCCCGTCTCCTTGGGGCATCAGGACTCCCGGCAATGGTCATCCTGCCAGGTGGCCCTTGCTGCGGCTGGGTGGCGCCCGTGGGGAGAGCCCCTGGTCGGAGTGGGTGGTATCGGGGCGGATGTTTCGCACATGAAACGTCAGCACGTATCAGGTCGCTCTGCGGCCGAGTCTTCCAAAAGAAAAGGTACCGTTTCTAGTTCTGGTTCTCCTGCCCTTTCCCCCTTGGCCACTCCATGGGAGGAGGGACAGGCCCGCCGGCTTGGGGCGAAGTACTTCCCCCGCTATTTGGTCTGTTCTCGAACAGATGGGGGGACGTTCGCCACCTCCAAGCCCATGTTCTTTGTTCAACACATTGAGGACGTCTTCGGGGAAATCGAGGCTCTCAGCAAGATGCGATCTGGGTCCGTTCTTATCAAGACCACCTCTGCCACACAATCGGCGGCACTCCAGGCGTGCGACCGCCTAGGGGACATCCCGGTCTCCATTGTCCCACATCTGGCACTCAATAGGACGCAGGGGGTCATTTTTCATCGTGACCTCCTGCTACAATCTGATGAGGAGCTCAGGGCCAACCTGGAGCGCCGCGGCGTGCATTTCGTCCGGCGAGTCCAGCGCGGCCCCAAAGACCGTCGCATCGACACCGGGGCCTTTATCCTCGCCTTCGAGGGGGACGTTCTCCCGGAGAAGGTAAAGGTGATGTGCTACCGGTGCGACGTGCGACCTTACGTCCCGCCTCCTATGCGCTGTTTTAGATGTTTGCGTTTTGGGCACATGTCGTCCCGGTGTGAGGCTGAGCCCCTTTGCGGCGACTGTGGACGTCCTCTTCGTGAGGAACATACTTGCACCCCACCACCTCGGTGCCCTAATTGTCCTGGCGTCCACTCGCCTAGGTCCCCAGACTGCCCCGCCTATCAGAAGGAGAAAAAGTTACAAGAAATCAAAACTTTGGATCGGCTCTCTTATTCTGAGGCCAGGAAGAAGTATGACCGCCTTCATCCCGTGTCACTGGCCACTTCGTTTGCCTCAGTTGTGTCCACTCCTTCCGCTGTATCCTCACCTTTATCCTGTCCCCCCTCCGCCTCCTCTGCCCGTCAGGGGGCTCTGCCTCCGCCTCCCAAATCCCTCCCTTCCAACTCCTCCTCCCCCGCGGCCCCCACCCCCCCTGCCCCAGGGGCCACCCTTCCTCCTCCTCCTCCCCCCACGCCACCTGAGAAGCGATCCTCTTCTCAGGCGTCCATCGGGGAAACGTTCCGGACCCCAGCTTCCGAGGTCCGGCGTTCCAAAACGGACCCCGCGCGTGAGGACCTTCTTCGGGTCCAGCCCAACATCCCTGTGCCTCCTCGGCCTTCCAAGAAGGCCTCCAAGAAGAAATCTCTCTCCCCCTCTCCACCCCGGCGCGTTTCATCTGACGCTTCATCCGTGAGTCGCTGCTCCCGGCCGTCCTCAGTTTCGCCAGGACGCTCTGCTGCCAGGCGTTCCGCCGGCCGTTTGTCGGCAAATGATGCGGCCCCTCCTACACAATCCGGGACAGCGGCCGCAGCTGGCGACGAGTCGATGGACCCGGATCCGCCTGCCGTCAGTTGTAGCGTTGTTGCCTCGCAACCTGGCCCTCCGCGGCCATCGAGGTGACCAGCTCTTCCCCGTCTCGTTCCCCCAACTTTTTGACTAGCGATGGCGTTGTTTCATTGGAACATAAGAGGTATTCGATCTAATCGGGAGGAATTACAACTGCTCCTCCGCCTGCACTGTCCGCTCGTCCTTGGTCTCCAGGAAATCAAGTTGCGCCCGACTGACCGTATTGCCTTTTCCCACTATACCTCGGAGCGGTATGACCTCGCCCCTGTGGACGGTATCCCAGCTCATGGTGGGGTCATGTTGCTCGTTCGGGACGATGTCTATTACCATCCCATCCCATTGACCACCCCACTCCAAGCAATAGCTATCCGCATTACTCTTTCTGCTTTTACTTTTTCAGTTTGTACCGTCTACACTCCACCGTCATCTGCTGTTAGCCGGGCAGACATGATGCACCTGATCGATCAGCTTCCCCCGCCGTTCTTATTGTTTGGCGACTTCAATGCCCATCATCCCCTTTGGGGCTCTCCTGCATCCTGTCAAAGAGGCTCACTCTTGGCGGATGTCTTCAACCATCTCAATCTTGTCTGCCTCAATACCGGCGCCCCGACTTTCCTCTCGGACTCTACTCATACCTACTCCCACTTGGACCTCTCGATCTGTTCTACCACTCTTGCCCGTCGGTTCGAGTGGTATGTCCTTTCTGACACCTATTCGAGCGACCACTTCCCCTGTGTCGTTCGTCTCCTGCACCACACCCCATCCCCCCGTCCTTCGCGCTGGAACATACTGAAAGCTGACTGGGGACTTTACTCCTCCCTGGCGACCTTTCCGGACCGCGATTTTTCCAGTTGTGACAGTCAGGTCGAATACCTCACGGCTGTTATTATCAATGCTGCCGAACGTTCCATACCTCGTACTACTTCTTCTTCACGTCGCGTTTCCGTCCCCTCGTGGAACGAGGCTTGTAGGGACGCTATCCGTGCTCGACGACGTGCTTTACGCACCTTTCGCCGCCATCCTACGTTGGCGAATTGTATTGAATACAAACGACTCCGAGCGCAATGCCGTAGAGTCATCAAAGACAGCAAAAAAGCTTGCTGGGCCTCTTTCACGAGCTCCTTTACCAGTTTTACTCCCTCTTCCGTTGTTTGGGGTAGCCTGCGCCGGCTGTCGGGCATTAAGGCCCACTCCTCAGTACCTGGCCTGACCTCAGGTAATGAGGTCCTTGTTGATCCTGTGGCTGTCTCCAACGCCTTTGGCCGCTTTTTCGCGGAGGTTTCAAGCTCCGCCCATTACCATCCTGCCTTCCTTCCCAGGAAAGAGGCAGACGAGGCTCGGCGACCTTCCTTCCACTCGCTGAATCTGGAGACTTACAATGCCCCCTTTACTATGCGGGAACTCGAACGTGCGCTTGCACTGTCCCGGTCCTCTGCTCCGGGGCCAGATGCCATTCACGTTCAGATGCTGGCACACCTTTCTCCGGCGGGCAAAAGCTTCCTTCTTCGTACCTACAATCGCGTCTGGACCGAAGGTCAGGTCCCCATGCGTTGGCGTGACGCCGTTGTTGTTCCTATACCCAAACCCGGGAAGGATAGACACCTTCCTTCTAGTTACCGCCCCATTTCTCTTACAAGCTGTGTCTGTAAGGTGATGGAGCGCATGGTTAATGCTCGGTTAGTTTGGATTCTTGAATCTCGACGACTACTTACTAATGTCCAATGCGGCTTTCGTCGCCGCCGCTCCACTGTTGACCACCTTGTGACCTTGTCGACATTCATCATGAACAACTTTTTGCGAAGGCGCCAAACGGTAGCCGTGTTCTTCGACTTGGAGAAGGCTTATGATACCTGTTGGAGAGGAGGTATCCTCCGCACTATGCACAAGTGGGGCCTACGTGGTCGTCTGCCCCTTTTTATTGATTCCTTTTTAACGGATCGAAAGTTTAGGGTACGTGTGGGTTCAGTATTGTCCGACGTCTTCCTCCAGGAGAACGGAGTGCCTCAGGGCTCCGTCTTGAGCGTAGCCCTTTTTGCCATCGCGATCAATCCAATTACGGATTGCATTCCACCTAATGTCTCAGGCTCTCTCTTTGTCGATGACTTCGCGATCTACTGCAGTGCCCAGAGTACATGCCTCCTGGAGCGCTGCCTCCAGCGTTGTCTAGACAGCCTCTACTCATGGAGCGTGGCAAATGGCTTCCGGTACTCTGAAGAGAAGACGGTTTGTATCAACTTTTGGCGATATAAAGCGTTCCTTCCGCCATCCTTACATCTCGGTCCCGTTGTTCTCCCATTCGTGGACACAACTAAGTTTCTAGGGCCCACGTTGGACCGGAAACTGTGTTGGTCTCCACATGTCTCTTATTTGGCGGCCCGTTGTACACGTTCCCTTAATGTTCTCAGAGTTCTTAGCGGTTCATCTTGGGGAGCGGATCGCACTGTCCTGCTTCGCTTGTATCGGTCCATAGTCCGATCGAAGCTGGATTATGGGAGCTTCGTCTACTCGTCCGCTCGGCCATCCCTCTTACGCCGGCTCAACTCCATCCACCATCGGGGGATACGTCTTGCGACCGGAGCCTTCTACACTAGTCCTGTCGAGAGTCTTTAGGCTGAAGCTGCCGAGTTACCGTTGACCTACCGGCGCGACATACTGCTGTGTCGGTATGCCTGCCGGCTGTTGTCTATGCCCGACCACCCCTCTTACAAGTCCTTCTTCGCTGATTCTCTCGACCGTCAGTACGGGTTATATGTGTCTGCCCTGCTGCCCCCCGGAGTCCGCTTCCGTCGCCTGCTTCGACAATTGGATTTTGCCCTCCCTACCACCTTCAGAGAGGGTGAGAGCCCGACACCACCTTGGCTCCAGGCTCCGGTTCGTATTTATCTCGACCTCAGCTCACTCCCGAAGGAGGGTACTCCGGCTGCAGTGTATTGCTCACGGTTTGTCGAACTTCGTGCTCGACTTGCTGGTCACACCTTTATTTACACCGATGGCTCCAAAACTGACGATGGTGTCGGCTGTGCCTTTGTCGTCGGGACCGCCACCTTTAAATACCGGCTCCTTTACCAATGTTCCAGCTTTACGGCCGAGCTTTTTGCTCTCCATCAGGCCATTCAGTATGCCCGCCGCCACCGCCATTCATCGTATGTCCTCTGCACTGACTCACTCAGTGCTCTTCAGAGCCTTGGGGCTCCCTATCCGGTCCATCCCTTGATTCAACGAATACAGCAGTCCCTCCATTGTTTCGCCGATAATGGCGGTTCTGTCAGCTTTCTGTGGGTCCCCGGACATGTAGGAGTGCCTGGGAATGAGGCTGCGGATGCTGCAGCCAAGGCTGCAGTCCTCCAGCCTCGGCCAGCCTCCCATTGTGTCCCGTCATCTGACGTTTGTGGGGCTGTATGTAAGAGGCTTGTGTCCTTGTGGTGGGATGCTTGGTCATCCCTCCAAGGAAACAAGCTCCAGGCAGTCAAACCGCTCCCAACTGCTTGGTCAACTTCCTCCCGACCATCTCGGCGCGAGGAGGTCCTTCTGACCAGGTTGCGGATTGGGCATTGCCGGTTTAGCCACCGCTACCTGCTCTCTGGTGACCCAGCCCCGCAGTGCCCTTGTGGTCAGGCATTAACGGTGCGCCATGTTTTATTGTCGTGTCCCCGTTTTAGTCAATTTCGTGTTGTCCTGTCCCTGCCATCTACCTTACCGGATGTTTTAGCTGATGACGCTCGAGCAGCTGCTCGTCTTCTGCGTTTTATAACTTTAACTGGCTTGACCAAAGACATCTAACCTTTTTACTTATTTCATCTGCATCTTTGTCAGGTCCTTTTGATGTCCCCCCATCCCCTTGAGTTTTAGCAGGTTCCTTGTGCTCTAACACCAGTGACTGGGCGCTAATGACCTCAGCAGTTGAGCGCCCTTAAACCCTACCAAAAAAAAAAAAAAAAAAAAAAAAAAAAAAAAAAACCTCGCCTCCCACCTAGGGTACCTCAGTTGGTAGAGCACTTGCCCGCGAAAGGCAAAGGTCCCGAGTTCGAGTCTCGGTCCGGCACACAGTTTTAATCTGCCAGGAAGTTTCATATCAGCGCACACTCCGCTGCAGAGTGAAAATCTCATTCTGGAATAGAGTCCTACTTCACGTAATCAGTTATAAACTTCTAAACGCATACTACGTCTTCACTGCAGAAGCCATGGAAACCTCACAACTGAACAAGTCGGCACTGCAAAATATCTCCCACGACCACGCACGAACTGCTCAACACTCTCCAAGTTTTTCCTGCGACTGTCCATCGCGCCTTCCCGTCCAGCACTTTCCCATCCTGTGCAACACGACGCTCCTCCCCCACTTCTATCCAGTCTCTCCATTGACTCTGGTAGTCGCCTATCGTAGTGACGAGCGTTGTGATTCGCTAGAGTGCTCCTGCCATATCTCCAAGCCAATGCACATTCGCTAACGTGTTGAAACACACACTAAATACTGGATTTACATTTAAATAACTTTAAATAAATATTCCTACGGCTGGACCATAAACACGCTCAAACACACATTATTAAATACATAAACAAATGAAACAAACATAAATCAAAGGAATAGAAACAAAAGTAGGCCAGTAGCACAATGTCTCTGTGCTTTTAAAACACAGTAAATGTTGTTGTTGTGGTCTTCAGGCCATAGACTGGTTTGATGCAGCTCTCCATGCTACTCTATCCCGTGCAAGCTTCTTCATCTCCCAGTACCTACTGCAACCTACATCCTTCTGAATCTGTTTAGTGTATTCATCTCTCAGTCTCCCTTTACGATTTTTACCCGCCACGCTGCCGTCCAATACTAAATTGGTGATCACTTGATGCCTCAGACTTTGCCCTACCAACCGATCCCTTCTTCTAGTCAAGTTGTGCCGCAAACTTCTCCTCTCGAATTCTATTCAATACCTCCTCAGTTTAATAAGTCACAGCTGCAAAATACTAACGCGAATTCTTTACAGACGAATGGAAAAACTGGTAGAAGCCGACCTCGGGGAATATCAGTTTGGATTTCGTAGAAATGTTGGAACACGTGAGGCAATACTAACCTTACGACTTATCTTAGAAGAAAGATTAAGAAAAGGCAAACCTACGTTTCTAGCATTTGTAGACTCAGAGAAAGCTTTTGACAACGTTAACTGGAATACTCTCTTTCAAATTCTGAAGGTGGCATGGGGTAAAATACAGGGAGCGAAAGGCTATTTACAATTTGTACAGAAACCAGATGGCAGTTATAAGAGTCGAGGGGCATGAAAGGGAAGCAGTGGTTGAGAAAGGAGTGAGACAGGGTTGTAGCCTCTCCCCGATGTTATTCAATCTGTATATTGAGCAAGCAGTAAAGGAAACAAAAGAAAAATTCGGAGTAGGTATTAAAATTCATGGAGAAGAAGTAAAAACTTTGAGGTTCGCCGATGACATTGTAATTCTGTCAAAGACAGCAAAGGACTTGCAAGAGCAGTTGAACGGAATGGACAGTGTCTTGAAAGGAGGATATAAGATGAACATCAACAAAAGCAAAACGAGGATAATGGAATGTAGTCAAATTAAATCGGGTGATGCTGAGGGGATTAGATTAGGAAATGAGACACTTAAAGTAGTAAAGGAGTTTTGCTATTTAGGGAGTAAAATAACTGATGATGGTCGAGGTAGAGAGGATATAAAATGTAGACTGGCAATGGCAAGGAAAGCGTTTCTGAAGAAGAGAAATTTGTTAACATCGAGTATAGATTTAAGTGTCAGGAAGTCGTTACTGAAAGTATTTGTATAGAGTGTAGCCATGTATGGAAGTGAAACATGGACGATATCCAGTTTGGACAAGAAGAGAATAGAAGCTTTCGAAATGTGGTGCTACAGAAGAATGCTGAAGATAAGGTGGGTAGATCACGAAACTAATGAGGAGGTATTGAATAGGATTGGGGAGAAGAGAAGTTTGTGGCACAACTTGAGTAGAAGAAGGGATCGGTTGGTAGGACATGTTTTGAGGCATCAAGGGATCACAAATTTAGCATTGGAGGGCAGCGTGGAGGGTAAAAATCGTAGAGGGAGACCAAGAGATCAATACACTAAGCAGATTCAGAACGATGTAGGTTGCAGTAGGTACTGGGAGATGAAGAAGCTTGCACAGGATAGAGTAGCATGGAGAGCTGCATCAAACCAGTCTCAGGACTGAAGACCACAACAACAACAACCTCCTCATTAGTTATGTGATCTACCCATCTAATCAATATTTGACCAATTTCTTCATGAATAGTATACTTCGATTATAAACAGAAACATAGATGAATAAATATATTTATAAAAGTACTGTTACCGTTTTTTCGTGTAACTGAGGATTACTTATGGCCTGACGCGATCAATAGTAATCAATCACTTTTACCTCCAATGACTCATGTACTATTCAAGTTACACGCCTGTAGATCATACCAATTTAGGTTTACATTAATACACTACTGGCCATTAAAATTGCTACACCAAGAAGAAATGCAGATGATAAACGGGTATTCATTGGACAAATATATTACACCAGAACTGAGATGTGATTACATTTTCACGCAATTTGGGTGCATAGATCCTGAGAAATCAGTACAAAGAACAACCACCTCTGGCCGTAATAACGGCCTCAATACGCCTAGGCATTGAGTCAAGCAGAGCTTGGATGGCGTGCACAGGTACAGCTGCCCATGCAGCTTCAACACGATACCACAGTTCATCAAGAGTAGTGACTGGCGTATTGTGACGAGCAAGTTGCTTGGCCACCGTTGACCAGACGTTTTCAATTGGTGACAGATCTGGAGAATGGTCTGACCAGGGCAGCAGTCGAACATTTTCTGTATCCAGAAAGGCCCGTACAGGACCTGCAACATGCGGTCGTGCATTATGCTGCTCAAATGTAGGGTTTCGCAGGGATCTAATGAAGGGTAGAACCACGGGTCGTAATACATCTGAAATGTAACGTCTACTGTTCAAAGAGCCGTCAATGCGAACAAGAGGTGACCGAGACGTGTAACCAATGGCACCATGCCGGGTGATACGTCCGGCGATGGCGATGACGAACACACGTTTCCAGTGTGCGTTCACCGCGATGTCGCCAAACACGGAGGCGACCATCGTGATACTGTAAACAAAACTGGATTCATCGGAGAAAAGGACGTTTTGCCATTCGTGCACCCAGGTTCGTGTTGAGTACACTATCGCAGGCGCTCCTGTCTGTGATGCAGCGTCAAGGGTAACCGCAGCCATGGTCTCCGAGCTCATATTCCACGCTGCTGCAAACGTCATCGCACTGTTCGTGCAGACTGTTGTCTTGCAAACGTCCCCATCAGTTGACTGAAAGATCGAGACGCGGCTGCACGATCCGTTACAGCCATGCGGATCAGATGCCTGTCATCTCGACTGCTACGAGGCCGTTGGGATACAGCACGGCGTTCCGTATACCGTCCTGAAGCCACCGATTCCTTATTCTGCTAAGAGTCATTGGACCTCGACCAACGCGAGCAGCAATGTCGCGACACGTTAAACCGCAATCGCGATAGGCTACAATCCGATCTTTATCAAAGTCGGAAACGTGATGGTACTCATTTCGCCTCCTTACACGAGGCATCACGTTTCACCAGGCAACGCCGTTCAACTGCTGTTTGTGTATGAGATACCGGTTGGAAACTTTCCTCATGTCAGCAAGTTGTAGGTGTCGCCACCGGCGCCAACCTTGTGTGAATGCTCTGAAAAGCTAATCATTTGCATATCGCATCTTCTTCTTCCTTTCGGTACTGTAGCACTTCATCTTCTTAGTGTAGCAGTTTTAATTTCCAATAGTGTAGCTTTCTAAAGACATGTCGATCGACAAAATCGAATGAACCGTTTCGACTTTGGAAATTTGTTGCTGGGTCTTACTTGTATAATTTACAGTCAGATACTAAACTTTCAACTAATAATGAAATCTGATCACACCATCAGAATCGTCGTACAAATAATGGTAATGTACATATTTCATTTTAATGTATCATGATTTCTCTGGCTATCATTAATGTCTATGTGAACTGTGATATGTTTCCCATTATGGTTTCACAGAGTCCGCCATCATTGGCACTCCCAGCATGCAAATCTGACACAAAGCACAGTCCTTGACACAGCGTCAACATGGAATTCCCAGCCACACGGTCAGCCAGGACCACGTACTGGGGCTACCCCTCTGCCTCTGGCTAATGTTCAGTACCACGCGGTTGGTGACGAGTCCCGGCTTGCCGAGTGGCCGGTGCGACCACACCATCTCTCAACTTAGAATATTTTCAGGGCGCCACAACTCGACCGTTACCTCACACACAGAACTGCAAGATTTGGATGGCTCCAACTGCAGCAATGTTTTTACTTCATCCAGTGTTAATTTTGTGATAAATGTTTGTTTTGTACCTCTAATTTCTGTCAGGAATTCCGCTCACATCTGTTTATTACATAGGGCGCGTTGCGTAACGTTTTCGAGACACAGCGTTATTCCCATTTTTCAAGACATCAAGCATTTTACAGCGTAAGGATGATACAGGACTCCTCTGCACATCCAGAACATTCTGTGATGCAATTCTCATATCCTCATTGACTTTCTGACACTCCAACTTGAAATGCTGTTTCATGATACGTAAAACATCGTTAGTCGCCTGACAGCAGTTCCCTCGAGTAACGGCCGTCTCGTCTGCCTTTGTAATCTTAGCAGATCAGTACAGTATGTAATGTAATCGAACAAAGACACCATAAAATCATGCGTCACTGTTCGACACAAAAATATGCATCTTTATCAAAGTCAGCATTTATTGTCTACAGCTGGGTGTAGACTTCTGGCAACTTTTCCGTATATTATCAGCTTTTCGCACCCCAGCCAATCCCCCTTCCATGCCATTTTTTTAGGGCTTTTTCTATCAGAAGGAATCTAACACAGGATTTCCTTCTTCAGTTCCTAACTGTCCAACTCAATAAAGTCAAATTCCCATTTCAATTTCGTGGCCGTCACTACCACATCGTTAACTGGTTTCCTTCTCTTATCTGCTTGTTTTCTTTCTGTCCCTTTTTGTTTGTTGAATCTTTTGTGTTAGCAGAAGAGCCAACACCGTGTTACGAATGGAGGCCCAAATGCACGCGTTTTAGCTCACGCAGGCTGGCGTGAGGAGGAAAGAACTATACTGACGTGAGGTCTAGAACATGACAAGGAATGAGAATTCAGAAAGCGGACGTAATTAGTTTCATACTTAACTTTAATTCATTAATGATGAACGTCGCTCTTGACGGTACATGATTCACAATATTATCTGTTCAGAATACATTCTTGAAGTAATTATAGTAACTGAATATGGCGCCATGCTAGGTCGTAGCAAATGACGTAGCTGAAGGCTATGCTAAACTATCGTCTCTGCAAATGAGAGCGTATGTAGACAGTGAACCATCGCTCGCAAAGTCGGCTGTCCAACTGGGGCGAGTGCTAGGGATTCTCTCTAGACTAGACATGCCGTGTGGCGGCGCTCGGTCTGCAATCACTGGTAGTGGCGACACGCGGGTCCGACGTATACTAACGGACCGCGGCCGATTTAAAGGCTACCACCTAGCAAGTGTGGTGTCTGGCGGTGACACCACAGAATCCATGCCTCTTCATTAATCATTGGACAACTTTCAGCGTACACTGACTGTAGGCTTTCCGTTGAAGGCACAGTACTATTTCCCCAAATTTTTTTCTCTATTCCATTATCTCCATTAATTGAGCCACAAATATCCTACATCACAGCTGCATTTCCTTTTCTTCACCAACAACTCTAATATTTTATCAAATCCTCAATCAACTGACACATTATTGCTATTTAATGAGACAGGGTTAGGGAAACTGTAGGTATTTGTTGCTTTATCTGACTTACATTGCTCAGATGAATAATTAAGTCACGACACGCATCTTAATAGTTCACTCTTGTACCAAGTGTTCCGTTCATGACAGTGTCAACATACATTATACCGGTCACTGATGTTGCTACAATCATCAATCTGTAAGTACATTTTTCATTCTCCATCACTTTTCTAATCGTTACTAACTTCACCCTTTTTATGTTTCTCTCTTCAAACTGGCAGCTTTCATGGAACGTTCAATATTCTGCCATCTCATCCCCAGGTCATTCATATAATGTATATTGAGATCAATAACCTTCAAAATTTACACTTCAAAAAGTCCAGTCAGTATTTATAAATTTTTATATTTGCTAAGGCTAAAGCCACGATGTACGCTGATATTGTGCTATTTCAGTCTGTTGACTAGAGTGCCTGTCAGCTGCAAACGGCAAAAGTCTTTGACTTAGCACGGAAGATATCGGCTGCAACAGACTAATAATGTTTGCTTTTACAAATGACTTCCGTTAATTCTTTAAACTGTTATTCCTCTATAGTTTAACTTACGTCAGTAGTGCATGTTGTAGGTTTTCGGTGTTGCGATTGTCTCGTATAACCATGTCAAATAAAATTCTATAACATGGGAACTACGCTTCTACTACGCGTATTGCTCATTAATTTATAACACTGTCTACCCGATTTTATATCAGTTCTGTCACACCACCGCCACACACTGTACACCGTCCACCTGAGACAATCTCATGAGACTGGTTCACTTAAGTAAAGCCGTTCTTTTATACGCTACCCAACAAGAAACTCATTGTTTCTCCTATATGAGATCTGGGGTATTGGTTGGAGCAGGTACTGCCCTATATTGGGGCCCAAGACATTTTGCGCACACCTGTGGAACTTTGGAACTGGTCGTGTGTTGCGAACTCTACACAGCTAGATGGGATCATTTCCTTCTGTGCAATGTGTTCTCCGCGTACTGTGGTACTAGAAGCTGAAATGCACCGTGTCCAAGTAATTGACGCTAAGTATAGTTTCGTCTCTATTGCCATCTCTTCACCATTTCGACACACCCGTCTCCAGATTTTTCTGTTACGTGCATGCTTCATGTTACAAGTTGTCCGTTCACGTCTGCATGTATTCTTTCATGAAAAAGCGTTGTGTAACATTCTTCTATATCAGCATTCGTTTTGAATCAGTATAGCATTGACTAATCCACTGTATTTCTAAATTCACCACACCAAGAGGCCTAATAAGCCGCTACTGTTCGTATTAAATATTAATGGTACGGCATGCGGTTCGTTTACTTTTCAACCTTCATCACCACGAGGAGACAGATAAATCCGTTAATGTGGCTATAGACCTCTCTCAATTGTTTAAGTGAACTAGTAAGGTATGAAGTGAGGAAACCCTCACCTGATTCGGCCCAGAAAAAAATGTGTGGAAAAGAATCAGTGGAGGATAGAGATTGGAATAAATTCAACAAATAATTTGGGACGTAGGTGTAAGAACTGTGATGATCCAGGCTGCCACCAGAGAGGAAGTTGCGACGGGACGCAACAAATCTGTCTGAAGTCAAAACCCTCTCACACACACGTCTTTTCTGTTCGAGACGGTTGCGAATCAGATTCCTCTATCACCACCAAGATTCAGGATTTATTATCCCTAATTATCTCCAGCGTGTGATACAACTACAATTATCTCCTGACATCCGTGAATAAAACGTCTGTCGCACATACGAGGTCGATACATGCCACCTGCTGACTGGAATGTCCTTGGCGTATCACAATAACCATCTAATCCAAAGTATCTTGACACCCAGATGTAATGCGGAATTTGCACTTAAATGTCATTACAAAAGGACGCACAGTGTATTGTGTTGTTAGAAGAAAAGCAGGTAACCGCAGAATGGGTCGAGCGGGAAAGTTTGTTGACTTCGAACATCGACTGATCATTAGCTGACATCTACATCTATATGTACATCTACATACATACTCCGCAATCCACCATACGGTGCGTGGCGGAGGGTACCTCGTACCACAACTAGCATCTTCTCTCCCTGTTCCACTCCCAAACAGAACGAGGGAAAAATGATTGCCTATATGCCTCTGTACGAGCCCTAATCTCTCTTATCTTTGTGGTCTCTCCGCGAAATGTAAGCTGGCGGCAGTAAAATTGTGCTGCAGTCAGCCTCAAATGCTGGTTCTCTAAATTTCCTCAGTAGCGATTCACGAAAAGAACACCTCCTTTCCTCTAGAGACTCCCACCCGAGTTCCTGAAGCATTTCCGTAACACTCGCGTGATGATCAAACCTACCAGTAACACATCTAGCAGCCCGCCTCTGAATTGCTTCTATGTCCTCCCTCAATCCGCCCTGATAGGGATCCAAAACGCTCGAGCAGTACTCAAGAATAAGTCGTATTAGTGTTTTATAAGCGGTTTCCTTTACAGATGAACCACAACTTCCCAAAATTCTACCAATGAACCGAAGACGACTATCCGCCTTCCCCACAACTGCCATTACATGCTTGTTCCACTTCATATCGCTCCGCAATGTTACGCCCAAATATTTATACGACGTGACTTTGTCAAGCGCTACACTACTAATGGAGTATTGAAACATTACAGGATTCTTTTTCCTATTCATCTGCATTAATTTACATTTATCTATATTTAGAGCTAGCTGCCATTCGTTACACCAATCACACATCCCGTCCAAGTCATCTTGTATCCTCCTGCAGTCACTCAACGACGATACCTTCCTGTACACCACAGCATCATCAGCAAACAGCCGCACATTGCTATCCACCCTATCCAAAAGATCATTTATGTAGGTAGAAAACAACAGCGGACCAACCACACTTCCCTGGGGCACTCCAGATGATACCCTCACCTCCGATGAGCGCTCACCATCGAGGACAACGTACTGGGTTCTATTACTTAAGAAGTCTTTGAGCTACTCACATACATGGGAACCAATCCCATATGCTCGTACCTTAGGAGTCTGCAGTGGGGCACCGAGTCAAACGCTTTCCGGAAGTCAAGGAATATGGCATCCGTCTGATACCCTTTATCCATGGTTCGCAAGATATCATGTGAAAAAAGGGCGAGTTGCGTTTCGCAGGAGCGATGCTTTCAAAAGCCGTGCTGATTCATAGACAGCAACTTCTCTGTCTCAAGGCAATTTATTATATTCGAGCTGAGAATATGTTCTAGAGTCCTGCAACAGACCGATGTTAAGGATATTGGTCTGTAATTTTGAGGATTCGTCCTTCCACCCATCTTAGATACAAGCGTCACCTGCGCTTTATTCCAGTCGCTCGGGACTTTACGTTGGGCAAGAGACTCGCGATAAATGCAACCTAAGTAGGGAGCCAATGCAGTAGAGTACTCTCTGTAAAACCGAATTGGAACCCCATCAGGACGGCGATTTATTTATTTTCAACCCAATGCAGTAGAGTACTCTCTGTAAAACCGAATTGGAATCCCATCAGGGCCTGGCGATTTACTTATTTTCAACCCATTCAGCTGCTTCACAACCCCAGGGATGTCTATCACTATGTCCTCCATACGGGAATCTGTACGAGACAAACGGCGGTATGTTTGTACGATCCTCCTGCGTGAAAGATTTATCAAATGATAAATTTAAAATTTGAGCTCTCGTTTTGCTGTCCTCCGTTGCCAGGCCAGACTGATCAGCGTTTTAGTACCTGAATAGTGTAAATTCGCGTAGTCGTTTGTCTACTGTTTTTGTTTTGAACGGCCAGTGTCGGTTGGTCACAGTCAGTGTGCTCCCTGCCGCCGTTGGATAAGCAGCTGAGCAGCAAGTCGTATACTCCTAGCTCACTCATTTGTTACGTAGTTCAATTCTTAATTTCTTTGCGTGTTTTTGGTACTTGCATTGTTTAATTCATAAATTTCGGGCGTATTATAGTATTTGAGAGTTGTAGCATCGCGTTTTAGTACCTGAATAGTGTAAATTCGCGTAGTCGTTTGTCTACTGTTTTTGTTTTGAACGGCCAGTGTCGGTTGGTCAGTCAGTGTACTCCCTGCCGCCGTTGGATAAGCAGCTGAGCAGCAAGTCGTACATTCCTAGCTCACTCATTTGTTACATAGTTTAATTCTTAATTTCTTTGCGTGTTTTTGGTACTTGCATTGTTTAATTCATAAATTTCGGGCGTATTATAGTATTTGAGAGTTGTAGCATCGCGTTTTAGTACCTGAATAGTGTAAATTCGCGTAGTCGTTTGTCTACTGTTTTTGTTTTGAACGGCCAGTGTCGGTTGGTCAGTCAGTGTGCTCCCTGCCGCCGTTGGATAAGCAGCTGAGCAGCAAGTCGTACACTCCTAGCTCACTCATTTGTTACATAGTTCAATTCTTAATTTCTTTGCGTGTTTTTGGTACTTGCATTGTTTAATTCATAAATTTCGGGCGTATTATAGTATCTGAGAGTGTAGCATCGCGTTTTAGTACCTGAATAGTGTAATTTCGCTTAGTCTCCTTCCGCCGCCGAGCAGTGTCAGCAGTGCGCAAGTAGCAGCATTACTGCATTTACTAGGCAATCATGTATTTTAATAACCGTTTAAATTTTGTCGATTTGTTTGCGCTCTCTGTAGATTAGTTCAGACGTTCTTTGCAAAACAGTTTTTAGCATGGATAGGGACTGCAACTGCTGTGTTCGGATGCAGGCTGAGTTGGCATCCCTTCGCTCACAGCTTCAGGCAGTGTTGGCTTCGGTCACACAGCTTGAGGCTGTTGCCAATGGGCATCACTGTGGGGGTCCGGATGGGGGTTTGTCGGGGACGGCCAGCTCGTCCCACGCATCCCCTGATCGGACTAAGACTGTGGTTGCCCGGGATACTGCCCGCATTGAGGCTGATCCCTCACCTGTGGTAGAGTGGGAGGTCGTTTCAAGGTGTGGCAGGGGGCGAAAGACATACCGGAGGGCTGAACGGAAAGCCTCTCCAGTTTGTCTGACGAACCGGTTTCAGGCTCTGTCTCAGGCTGATACTGATCTTCGGCCTGACACGGCTGCTTGTCCTGTTCCAGAGGTTGCCCCTCAGTCTGCAAGATCCGGGCAGTTGCAGAGGGTGGGCTTACTGGTAGTTGGGAGCTCCAACGTCAGGCGCGTAATGGGGCCCCTTAGGGAAATGGCAGCAAGAGAGGGGAAGAAAACCAATGTGCACTCCGTGTGCATACCGGGGGGAGTCATTCCAGATGTGGAAAGGGTGCTTCCGGATGCCATGGAGGGTACAGGGTGCACCCATCTGCAGGTGGTCGCTCATGTCGGCACCAATGATGTGTGTCGCTATGGATCGGAGGAAATCCTCTCTGGCTTCCGGCGGCTATCTGATTTGGTGAAGACTGCCAGTCTCGCTAGCGGGATGAAAGCAGAGCTCACCATCTGCAGCATCGTCGACAGGACTGACTGCGGACCTTTGGTACAGAGCCGAGTTGAGGGTCTGAATCAGAGGCTGAGACGGTTCTGCGACCGTGTGGGCTGCAGATTCCTCGACTTGCGCCATAGGGTGGTGGGGTTTCGGGTTCCGCTGGATAGATCAGGAGTCCACTACACGCAACAAGCGGCTACACGGGTAGCAGGGGTTGTGTGGCGTGGGCTGGGCGGTTTTTTAGGTTAGATGGCCTTGGGCAAGTACAGAAAGGGCAACAGCCTCAACGGGTGCGGGGCAAAGTCAGGACATGCGGGGACCAAGCAGCAATCGGTATTGTAATTGTCAACTGTCGAAGCTGCGTTGGTAAAGTACCGGAACTTCAAGCGCTGATAGAAAGCACCGAAGCTGAAATCGTTATAGGTACAGAAAGCTGGCTTAAGCCAGAGATAAATTCTGCCGAAATTTTTACAAAGGTACAGCCGGTGTTTAGAAAGGATAGATTGCATGCAACCGGTGGTGGAGTGTTCGTCGCTGTTAGTAGTAGTTTATCCTGTAGTGAAGTAGAAGTGGATAGTTCCTGTGAATTATTATGGGTGGAGGTTACACTAAACAACCGAACTAGGTTAATAATTGGCTCCTTTTACCGACCTCCCGACTCAGCAGCATTAGTGGCAGAACAACTGAGAGAAAATTTGGAATACATTTCACATAAATTTTCCCAGCATGTTATAGTCTTAGGTGGAGATTTCAATTTACCAGATATAGACTGGGACACTCAGATGTTTAGGACGGGTGGTAGGGACAGAGCATCGAGTGACATTATACTGAGTGCACTATCCGAAAATTACCTCGAGCAATTAAACAGAGAACCGACTCGTGGAGATAACATCTTGGACCTGCTGATAACAAACAGACCCGAACTTTTCGACTCTGTATGTACAGAACAGGGAATCAGTGATCATAAGGCCGTTGCAGCATCCCTGAATATGGAAGTTAATAGGAATATAAAAAAAGGGAGGAAGGTTTATCTGTTTAGCAAGAGTAATAGAAGGCAGATTTCAGACTATCTAACAGATCAAAACGAAAATTTCTGTTCCGACACTGACAATGTTGAGTGTTTATGGAAAAAGTTCAAGGCAATCGTAAAATGCGTTTTAGACAGGTACGTGCCGAGTAAAACTGTGAGGGACGGGAAAAACCCACCGTGGTACAACAACAATGTTAGGAAACTACTGCGAAAGCAAAGAGAGCTCCACTCCAAGTTTAAACGCAGCCAAAACCTCTCAGACAAACAGAAGCTAAACGATGTCAAAGTTAGCGTAAGGAGGGCTATGCGTGAAGCGTTCATTGAATTCGAAAGTAAAATTCTATGTACCGACTTGACAGAAAATCCTAGGAAGTTCTGGTCTTACGTTAAATCAGTAAGTGGCTCGAAACAGCATATCCAGACACTACGGGATGATGATGGCATTGAAACAGAGGATGACACGCGTAAAGCTGAAATACTAAACACCTCTTTCCAAAGCTGTTTCACAGAGGAAGACCGCACTGCAGTTCCTTCTCTAAATCCTCGCACAAACGAAAAAATGGCTGACATCGAAATAAGTGTCCAAGGAATAGAAAAGCAACTGGAATCACTCAATAGAGGAAAGTCCACTGGACCTGACGGGATACCAATTCGATTCTACACAGAGTACGCGAAAGAACTTGCCCCCCTTCTAACAGCCGTGTACCGCAAGTCTCTAGAGGAACGGAGAGTTCCAAATGATTGGAAAAGAGCACAGATAGTCCCAGTCTTCAAGAAGGGTTGTCGAGCAGATGCGCAAAACTATAGACCTATATCTCTTACGTCGATCTCTTGTAGAATTTTAGAACATGTTTTTTGCTCGCGTATCATGTCATTTCTGGAAACCCAGAATCTACTATGTAGGAATCAACATGGATTCCGGAAACAGCGATCGTGTGAGACCCAACTCGCTTTATTTGTTCATGAGACCCAGAAAATATTAGATACAGGCTCCCAGGTAGATGCTATTTTTCTTGACTTCCGGAAGGCGTTCGATACAGTTCCGCACTGTCGCCTGATAAACAAAGTAAGAGCCTACGGAATATCAGACCAGCTGTGTGGCTGGATTGAAGAGTTTTTAGCAAACAGAACACAGCATGTTGTTATCAATGGTGAGACGTCTACAGACGTTAAAGTAACCTCTGGCGTGCCACAGGGGAGTGTTATGGGACCATTGCTTTTCACAATATATATAAATGATCTAGTAGATAGTGTCGGAAGTTCCATGCGGCTTTTCGCGGATGATGCTGTAGTATACAGAGAAGTTGCAGCATTAGAAAATTGTAGCGAAATGCAGGAAGATCTGCAGCGGATAGGCACTTGGTGCAGGGAGTGGCAACTGACCCTTAACATAGACAAATGTAATGTATTGCGAATACATAGAAAGAAGGATCCTTTATTGTATGATTATATGATAGCGGAACAAACACTGGTAGCAGTTACTTCTGTAAAATATCTGGGAGTATGCGTGCGGAACGATTTGAAGTGGAATGATCATATAAAATTAATTGTTGGTAAGGCGGGTACCAGGTTGAGATTCATTGGGAGAGTCCTTAGAAAATGTAGTCCATCAACAAAGGAGGTGGCTTACAAAACACTCGTTCGACCTATACTTGAGTATTGCTCATCAGTGTGGGATCCGTACCAGATCGGTCTGACGGAGGAGATAGAGAAGATCCAAAGAAGAGCGGCGCGTTTCGTCACAGGGTTATTTGGTAACCGTGAAAGCGTTACGGAGATGTTTAATAAACTCAAGTGGCAGACTCTGCACGAGAGGCGCTCTGTATCGCGGTGTAGATTGCTCGCCAGGTTTCGAGAGGGTGCGTTTCTGGATGAGGTATCGAATATATTGCTTCCCCCTACTTATACCTCCCGAGGAGATCACGAATGTAAAATTAGAGAGATTAGAGCGCGCACGGAGGCTTTCAGACAGTCGTTCTTCCCGCGAACCATACGCGACTGGAACAGGAAAGGGAGGTAATGACAGTGGCACGTAAAGTGCCCTCCGCCACACACCGTTGGGTGGCTTGCGGAGTATCAATGTAGATGTAGATGTAGATCAGTGAGTGACTGGATGGAAGCCTTCGACCCGCTTACCGATTTTACGTAAGACCAGAATTTCCTTGGATTTTCAACAAGATATTTTGATAAGGTATGACAGTGGTAGTGGTTGAATGCTACGTGCATCAATCTTTTTACAGCAGCACGAATCTCTACTAACTTTTGCCTGTCCTCATTCTCCCGATATTTCTTGTACCGCGAGTGCAACTGCCTTTGCTGCCTGAGTTACAAATCCATCAGAGGCATTTCAGCCCATCTGAAGCTGCCAAAGTCTACTGTTGATGATATGATTGTGAAGAAGTGACGCGAAGTAATAGCCATAGTTTAACCAAAATGAGGCATATCGCTAGAACTGACGAACGCGAAAAGTCGGATATCGCATAGGGTTGTATAAAACATTCTCCGACTTCTTTTCGCGTCAGTTCAGGGTAAAACTTCGAGCTTTTGACGATTTCCACCATCGTCTTCGTCAGGAGCAACTCATTGTCAAGTCTGCTGCTGTGATGACCTTACATGGCACCAAGACGGCTTCTGATTGGACAGTAGTTAAGTCATACGTCACAGATGGTGTCAAGAGTCGGCGCTGGAGGCGCCAGCACTTCCGCCATAGCGTAAACATTGCGACGAACATCTCTGGCTTTTCACTGCATAGAGAGCTCGCTTCCATACGCGACTAACATTATCTGCGCCGTCACGGTTGAAGGTTTTCTCACACATTCTTATAGCCTCTTTAGTTGGACTCCCAATGTGTGGGAGCCTAGTAAAAAAACTTACGTTTGTTCTGGGAAGATGAGTTGTCATATCTACTTAGCGACCACCTAAAAGGATAAAACAGATGCTACGCCCCGTTAAGGGCTTTCTGGGCCTCATGATCCATGGGATTTACAACATCCCATGTGAGTGTGGAATCGATTACATCGGTCAGTCCAGCCACACTGTTTCTGACTGCTATGCAGAAAATCGATGGCATATTGAAAATCGAGAACTGCAGAACTTGCTGAGTACAGTGTCACAAACGAACATAAAGTACTGCTGGACGAAATAAAATTTTGCCTAGGCTACAACATACTGGGACCCTGTAATTGATGAGGCCGTGGAAATAAGAATGCGTGAGAAACCTTCAACCTAGAAGGCAAATATTAATTTAGTGGTGCATGGAAGCGAACTCTAGATGCAAAGAAGAGCCAGCGATATTCGTCAAAATGTTTAAGCTACAGTGCGAGTGGTGACGCCGCAGACTTGTTGACATCATCTGCGACAGCATGACGTAACTACCGACCAATCAGAAGCTGTCTTTGGGATATGTAAGGCCACCACAGCAGCATATTTTACTCCTGACGAAGTCAACGGTGGAGATCGTCGAAAGCTCAAGGTTTTGCCTTGAACTGACTTACAAGGATGTCCAAGAATGCTTTTTACAACAGTGCCATTGCGAAAGACTTTGTTCTCATTGCCGAGGGTTATAGTATAAGAATCGCTTGCAATGAATGGAAAGAGTAAAAACGGTACCAGCAATCTAGATTGCAAAATGACTGTCTGAAGAGACTTAAAAATAATGCATAGTGGTCGAGAAGCTTCTTCTGAGTCACAAAATTTTGTATTCAATACCAAGAGACACTCGAGATGTGTAAAGAGCTACACCACTGAACAAAGGATAATTGGAAACGAGTGATATGGAGTGATGAATCACAGAATAACGTGGAGCAAACCTATGGTGTGATTTGGATTTGGAGACTGCCTGGAGAACGTTACCTGCCGTCGCATGTAGTGCCAACAGTGAAATGTGGAGAAAGTGGTGTCACAATATGGCGGTGTTATTCGTGGTTAGCGTGCGGTCCCATTTTATGCTTAAGAAACGGCTAAATACGGATGGATACTGCCTACAGGAATATTGAAGTGACCTTTGGAGAAAAGAGAACCACTTGTATGAATATCAAGAGCTCAGATGGGAACCCAGTTCTAAGCAAAGAAGGGAAAGCAGAAAGATGGAAGGAGTATATAGAGGGTTTATACAGGGGCGATGTTCTTGAGGACAATATTATGGAAATGGAAGAGGATGTAGATGAAGATGAAATGGGAGATATGATACTGCGTGAAGAGTTTGACAGAGCACTGAAAGACCTGAGTCGACACAAGGCCCCGGGAGTAGACAACATTCCATTAGAAATACTGACAGCCTTGGGAGAGCCAGTCCTGACAAAACTCTACCATCTGGTGAGCAAGATGTATGAGACAGGCGAAATTCCCTCAGACTTCAAGAAAAATATAACAATTCCAATCGCAAAGAAAGCAGGTGTTGACAGATGTGAAAATTACCGAACTATCAGTTTAATAAGTCACAGCTGCAAAATACTAACGCGAATTCTTTACAGACGAATGGAAAAACTGGTAGAAGCTGACTTCGGGGAAGATCAGTTTGGATTCCGCAGAAATGTTGGAACACGTGAGGCAATACTGACCCTACGACTTATTTTAGAAGAAAGATGAAGGAAAGGCAAACCTACGTTTCTCGCATTTGTAGACTTAGAGAAAAGCTTTTGACAATGTTGACTGGAATACTCTCTTTCTAATTCTGAAGGTGGCAGGGGTAGAATACAGGGAGCGAAAGGCTATTTACAATTTGTACAGAAAGCAGATGGCAGTCGTAAGAGTCTAAGGACGTGAAAGGGAAGCAGTGGTTGGGAAGGGAGTGAGACAAGGTTGTAGCCTCTCCCCGATGCTATTCAATCTGTATATTGAGCAAGCAGTAAAGGAAACGAAAGAAAAGTTTGGAGTAGGCATTAAAATCCATGGAGAAGAAATAAGAACTTGGAGGTTCGCCGATGACCTTGTAATTCTGTCAGAGACAGCAAAGTACTTTCAAGAGCAGTTGAACCGAATGGACAGTGTCTTGAAAGGTAGATATAAGATGAACATCAACAAAAGCAAAACGACGATAATGGAATGTAGTCGAATTAAGTCAGCTGATGCTGAGGGAATGAGATTAGGAAATGAGACATTAAAAGTATTAGATGAGTTCTGCTATTTGGGGAGCAAAATAACTGGTGATGGTCGAAGTAGAGAGGATATCAAATGTAGACTGGCAATGGCGAGGAAAGCATTTCTGAAGAAGATAAATTTGTTAACATCGAGTATTGATTTAAGTGTCAGGAAGTGGTTTCTGAAAGTATTTGTATGGAGCGTACCCATGTATGGAAGTGAAACATGGACGATAAATAATTTAGACAAGAAGGGAAGTGTGGTGCTACAGAAGAATGCTGAAGATTAGATGGGTAGATCCCATAACTATTGAGGAGGTATTGAATAGAATTGGGGAGAAGAGGAGTTTGTGGCACAACTTGACTAGAAGTAGGGATCGGTTGGTAGGACATGTTCTGAGGCATCAACGGATCACGAATTTAGTACTGGAGGGCAGCGTGGAGGGTAAAAATCGTAGAGGGAGACCAAGAGATGAGTACACTAAGCAGATTCAGAAGGCTGTAGGCTGCAGTAGGTACTGGGAGATGATGAAGCTTGCACAGGATATAGTAGCATGGAGAGCTACATCAAACCAGTCTCAGGACTGAAGACCAAAACAACAACAACGAACTAATTTTACAAAATTGTGTACTGTCCACGGTAGAGTTTGTGAGACGAGGTTGTTTGTATCAGCACGACATTGAACTCTATCACAAAGCAGCATCCTCGAGGCAAATGGACTAGCCTGACCGGATCCTAGGCCTGTACATCTTTGCGATGACCTACATTTCCAAAGCCGCTTTAGACCCCATTATCTAACACCACTACCTGCTCTAGTCTTAACTCTTGATGTTTGGGCTATTGGACATTTAGAAAATACATTAAAAGTGTCCCCAGCTGAGTTCACCGTCATCATAAAGGAGAACATTATTAATGCTCACCAATATGTATCCGGATTCTTTTGATCGGATTCTGTGTAATTACGGTGTAATTCGACATCTGGAAAAAGAAAATAAGTATGTTCCTATCCAGGTACCTCTTCAAGAAAGTCAAGGTATTCAGTAATCTGCCTCAGCGTTTCAAGCTACGAGATTTCCTGCCCATACGAAGTTGACATGACCGAGTGTGTGCATTGACAGCTATTGTCATCTTCAATAAACATTTCAAGGTGTGTGAAGAACCAGATTCTCAGAAAAATTATTGAACTCCACACAGGAAATCAGTTTTACTAAACATAGCAACGGCCGTAGAAGTCGACGCTAGTGCATTTCTCAGATGTCAGTGATGATCGCATAGTTTCCTGTCAAAGGTCTATTTGATGGATTCATTACATCAGCGAGAAACACCAAAACTGCGACACGTTTATAGTCATTTGAGGGCGGCTGTAAACAGGATATCTTCTCAGTGAATTTGAAAGAAACATTCGATACCTAACGTCTGTTAACCTACCGTATCACGTAGTGCCAATATTTCATGCCATAATATGTAGCTTCAACGTTTACTAATAACATTTAAATGCTCGTTAATTAATTCATTAGCCCTACAAAATACACTCTGCACACGATAATCACTATGACACGGGCAAACCAGCTTGCCAATAGGGAGCGGGAATAGCCTGATTAAAGTTAATCATTATTGTCGCTTCATATCCAATGAAGTAAGGTTATCAATCTGTCCCTGCTTTTATACTTCATTTACTATCCGTTTCCTTGAAGATAGCCGGCCGCGGTGGCCGAGCGGTTCTAGGCGCTGCAGTCCGGAACCGCACGGCTGCTACGGTCGCAGGTTCGAATCCTGCCGCGGGCATGGATGTGTGTGGTGTCCTTAGGTTAGTTAGGTTTAAGTAGTTCTAAGTTCTAGGGGACTGATGGCCTCAGATGTTAAGTCCCATAGTGCTCAGAGCCATTTGAACCATTTGAAACTTGAAGATATCCAAATTGTATCCCAAAAACCTCAAACCACACACACAGTTCCATTCTCGACGTTAGAATTGGGAGCTTACTTGCATTCAGCAAAAACGAGAGTAATTAGTTTTTCGCGACCAACATTCTTCTTACTTTGTGGTTTGTAAATGTCTACCGTATAAACTATATCCTTAACTACGTTAAGCCAGAACATTCGAGATCGACATGATAATGTTCGGCTTGTGGAGCGCTCAGCTGCATGGTCATCAACGCCCGTAGAAAGTTCAAATATTTACACAGTCCACAGTCATGAATGGTGATGATGAAATGATGAGGACAATACAATGACCCTTTTCCGAGGCATAGAAAATCCCCAACCCGGCCGGGAATCGAACCCGAGATACCGTGATCCAAAGGCAGCAACGCTGCCAGTAGACCACGTGCTGCGGACTGTCATTCAAGATCGGCAGTATATGGCCACACGTCAGCTGAACCGTCCGTGTCACCTTACAGTTAGTGTGGGCCCACTATTACAGTTTATTCATCCATGTCTTTGATTTCATGCCACGAATTACAGAATCATTTTTATTGCAACAACAAATTATGTGGTTGTATTGATCGAAACAACTTTTATGGCCTCTAAGCCGGGTGTCAATGCAACCTTTAAATCTTTTTGATACGTCATTCAGAACACTGCGTTTACCCTTGTACCAGGCCTTGTACAGTGGTGCAGCGGTGTAGCAGCCAAGACCGTTACTACTTGCCTCAGCGACCGCCATATTTAATCCCGCCATAATTAACATCAGAGGCGAGGGGAGGGGAGAGCGAGGAGCAGGCCCTAAGCTGGCAGATTGCTGTCTGCTGCTGTTGTCTTCAGACTGGGAGCCAGGGTCGCATTAAAATTAAGTGGGGTGATCTGATGTGGTAATCTCGATTTCGAGAGCATTCCGTCGAATAGAGCCAAGTTAGGTCAGTGATGAAAACAATATCCAAAAACTGGAACAATGCTGTTCTGCTTCACAAGAAAAGAAGCAGCACTCTTGAGCCTCTACACGATGTAAAAACAAGTATTAAAAAATTTCACAATCCGCAAAGAAACCAATGGATCCTCACCGAGCTGGTCTTTGTGGCCGAGCGGTTCTAGGCGCTACAGTCTGGAACTGCGCGACCGCTACGGTGGCAGGTTCGAACCCTGCCTCGGACATGGATGTGCTCAGAGCCATTTTTTTTATCCTCACTGAGGACAGTAACAAGTTTTTTTGAAGTGATGTAGCACGGTCGATTATTTTCCAACTGTTATTCGAAACTGTAGAACGGAGCAGTAAGTATCCATCGACTTTGGCAATTCTTATGACTAATTATCACTTCACCACTTATGACTCGCCAATGACAACAATCCCCCCGCCCCCGCGCCCCCCCCCCCCCCCCCCCGCCCGCCGGCCCATTCGTGTCCCTACCATAAAAATCAGATAGTGTCTGGAGTTCCATTCGGCTTTTCGCGGATGATGCTGTAGTATACAGAGAGGTTGCAGCATACGAAAATTGCAGCGACATGCAGGAAGATCTGCAGCGGATAGGCACTTGGTGCAGGGAGTCACAACTGACCCTTAACATAGAGAAATGTAATGTATTGCGAATACATAGAAAGAAGGATTCATTATTGTATGATTATATGATAGCGGAACAAACACTGGTAGCAGTTACTTCTGTAAAATATCTGGGAGTAAGCGTGCGGAACGATTTGAAGTGGAATGATCATATAAAATTAATTGTTGGTAAGGCGGGTACCGGGTTGAGACTCATTGGGAGACGCCTTAGAAAATGTAGTCCATCAACAAAGGAGGTGGCTTACAAAACACTCGTTCGACCTATACTTGAGTATTGCTCATCAGTGTGGGATCCGTACCAGGTCGGGTTGACGGAGGAGATAGAGAAGATCCAAAGCAGAGCGGCGCGTTTCGACACAGGGTTATTTGGTAAGAGTGGTAGCGTTACGGAGATGTTTAGCAAACTCAAGTGACAGACTCTGTAAGACAGGCGCTCTGCATCGCGGTGTAGCTTGCTGTCTAGGTTTCTAGAGGGTGCGTTTCTGGATGAGGTATCGAATATATTGCTTCCCCCTACTTATACCTACCGAGGAGATCACGAATGTAAAATTAGAGAGATTCGAGCGCGCACGGAGGCTTTTTCGGCAGTCGTTCTTCCCGCGAACCATACGCGACTGGAACAGGAAAGGGAGGTAATGACAGTGGCACGTAGAGTTCCCTCCGCTTCACACCGTTGGGTGGCTCGCGGAGTATAAATGTAGATGTAGATGTTTCGATTTTTGACAACTTGTGGTTAAACTTAATATGAGAAAACGTTTTCTTATAAAATACTTCTCCGAAATTAAGGTTTTAAAACATTATTTTTTATAATCACAACCTTAAAACCACAAGATTTATTCTAAACTGTCGTGTCCTGACACAGGATAGAGGGAAAGCAGCCGCTCAGTCTACATTTCCCCAGCGGTGAGGAGCAAATGCAGAAAGACAAATTTCCAGTGAAGGCAGGATGGTGACTTGAACCAGCGCCAAACACTGTCTCAGGGCAACTCCAAGAGACGCGGGTTCTGGGACTCGACAGGAACCTTGCATCAGGAAACCCATCTAATTCAAGGATCTGGTTAGCACTATTTATTAGTGACCAGACTAACTACTACATTGAAGGCTAATTCTAAACATGAGAAAAAAAACAAAGGAGGCAGTTGGTTGCACAGCAGAATTCAGTGTCTGAAGCCACGAACACAAGTAGTAACAGAAGTAGAAAACAATAGCAGCACATTAAGTACAAACTTGAGAGCAGCACTCCAAGTGAGAAAATAAGACGTCGGAGATTACCGAGGCTGGCCACAAGCTGCACGGAGAGGGCACCCCAGCGATCTGACTGAGAAGTCCCCTCTGAATACAAAACTATGGGTTTTTAAAGAATCGTGGCGGCGCATCATTTCTCCGTTCCTCTGGTTCACCCAACAATGCGCCGACAGTTAATCTTCGGCCAATCTGGAGAGTCGTTCTGCACCTTCACGGTGCCTCTGCCAACCACATTTAGATACCTCCGCTATTCCTATTCAATATTTAGGGATGCTTCTGGATTTTACATTAACAAACTTCAAATTTGGTATCAACAGCGTTCAGCTGAAAGCTAAACTCACTGCCATTCCTATTTTAGCGAGCAACAACAGCGTTGTTTTGTCTCTTCTAAGACGTGCCTTTCCGTGACCATCTCCTACAGTGATGCCCTAGGCGGTGAATGGAATTACCAGTTATTCCTCTGAAGTGATACTTCTCCCCTAGGACAGTTGTACGGAGCGTCTGCAATTTTCACGGCTCAAGCGTTATTATTTATCTCCGGTAACCAAAACGCTAACACTTTTGCCTGCCATTCGCATTGGGTATCTGATTTCCTACCTCACAGTTCCCTTGACGGCTCCAACTACCCATGAGCGTAACAATGTACAAGTCGTTACGTCATCAGTATATGACGAAACATCATGTGCTGTTGTCTGTCGCAATAGCACTGTCGCTTTTGCAACCTACTTCTGCTCGAAACATATCGTCACAACTCAGCAGACTTCGTGTCTATGACGTCATGTTTCAACTGTTAGCAGCCACGACGCCCAAACAGGTTCATTGTAGCTGTTCCGTAAAAGTATTTTGGTTACACAATACACACACACACACACACACACACACACACACACACACGCGCAGACACACACACACACACGCACACACACACACACACACACACACACACACACACACACACACACACACGCTCCTGCCCACCCCATCACCTTGGCCACCTGTTGTCAAGTTCACCGGTACCTGTGCAGCAGCAAATTGTAGTTACAATGTGATTTAATACACGGGTGAAAGCAGGAACAGAAGGGAATGGAGGCATTTGAGATTAGGCGGACTGATAAATTAAAGAACGAAGATATTCTCCGTAGAATCGGCAAAGTAAGAAACATATGGAAAACCCAGACAAGAAGAAGGCGCAGGATGAAAAGAATGCCGCCGACGTGGCCGTGCGGTTCTAGGCGCTTCAGTCTGGAACCGCGTGACCGCTACGGTCGCAGGTTCGAATCCTGCCTCGGGCATGGATGTGTGTGATGTCCTTAGGTTAGTTAGGTTTAAGTAGTTCTAAGTTCTAGGGGACTGATGACCACAGATGTTAAGTCCCGTAGTGCTCAGAGCATTTTGAACCATTTGATGAAAAGAAATGTGTTAAGACATCACGGAATAACCTCTATAGTAATAAAGGGAGCTGTAGAGGGAAAAAACCGCAAGGGACGACATGTACTGGAATAATGGCATACATGCAGCAAATAATTCAAGACATGGATATAAGTGCTACACCGAGATGAAGAGATTGTCGCAGCAAAAGGATTTGTGCAGGTCAACATCAAACCGATAAGAAGCCCGATAACTAAAAGAAACAAAGCAAGTCTCGCGGAGTGGCCGCGCGGTTAGAGGCGCCATGTCACGAACTGCGCGACCACTCCCGCCGGAGGTTCGAGTCCTCCCTCGGGAATGGTTGTGTGTGTTGCCCTCAGCGTAAGTTAGTTTAAGTAGTGTGTGAGTCTAGAGACCGATGACCTCAGCAGTTTGGTCCCTTAGGAATTCACACACATTTGAACATCTTGAAACAAAGCAAGAATAGGTATAATTTTAAATGTCCGATTCCTTTTTTTCTCACAGAGTTCAAAAATTTCTCGGGAGTTGGTGTAACGCCGTTTCGGTGCGTTCCGGGCGTAATTACACCCTTTTGGGAACTAAAAAACGTAAGTTGTACATATAAGCCTGCAGGCTTTCGCGACGGTTATCGCTGAAAGCAGAATTTTCTTGGATGTGAGGCTCCTTTTCAGCTTCTTCTGCTCGATCGATTTCCAGGTAATTAGCTAAGTGTAGACATCATACTGAAGAGAACCCCAGCAGAGCGATCGAAACGCCGATCGATTATAAGAAATTGAAGAAGATAATGACGCGACCGCTATCAGAGAAGATTTTACCTTCTAAGTTGAATTCGTTGTCCCACTGTAAGACCACTTCGCGACAATCGTGGTACAGTGTAACAAGGGAGTACATGTTGCAGGCTTCCTGCAAATACAGTTCTGTTGCGGTACGGATGGGAGGTGCATCACAGTACAGGAGTGAAATAGCGCTGGAACTATAAACGTAATCCAAATGGTTCAAATGGCTCTGAGCACTATGGGACTCAACTGCTGAGGTCATTAGTCCCCTAGAACTTGGAACTAGTTAAACCTAACTAACCTAAGGACGTCACAAACATCCATGCCCGAGGCAGGATTCGAAACTGCGACCGTAGCGGTCTTGCGGTTCCAGACTGCAGTGCCTTTAACCGCACGGCCACTTCGGTCGGCCCGTAATCCAAAGTTAGTGTACGCTAGCCTGTACGATTTCTGTTGGCAACACATCTAAATTGCACAAAAACTTACCTTGAAATTCCCGCCGTGAATGGACCAAGTACAATTTGGTATGCAGCTGTAGTGAAACAGTGCCAACTTTTGACCAAGGCCGCACGCCCGTGCATGATGCTGACAATAAGTCCAGATCTTCCATTACACGATTTTCAACCTTTCGGCAGGTTGAAAAACCATCGGGCGGTAAAGAGATTTTCCTATAATGAGAGCGTTCACACAATGGGACTCCCAATGATTCCATTACCCTGGAGCGTACTTCTAATGTCCAGAAATATAGCTTTGAAAAATAGTGTCGTGTCTCTGTGTCACTCTGAACTGTTGTGGAGTGTAAAAAAAAAAAAAAAAAAAGAAAAAGATAACTTGGCCTGCCATAATAATGTGCAACCTCCGTTTTGAAGTCTCTTCATGTACCAATGACGCAGCTTTTATTGGAATGCATCGTGATCGCTGGATGTTCAGGAGAGATACAGGTAAGAAGAATCTAAAACCGTCATCAGCGTAGCTATTACCGTCCATAACTATTATCAGCAGTCCTGGATGGATTTGCCAGATCCGTACACTAGGAAAATGAGACACAAGTTTCTAATGGTGCATAGGTGAACAACGTTCGTTATACTGACCCTACTTTACACTTCAACTATGTTGCAGATGATCTCAACTTTTTTAGTGGAATACGTAATGAGAAATGAAATAGTATTCGTATATACAGGGTGGAGACAGATTGTAACGAAATTTTAACCCAGAGTAGCTGATGCCAGCAGGGACCAAGATTAATAATATTGTGTAGGTCGACAACGCTTAATTTTTAAGCTACGGAAACTTATCGCCACGTGTTGCGATTGGCCTCGGGATTGCCCTGTTGCCGGATACTCTGGACAACGCATAACCGCGAATGCTCGGTGGTAGCGCGCCAGCCTTCCACTCTGGGAGCCTGGGGGCGAATCCGCCGGGGAGTCAACACATGCATTGTAGTTATAGTCGGCACACGAGCGACACATCATCTCCGACGTAGCAATGAAGTGGGGATCTTCCCGTACTACCATTTCACGAGTGTACCGTCAATATCAGGAATCCTCTAAAACATCAGATCTCCGATATCGTTGCGGCCGGAAAGAGACCCCTGCAAGAACGGGACCGACGACGACTGAAGAGAATCGTTCAGCGTGACACAACCTTCCTCATATTGCTACAGATTTCAATGCTCTGCCGTCAACAACTGTGAACGTGCGAACCATTAAACGGAACATCATCGATGTAGGCTTTCGGAGCCGAAGGTGCACTCGTGTATTCATGACTGCACGACACACAGCTTTGCGCCTCGTCTGGGCCCTTCATCATCGACAATGGACTGTTGATGGCTGGAAACATGTTGCCTGGTTGGACGCGTCTCATTTCGAATTGCATCTAGCGGATGGACGTGTAAGGGGATGGAGATAACCTTATGAATCCATGGACCCCGCATGTCAGTAGGGGGGACTGTTCAAGCTGGTGGAGGCTCCGTAATGGTGTGTGGCGTGTGCAGGCGGAGTGATGTGATACGTCTCGATACGACTCTGACCGGTGACATGTACGTAAGCATCCTGTCTGATCACCTGCAACCGTTCATGTCTATTGTGCAATCCGGCGGACTTGGGAAATTGCAACAGGAGAATTCGACACCCCACACGTACAAACCTGCTACAGAGTGGCTCGAGAAACACTCATTTTAGTTAAAGCATTTCCATTGGCCACCAAACTCTCCTGACATGAATAAGAATGTTTCAAAGAGAATACGCGTATAAAAGAGTATTATTTTGTCCAAACTATCGATCGCGGCGCCGCGGCTCGGCTATTGGGGAAACGAAAACATAGTCTAATTTGTATTAATAGCCGGTAGATGTCAGTTGTCTTCTGTTGCCAGCCTTAGTGGCCGAGCGGCTGTAGGCGCTGCAGTCTGGAACCGCGTGACGGTCGCAGGTTCGAATCCTGCCTCGGGCATGGATGTGTGTGATGTCCTTAATTCAGTTAGGTTCAAGTAGTTCTAAGATCTAGGAGACTGATGACCTCAGATGTTAAGTCCCATAGTGTTCAGAGCCATTTGAACCATTTGTCTTCTGTTTTGCTTGGTAACCGTCATATGTTTAAAGTAGCTACACCGTACCAGAAATAATTTTTTGTTCTCGAGTTTGCGAAGTGCAATTCCGTGATTACAGTGCAAAGACGTTTCAGGCTGAGGCAGCAAATTGATCCTCCGAATGGGTGGAGCATTCGCAGATGGTATTGACAGTTTAAAGATACAGAGTGTGTATGTAAAGGAAAGAGTCCTCGCCGCCCTCGTATTCCTGAAGAAAATGATGCACGAATTCAAACTTTTCCAGCGTAGTCCTTCAAAATCGACTCGTCGTGCCAGTTAGGGGTTACCACTGCCTACAACAACAATTAGGCGTGTTTTGAGACATCGGTCGGTTATGAAGCCGTACAAGTTACATCGGTTACAAGCTCTGCGTCCCGATGACAAACGCAAACGCTTACCATTTTGTTACGAGGTTCTTGATGCTATTGACAGTGATAACACTTTGGCGCAACGCATCGCGTTCTGTGATGAAGCGACTTTCCTTGTTTGTGGTCAGGTAAACAAACACAGTACTCGAATTTGGGACCTACAGAACACACATGCAGCCACTGAACTAGCGATATTCCGATCATCTGTTTATGGCTCATTCTTCTTTGAAGGAAACAAGGTTTACGGTCAGCAGTGTCTCACTACGTTACAAAACTGGTTGTTTCCGAGGCTGCACGAAGACAACTTCATTTTTCAACAAGACGGGGCACCCCGTCATTTGAGTCGCCTAGTGCATGAATGTCTGAATGAAACTCAACCCAACCGTTGGATTGTTGTCAAGGAGCTGGCAGCTTAGCATGTCTCAGCTGGGGTCCACGGTTACCGGATTTTACACCCTCTGACTTTTTCCTGTGTGGTTTCGTTAAAGACAACGTTTATGTACCTCCACTCCCACAGGACCTGGAAGAGTTGATGAACCGGATCCGTACCGCCATAACATCAGTGACGAAGGCCAAGCTTGCCCGAATATGGGACGAATTTGAGTGTCGATGTGATATTGTTCGTGTCGCTGATGGAGAACATATTGAACATCTGTAATCTGAACATGAGAGGTTCGTAAATATGTGTGTAATATTTCATATTCGTATGTCTTAAAGTTTAATAAGTATATGCATTAGAAGTACGTATATTCTTTTTGAAAGACCCTTTATTGTTGAGCATATCTGGCGTGCCTGACAGTATGCTGTTCAAAAGAGATCTCCACCCCCTCATACCCCAACGGATTTATGAACAGTCCTGCAGGATTCATGTTGTCAAGTCCCTCCAGCATTACTTCAGCTATTTGTCGAGTCTATGCCACGTCGTGTTGCAGCGGTTTTGCGTGCTCCCAGGGGCCGTACACGGTATTAGGCATGTGTACCAGTTTCTTTGACTCTGCAGTGTATGGTCGTCAGTATATTTACAATGACAGCTCTTTCTTTCATTACGGCTTGGGTATTGGTTAAAGTGCAACAGTTTAACCTTGTTAATAAAAATTTTTGCTAGAAAGTCGGCAGTACTGTCATTCGCGTTAAGAATCTTTGATGTATGGGTAGTTTCTCATAAAATAAGAAATTCTATGAGTGGATTAATCCATCAAAGGTCAAATATGTTTTCCATTTTTTCATGTGCTCTTCTTTTGTGGCGTAGTGACTTACTTTTAACAATGTTTATGAACTCCCAATGGGAATGTTTCTACAATGTTTAGTAATGTCTTGTAATGACAAGTGATACATTTCCGATTTTAGATTTTCTGACCAGGTTGGCAAATTCGTCAGTATTCCTACGCGAGGGTTGGAACTTTAATAGTGGCAACTATTTATTTACAGGTCGTACAAAATACATGTTTCAAAGTTTTACTGTCCTTCAAAGTAGTTGCGAGCATTGTATATAGCCCGCTGACAGCGAAGTGGAAGTCGTAGGATACTCTTAGCAGTGCCAGTTGTGTTGACAGTTCGAGCGGTGCGGACTATTGCTCGACGAACTTGCAGCAGTTCTGAAGCGAATGCCGTCAAGTGTTTCCTTCAGCTTAGAAATCGAGTTGAACTTACGAGGGCTTAAGTCAGGGGAGTGCAGTAGGTGGTATACCACTTAGCAGCCCCATGAGTCAAACAAATCAGTAACAGCTTGCACTGTACGTGCTTGAGTATTGTCCTGCAAAATGATGGTCAAGTTCTGCAGAATGTGTCATCACTTCTGTCTCTATGATGTTCATTTTTGGAACACAACCTACGACCAGCTTACAGACAAAAGTGATAACACCTTCTATAGGACCTGAGCATCATTTTGCTGGACAATGCTGAAGCAAGTACAGTGCAAGCTGTTACTGAGATGTTTGACTGATGAGGCTGCTAAGAGGTATACCATCTACTGCACTCCCCTGACTTAAGCCCTCGTAAGTTCAACTCGATTTCTAACCTGAAGGAAACACTTCACGGCACTCGATTCAGAACTGCTACAAATTCGACGGGAAAAAGACCACGCCGCTCGAACTGCCAACACAACTGGCACTGCTAAGACTTCCACATCGCTGCCAGCTGGTTATACACAATGCTGGTGACTACTTTGAAACACGTATCTATTTTGTACGAGCTGTAAATAAATAGTTGCCGCTATTAAAGTTCCAACCCTCGTAGTATGAGACAGGCAGCAATTGCCGAAAAAAATCTTTGGAGACCAATTAGTTTGTGGAACTGATACTGTTCATTGTGGAACGATTTAGGCTTATGTCTTACGAATTTTTATCTGAGGCGTTAAGCTCTGAGCGCGTTTTTTCATGACTCTAGTTACCTATCATTCTCGTTAGGACATGTGAAATGATAACCGACAACCAGTTATTATACTATTGGAATGGCATTCCAACATAGAATCTCTCGTAATTTTCCTTTAATACCTTATCCTTCAGAAATGTCTTAATTGTAAGTGTAACACTGGTTGTTAACATTTACGAATTGTTGCCTTTGTGGGGAGTAGTAATTATGGCATTATCATCTAGCAGCATGATACTGATGTTTATCAGATCGTTGATTTAGGACTGGTACCCTGGAAAACATATGCTCCTTAACAATCACTCAGCAGTCCTCTCACCAGCGAGGGTCACCAAATTCCTACTTTTACTCATTAACTGCGACACATTTTTAATCACTTTAGCATGCGACTACGCGTGTTCTGTGTTCCTGCACTTTTAAGGTCTGATAATATTGGTAAAGGGTATCACCCGTGGTCTAGGGGTAGCGTCTTTGATTTATAATCAAAACGTCTTCGGTCGCGGGTTCGATCCCCGCCACTGCCTAAACTTTGGTAAATAATCAGCATCGGCGGCCGAAGACTTCCGGCATATGAAGTCAGCCTGATTCTGCCAACGGCCTTGTCAAAGAGGGCGGAGGAGCGGATAGAGGTTCAGGGCACTCTCTTGCCCTAGGGGTGGGAAATTGCCCCTAAAGGCGGAAGAATCAACATGAGGATGCTGAAGGCAATGGAAACCACTGCATTAAAGACACGTAACGTGTATCCACAGGACATGTGGCCTGTAATTGAAGAAGTGCCATGATGATCTCTCCATTGGCAAAAGATTCCGGAATAGTCCCCCATTGGGATCTCCGGGAAGGGACTGCCATGGGGGAGGTTACCATGAGAAAAAGAGTGAATAATCGACGAAAGGATAACGTTCTACGAGTCGGGGCGTGGAATGTCAGAAGCTTGAACGTGGTAGGGAAACTAGAAAATCTGAAAAGGAAAATGCAAAGGCTCAATCTAGATATAGTAGGGGTCAGTGAAGTGAAGTGGAAGGAAGCAAGGATTTCTGGTCAGATGAGTATCGGTTAATATCAACAGCAGCAGAAAATGGTATAACAGTTGTAGGATTCTTTATGAATAGGAAGGCAGGGCAGAGGGTGTGTTACTGTGAACAGTTCAGTGACCGGGTTGTTCTAATCAGAATCGACAGCAGACCAACACCGACAACTATAGTTCAGGTATACATGCCGACGTCGCAAGCTGAAGATGAACAGATAGAGAAAGTGTATGAGAATAATGAAAGAGTAATGCAGTACGTAAAGGGGGACGAAAATCTAATAGTCATGGGCGACTGGAATGCAGTTGTAGGGGAAGGAGTAGAAGAAAAGGTTACAGGAGAATATGGGCTTGGGACAAGGAATGAAAGAGGAGAAAGACTAATTGAGTTCTATAACAAGTTTCAGCTAGTAATAGCGAATACCCTGTTCAAGAATCACAAGAGGAGGAGGTATACTTGGAAAAGGCCTGGAGATAGGGGAAGATTACAATTAGATTACATCATGGTCAGACAGAGATTCCGAAATCAGATACTGGATTGTAAGGCGTACCCAGGAGCAGATATAGATTCAGATCACAATATAGTAGTGATGAAGAGTAGCCTGAAGTTCAAGACATTAGTCAGGAAGACTCACTACGCAAAGAAGTGGGATACGGAAGTACTAAGGAATGACGAGATACGTTTGAAGTTCTCTAACGCTATAGATACAGCAATAAGGAATAGCACAGTAGGCAATACAGTTGAAGAGGAATGGACATCTCTAAAAAGGGCCATCACAGAAGTTGGGGATTAAAACATAGGTACAAAGAAGGTAGCTGCGAAGAAACCATGGGTAACAGAAGAAATACTTCAGTTGATTGATGAAAGGAGGAAGTACAAACATGATCCGGGAAAATCAGGAATACAGAAATACAAGTCGCTGAGGAATGAAATAAATAGGAAGTGCAGGGAAGCTAAGACGAAATGGCTGCAGGAAAATTGTGAAGACATCGAAAAAGATAAGATTGTCGGAAGGACAGACTCAGCATACAGGAAAGTCAAAACAACCTTTGGTGACATTAAAAGCTACGGTGGTAACATTAAGAGTGCGACGGGAATTCCACTGTTAAATGCGGAGGAGAGAGCACATACGTGGAAAGAATACATTGAAAGCCTCTATGAGGGTGAAGATTTGTCTGATGTGATAGTAGAAGAAACAGGAGTCGATTTAGAAGAGATAGGGGATCCAGTATTAGAATCGGAATTTAAAAGAGCTTTGGAGGACTTACGGTCAAATAAGGCAGAAGGGATAGATAACATTCCATCAGAATTTCTAAAATCATTGGGGGAAGTGGCAACAAAACGACTATTCACGTTGGTGTGTAGAATATATGAGTCTGGCGATATACCATCTGGCTTTCGGAAAAGCATCATCCACACAATTCCGAAGACGGCAAGAGCTGACAAGTGCGAGAATTATCGCACAATCAGCTTAACAGCTCATGAATCGAAGCTGCTTTCAAGAATAATATACAGAAGAATGGAAAAGAAAATTGAGAATGCGCTAGGTGACGATCAGTTTGGCTTTAGGAAAAGTAAAGGGACGAGAGAGGCAATTCTGACGTTACGGCTAATAATGGAAACGAGGCTAAAGAAAAATCAAGACACTCTCATAGGATTTGTCGGCCTGGAAAAAGCGTTCGACAATATAAAATGGTGCGAGCTGTTCGAGATTCTGATAAAAGTATGGGTAAGCTATAGCGAGAGACGGGTCATATACAATATGTACAACAACCAAGAGAGAATAAGAGTGGACGATCAAGAACGAAGTGCTCGTATTGAGAAGGGTGTAAGACAAGGCTGTAGCCTCTCGTCCCTACTCTTCAATCTGTACATCGAGGAAGCAATGATGGAAATAAAAGAAAGGTTCAGGAGTGGAATTAAAATACAAGGTGAAAGGATAACAATGATACGATCCGCTGATGACATTGCTATCCTGAGTGAAAGTGACGAAGAATTAAATGATCTGCTGAACGGAATGAACATTCTAATGAGTACACAATATGGTTTGAGAGTAAATCGGAGAAAGACGAAGGTAATGAGAAGTAGTAGAAATGAGGACAGCGAGAAACTTAACATCTGCATTGATGGGCACGAAGTCAATGAAGTTAAGGAATTCTGCTACCTAGGCAGTAAAATAACCAATGACGGACGGAGCAAGGAGGACATCAAACGCAGACTTGCTATGGCAAAAAAGGCATTTCTGGCCAAGAGAAGTTTACTAATATTAAATACCGGCCTTAATTTGAGGAAGAAATTTCTGAGGATGTACGTCTGGAGTACAGCATTGTATGGTAGTGAAACATGGACTGTGGGAAAACCGGAACAGAAGAAAATCGAATCATTTGAGATGTGGTGCTATAGACGAATGTTGAAAATTAGGTGGACTGATAAGGTAAGGAATGAGGAGGTTCTATGCAGAATCGTAGAGGAAAGGAATATTCGGAAAACACTGATTAGGAGAAGGGACAGGATGATAGGACATCTGCTAAGACATGAAGGAATGACTTCCGTGGTACTAGAGGGAGCTGTAGAGGGCAAAAACTGTAGAGGAAGACAGAGATTGGAATACGTCAAGCAAATAATTGAGGACGTAGGTTGCAAGTGCTACTCTGAGATGGTTAGCACAGGAAAGGAATTCGTGACGGGCCGCATCAAACCAGTCAGTACACTGATGACCAAAAAAAAATATTGGTACAGCTGAGATCAGTGGTGTGTTCAAATAAATCAAAATATAACCAAGACTACGAATTCTACAGTCTGTTTACATCTACATCTACATCTATACTCCGCGAGCCACCTTACGGTGTGTGGCGGAGGGTACTTATTGTACCACTATCTGATCCCCCCTTCCCTGTTCCATTCACGAATTGTGCGTGGGAAGAACGGCTGCTTGTAAGTCTCCGTATTTGCTCTAATTTCTCTGATCTTTTCGTTGTGATCATTACGCGAGATATATGTGGACGGTAGTAATATGTTGCCCATCTCTTCCCGGAATGTGCTCTCTCGTAATTTCGATAATAAACCTCTCCGTATTGCGTAACGCCTTTCTTGAAGTGTCCGCCACTGGAGCTTGTTCAGCATCTCCGTAACGCTCTCGCGCTGACTAAATGTCCCCATGACGAATCGCGCTGCTTTTCGCTGGATCATGTCTATCTCTTCTATTAATCCAACCTGGTAAGGGTCCCATACTGATGAGCAATACTCAAGAATCGGACGAACAAGCGTTTTGTAAGCTACTTCTTTCGTCGATGAGTCACATTTTCTTAGAATTCTTCCTATGAATCTCAACCTGGCGCCTGCTTTTCCCACTATTTGTTTTATGTGATCATTCCACTTCAGATCGCTCCGGATAGTAACTCCTAAGTATTTTACGGTCGTTACCGCTTCCAATGATTTACCACCTATGGCATAATCGTACTGGAATGGATTTCTGCCCCTATGTATGCGCATTATATTACATTTATCTACGTTTAGGGAAAGCTGCCAGCTGTCGCACCATGCATTAATCCTCTGCAGGTCCTTCTGGAGTACGTACGAGTATTCTGATGTTGCTACTTTCTTGTAGACAACCGTGTCATCTGCAAATAGCCTCACGGAGCTACCGATGTTGTCAACTAAGTCATTTATGTATATTGTAAACAATAAAGGTCCTATCACGCTTCCCTGCGGTACTCCCGAAATTACCTCTACATCTGCAGATTTTGAACCGTTAAGAATGACATGTTGTGTTCTTTCTTCTAGGAAATCCTGAATCCAATCACAAACCTGATCCGATATTCCGTAAGCTCGTATTTTTTTCACTAAACGTAAGTGCGGAACCGTATCAAATGCCTTCCTGAAGTCCAGGAATACGGCATCAATCTGGTCGCCAGTGTCTACGGCACTGTGAATTTCTTGGGCAAATAGGGCGAGCTGAGTTTAGTTGCAAAGGTCACTATTTCCCCAACGTCAAACTGACATTATTTCTAAACCGAAAACTTTTGCAAGAGCAGTACACGTAGTTGGGTATCTTGTTATCGTGCACAGTCAGACGGCTTACTGACTAACGTGACTGAGCGCGGAAAGAAAGAAATCTGGTTTGTGTCCTAATCTGGCACGAGTTTTCAACTACTAATACACATTCATTACGTTGCAAGTTAAATAGTTTGCACGGATATAATTTCATATCTTTGCAGGTAATTTATTTAGTAACCCACAATAGCATTTAACCGATTCTCAGACAGGTAGCGGTACGACTTTTATATATTAGACAACCGTCACCGAAAAGAATTGACCATCTCTACAAAAAAGATGTGACGCCATATCCATAATTATTGCTTATCTTACAGATACTCTAAAAAGTGAGAATAGAACGTTATCGACAAAGATAGTCCCTATTAAAACACTTCGTAACGGTTTGTAGGCAGCTTCCCGTGAGGAAAGAATAAGATATCAATCAATGTTGATAATGTTGGTGAGACTTTTACTATTTGCAGTGATCATGTTCCACGCTATAGCCCCATGGCCACCCCAACTGGTGTTTTTCTCGTAAATTATTTAAGAGTAGTGATAGGATAAATGTTTTGGTTATATAAGCAGCTTCGAACTCGTGTGGTCGTCAGATGGAACCATACCTCAAACCAGTTCACAAGAACAGGTGGGAGCAAACTGTATACTGAATTTTGGATCTATTTGCGTAACATTATTAGTAACGAAGCATTCACTGACTATAAGCTGTGGAAACCGGAAATGAAGTTAATTCCGTACTGAAAACAACACATTGACTTTAAATACTGCAAAACGTTTCATCAGTGGCTGAAAATATAACCGCCGATAGAATTTATCAAAGTCGATATAACGTCTTTAATTTTTATATCTTTAGATGTCAGATAGAAAAACTTTGATTTCGCCGTTTCCTCTAATGCGTACATTTCAGTTTAGGGTTTACTGTTACTGTTCTGAATGCCAATTGAACATACAAATACAGTGTGTTTCAACCAGACACGTTTATTAAATAATGCTATCCACGGTGTGTTTCGGTGGGTTGCACCTGCATCATAAAGTGGATTATGTATCAGTTGATAAGAAATGCTTGTATTGTGGTTTTGCGTAACCTGTGAAACTTCAGTGATGGCAGGAACATTTTCCAGTGGTATATACATCACAGCATTTTATATTTTCCATCTTGTTTCTCATTACGCACATCCACTTAAAATAGGCTAAGTGTACAGTCATGCTCAAAAGTATCCGAACGACCTGAATTGCATTTCGCCTGATTCCAATACAACCCACATAGCGCAGCTGTCTAGCACGTCCTTTAAGCGCCCCTCGGTACAGTCGTTTGACTATTGAAATTGGTTCCAGCAAGTCACCACTAGAAAACACTGCTCTGTATCGCAATAACTCAAGATGTAAAGTAATGACAAGGTACTACAAATATCAGGGAACATCTTATCATAGATAAGACGGTTCTAAAGGCTTGTAAGCTCACATCTATTGCAATAAATGACATACATGAATTGTTACCACTCTCATTATCACGTCAGGTAGGTAATTCACGTACTAAGTTCGTCGTATTCATGATTTCCTCTTCAAAATAACAAAGCGTACTTATTATTTAACACAAAATGACATTAAAAATTTAAGTTATTCACGAGCAGCTAGTTGAGAATATGTGTGAATCTGAAATGACACGACGAACCGTCTCGTTCTGCATATGGATTCAAACCCAGGTCATGCAGGCTAAGCAAAGACTTCGTGACAGACAGAAACGAACAGTCATTCCTGACTAAGCATAAAGAGAGTGATATACCTCGATTTTAGACAGTATCAGTTAGCAAATATCAACTTTAAATTACATAACGTAAACATTGTTAACGGACGCGAATTCCTACCCAACATCTATTGTCCTTGTTAACGAACTACGAGAGATGTCAAATATTCCTTCTTCACAAGTAACTTACTTGAAATGCCGTGAGGTAAAGTTTTGTGTTGGACAGGGATTCGAACCCAGAACCTAATTGGGTTGTCGTCGAAGCACAATCAACTATGACATATCGGACTTTTTCGGCAGTAGCTAGATGTTTTAACCGAAATGACGAGACGAAGCATTAATTTTTTCTTTGCAGGACTCCAAACTGGCACCTATCGCTGTTATATTCTAGAGAAAATGAACGTTAAAAATGGGCTTGTTACACCAGCAGCGACATGTGATCATGTTTGAACTAGAAATAAGATGACGAAGAATTCAGTGCTGACTGGGAATCGAGCCCCACACATATCGTTGTTGACTGCACACAAAGACACGTCAGCTACCGAATTTTTGTCCACCAGGAGCTCGGAATAACATCCTTGAATTTACAATGATTTCGCAAACAGTTCTGTGTCTCACTAGGACTCTAAAACGTCAAATACTGTTAGTGTTGACAACGAATGAAAATACATTAAAAATCAAAATTATTACCCACCAGCAGATAGGTGTTCTCATGCTAGAACTTGATAATATATAATGAAAACTTTAGTGCCGGGTCAGGATTCGAACCCTTTCACGCGCAATATGTGAAGATGTTGAGGAATCTACAGTTTTGAACAAACAACAAATTGCAGTCGAGCTGTATTGTCACGAAGGGTTCAAATTCCGCGTTAAGGGTGGTCTGAGCTGTATTCCCAGATCAGAACCAATTTTATAGACATACAAAATCTCAAATAAAAGATGGATTAAGTGTTCTGTGACCCTACATAGCGTTTGTCTCGCCACTAGAAATAAATAACTAGTATAAGAAAGGTTACTGTTGATAGAGTTTCTACGTGTCGTGACTCCTGACTTTATTGTGGTTCAATCTAACGTCTACTTGGTAAAGAAGGTATATATTGTTTAATATGAAAGACAGATCACAATGCCATTATACCTTCTTCACTTGGCGTATCCAGAAGAGAACAGAATCTGTCTCTCCTTATCAAAAATCATCAGCAGAAGTTGGAATCGAACCCAGACAATAAGGTCATGGCCCTAGCATCAGTTCAAGAGACCCCCAAGGTCTCTTCTTTATCAATCATTTTTCTGTCGTAACAATGTTGCGCCACACTGGATGACACACAGACATCCTGCAGATGCATCTCTAAACTTTTGTATTATGAATGGGGAGAGCGCATCGTGACAAAATACGTCAGAAAAGTATTTTCTACATTAGCTGTCGTGTGGCAGTGGCATTTTATTCTTCATAAAACCTTGTTTGACAGCTTTAACTCAGAACAAGTTTTCTACAAGCATGTAATCAATAAACTGCTTGTACATTGTTAGACTGTTATAGATAATGTCAAAGAATTCGGATATATCTTTGATGATTATTTCCTTTCTCATGTTAACTAATGTTTTAACAGCACTAAAAGAAACCGTACAAAAATTGTGCACTGTATTATAAGAAATGAAAAGAAACTTCCCACCATAACCTTACGACGAAAGTCTGTTTCAATAAAACTGAGTATCTGTACACAAGCGTGCCGCTACCGGAACGAATTTGTAAAATACTAATCACTTAGATTTCGATTGGGTCTGTGTTTGATTAGTATGCTGTGTCATACTCAAGTGGTATGCAAATGTGGCATTTCATAAATAAAGTTATGTATTCCTAGAATACCAATATTTGATTGTCAGCAGCGGAAAGAGGCATTACCTGTTGTGCAGCATTTTAAGTTTTTCACTATTGCACTATGAGCCTAAAGTATTTTCTTGCGATTTCCTTATCGATGTGTGATCTGACTGCTTGCAGCTCTTTCACAGAAGGGATAAAAACGTTACAGTCAGAAAGACTGGAACCGCAAACCATAACAGACGCTTTCTCTCAGGTTAGCACGTTTCCACAGAGCTACGGAAGACGCATGCGTCTCGGTCTCTTCTTACGAGACCAGTAGGGGCTAGAACTCGTAAACTGCTATTTCAAGGACGAGATTAGATGCGATTTTCACGTGCAACGACTTTCCTGGGCTGAAAACCGTTAATTTACAATCTTTTGTTACAGCTCATGCGTTGATAATAACTCAGATTATTCAATGGAAATGACAGGAAAAATCAAGTGAACCTGTAACCCCCCCTCACTTATCGACCTTAATGACAGAGAAAAATTAAACTGCGTGTACCTAATGGAAATTTGGGAAAAACAATCGTCACGGAAGTTAATCTGTCGGTAAATATGGAGGAAAGGGTTACATCTATATGAAAGGAAAGATGCAAATGAAACTGGTGGAAATTAATTGAGAAAAGGGGTAAAGTTAATAAAGAAAGAAAATGTACGACCATTACTTAACAATTAACTAGCGGTAATTAGATATTTGAGATTTTGGAAAATTATGGTCGCCAGTCCTATGGACAATTACCATAGTGACTGAAAAAGAAAGGTTATTGCATACATAATTAGCACTAGAAGTGTGGCAACTGAAGGTTGATACGTGTAGTGTGAAAACTGAAAGTTTGTCAGAAGTAATAAATTTCGCTACACTCTGACTTAATTTAGCAAAAGAATAAAAGCGGATAATTGAAAGTTAATTTAGTGACTAAATTAATAGTGAGATTTGTTTCTAAAGCACTACGAAATTCAGTAAAATAAGGGTAGTCTTGGGCTACCTCAAAAATCATGACAAAAGCTACTTGAATCTACGCCATTTAGAAATAAGAGATTTAACTTTGAACTTGAATTAAATGATTCTGAACAAGTAACAATAGTAACATTTAGTACGTACGAAGCTGAGCTGCGGTCACACGTAAGCTAAAATATGCTAACAAAACTCGCACTCTTAATTTGTGCTTGTTTACCTAAAATATTGTAGCCACCTATGAATACTTTAACTGAACTTTGAAATTAAAGCAGTGAAATGGAGTGATATTACATTAATGCTGGCGTTTGAATTTCAACGACACACGGGATCATTCCGGAAAGGTAAGGGACCCTGCTTGGTAATGCAATTGGGGCAATGAGCAACAAAGGTACATGCTAAGTTGCTGTAATTTAGTGAGAAAAATTTAACAGTTTGAAAAGCTGAGGTCTGCCATACAGTTCTAAAACTTTACGTGCTTCCAGTCTTCCTTGTTGGTTGGTTAAAGGTTTGAAGCCGTCGATCGAGGAGGTGGCGACAGTCAGTCATTGTCGGCCGTCGCTGTTTGCACAAGCTGAATAATGGCGCGCCTTCTTCTCGACACGGTCACCAGGCGAAACGGGATCTTGATATGCGCCAGCTAATGCTTCCCGTCCGCGACACCGTGTCAGAAACTATCATAGAAAGTCGAGCGCAATTACATGCTGCCAAACCCCGAAAGCGCGGCAACTCGCGGGAGCGTCACACAACACACCTGCTCAACCGCACTACTCCAGTTAGACTCCCTCTGTCCGTGCTTTACACGGCAGACTTAACACTACCAAAGATCCTAAACACTTTGGTTCTCCACACTACCTATCGATGTAATCGTTCGATAGCACAGTATTTCCTAGGCCAGACCCAGCGTAAATATGCTAATAGTATTTACAAAACAAACAAATTATACATCGACATAAATGCATAAATATACAAATAGTAAAACAATTACAATGTACAGAGACACAGAAATGTCATATCTTCAGGTAACAAAATAAGGAAAACATTTATAGTACAATAGATGGAAATTGGAGAATATGCATTTCCGGTGTTACCAACTTTTGAGGCTTAATTCCGAGCACACCAGAAAGTAACTCGTCGATCTCAGAGTTCCCAAAAATACCTTGCCTTGTTGCCAAATCTCAGTTACATTACCAGCAGGAAGAAGACGAACCGATGTGATCCTACAGTGGGCTGGAAAGTGACCATACCTGACGTCTCAAAGACGCGGCTGCTACGACCTGGAATACGTAATCCGTCTGATTCACATTTCTGTAACTGGGTTTAGGAACAGGAGCGTAGTTTCTAATAGTACTCAGAACTGACTACAAACTACGCTTCATAAATCAGTATCTCTCATAGTTGTTTTTATATATCTTTCGTAAGTGTACTCAAAACTAAGAAAATCATCGACGAACGTTTCCGTGCCTCGCCAATTGTCGAGCACAACAAACAATTGAAAATAAAAAAAGACTGTGTGTGTGTGTGTGTGTGTGTGTGTGTGTGTGTGTGTGTGTGTGTGAGAGAGAGAGAGAGAGAGAGAGAGAGAGAGAGAAAAGAGAGAGAGAGAGTGAGGGAGAGGGATGAAAATAAAAAAGAATGAGAGCGAGGGAGTAAAAAATTGTTGCAAAGAAACTGAATCATGGTATGTAAAGAAATCTTTCATTAAAATAACACGTTCTACATCATTACGAAATGTCGTATTCATGATCTATGAAACAAGTATTAATCTAATTTAATCTAATCATATCATATTGCTGACTAGTCATGAAGAGGCATGAATTACATAAATGTTCGCCAATATCAGTAACCAAATCTAAGCTTTTTTACAAAATGACCACAGTTTTTGTAATAAACCGGGACTCCTGCAAGACTCTTTCGTCCCTGTTAACTAACCACGAAAGACGTGTGATATACTTCCATTCAGAAGGAACAAAGTGTTCATGCATTTAAAGATGAAGCGCATGATGTGAAGTTCTGTGACGGAGATACGAACCCAGCACACAATCGGATTGTTAACTAAGTAAAATCAAATGTTACGTATCGGTTTTTCTTACGAGCTGCTAGATCTTTGAATCTAAAATAAGGATACTGATTTTTGTGCCTGAGCGACAATCGAACCTCACACCTACCGTCCTTCTTTATCATCCACAAACATAGCTTAAGTAACACATTCTTACTCACCAACAGTAAGATGTGTGCGTGTTTGACCAGAAATAACGACACCTATTGCGATTGTTGGCAACACATGAACAGACATTAAAAATGCACATTAATTTTCACTAGTAGACTGGTATGCAGGTGATAGGGCTTGAAATGATATTATGAATATTTTTGTACTGGATCAGGATTCGGACCCACATACTTACCTTTGGAGGAGACCTAGAGAAGATTGCAGTCTTGGGAAATGGAACGAAATGATTGAACTATACTGTTCCGAGAGATTCAGGCCCTCTTAAGATGAGATACGCATTCGAATCACAGTCCAGCACCAAATTTTTCAACGTCTCTAGTTCAATCAAGTACAAGAAAAATAAGAGCCCTGTTCCTTTAAATGGCTATCGTTTCATCAAATAAAATAAAATTTTCTAATGTAAGTAAGTTTACTGGAGAGAGTGTTTCTCTTTACCATGACTTCCGCCTATGTCATTTCCCAACGTAAACCGGCTCTGCCCAATTGGTAATGAAGGAACGTGATGTTTAATGCGGTTTCTGGATTATAACGTCTTCTCTTGAGGTTGGCAGAGGTAAAGTAAATCTGTTTGTGCCTCTTAAAAGTAAATGCCTGAATCCACGCATTGCACATGTGATAGTTCGTTCCAACAGATCATTATGGCCACATTTCCCAGCCCCAGGAGTGTGCTGTAACGGATGATATGCTTAGCTTATGCTTAGCTTACAAAATTAGTCACGGTGGAAAAAATGCGAGTTTATTAAATGGTTAAGTAGAAGCAATCTTCCGACGTGGAGATTATTCTATTCTCATGACAGCAGGATGTAAGACTTATCGATGTAAAGCTATTTTGAAATATTCACTAATTCAGCAATTTTCTTAGTTCGAGAAAATCCACTGTGAAGTGTGAAGTTACCGGATATTCGATTATTACCGACATTGATACTATCATTTTCTTCATACCTTTGCTGGAACACATGTGCTTGAAGATCATTTAATGCCTTTTGGTCATTATAGAAGTAGTTGCCCAAGAAGAGGTTCTTTCCCTTTCTACGGAGTCCTTGTCATGTTAATATCAAACATCAGCAATTACTCGCAGATTACATTAAAACTAAAGTAATTGACGAAGACGTTACTTGATAACAAAAACGCGCTACCTTTCTTAATTTACTTGCGCCTAGAAATGGCTGTCGAATACTGCCAAACCAAAAGCCTAGTGGGCTTACTGCCTTCCGTTTTACGTCGCTGTCAGTTCTTCCACAAGATTTGGTCGATGTGACCTGTTTTAAGTTATGTATTGCTGAAAATGTTTTAGAAATTCAATTGATTTCCTTTGTAATAAACAGAAATATTTTCATCGTAAGCTATCCAAGTTCAAAATTTTCGCATTATTAGTTCAGATTTAATAATCACTTCTATAATGTAGGAAAGTATTTCACAGTTGCAGAACCCGCATCCGACTCATTAACCTTATACTTAGTCGCTGACCATAAATTCTAGCTAAGAGTGACACCAATTTAAGTAACCTAATGTAGCGAAGACTGAATGCCAGTGCTCTTTTTCACCGGAAAATATGCAGTTCACTCATTGGGCTCCAATAGTACACTGTAACAGTAATTTCTGTGTGTATGAAATGCAGGCGGATTGTGGAATTCAGTGATGCTCTCTCTTCCACTTCTGTATACAATATATCTGACCTAACGGGCCCTTGATCATTACAGGCCCTGGGCAGTGCAACATCATTCTGACAACAGTAATGTGCTTATACTGACAGCCTCACTGTTCGTTTTAGCTGATTTTGTAATCATTTAAATAAAACAACATGACCTTCCGGTGGGAGACATTGCGTCCCCCATTTCCTTGCGTGAAATTTGTCAGTAAGCTTCTTGCCTTCCAACCAGCGAAATGCGGCAGAGTACAGCCAGTAAACGATTCACAAAACACGATTTAGTGCCGTTAAGTCGATTTCTTTGAACATTGTCGTAGCTGAAGGAATTTAGTTTCTTCTTAAAACGTCTTATGCGGCAACGTTCACGGATATCTCAGAAAGGAAAAGCTCTTTATCCATGTACGAAGGTTTTGGGATAAACTTCGCACAGTTTGTGTCAGGTTGATCTTTTCGTCTGGTAGCACTGCATAAGTATTTTGTCTAAGAGGTATCACAAGTAGTGTTCCTGTAGCTGTGGGAATCATTCGTTGAAAACTAGTTTAACGTCAATGGGTTCTGTACCGCCAAATATTCAAAATGATTATCAACGTGTCTGAGTTCATCCTCAAACTGAGGCGTAGCTAGACTGTGTATCTTTGTCTTCCTTGAGTGGGAATTACACACACGTATACAATACTATGAATACTTCGAACGCTGTAGCTAACGTTGCTCTCATAAAATAATTTTGTTTTGTTAATTTTTCTGGGTGTTCAGCGTGCAATATGTGTTGTAAATACAGTCTTAAACAAAAAAAAGTTGTCCGTAAGGTGGACAATACAATTGTGCTGTCATTAGAATTCTATGTCCGGCAATATCCTCGATCTGGCTACATTGTAGACTGCGTCACTTCCTGGAGGTAGGCTTGAGTGCAGTCTGAGTTCATTATTTTCGACTGTGACTGTAGTCTTGAGGTAAAACGCAGGACTATTTATTACGACATCCGGAAATCGAGAGCACACGTCGACATAATTTTTATCACCCCTTTCCTCTCGGTGCTGAAGCTATGTGTGTATTTCAAACGAACCTACAAAATATTTCGCTTTCTGTCACATTGGTAATAAAAGTTTGGTTCAACAATATTTTAGCGACAGATTTCTTGGTCGACCATCTGCCTCTGAACACCTCATGCGTCTGAGTTCTCTGCGACCCGTTTGCTGCTTACCAGCGGGGGCTGAGGCACTGCGCTGCCTTCTGCCGGCAACGTCTGCCCCATTCCTCACTCTCGACGGTGTAAAATGCTTTAATGTTGTTGAGTGGTGACCCATAAAATCTGTCTACGATCTGTGTTTCACACTCTACTGCAATGGAGGCACAAAACCGATCTTATTTGGTGAGTATTTGATTACACTAGTATGCAATACATCAATGTGGCACAGATTTAATTTCATTGTGATCCAGTGAGCTATAATTAAAGTGTCATATCCTGATCTTTTTCCTTTCACAAGAGATTCTTCAAATAATATATTTTTTCATGGATTCTTATGTCTTAGTCGAGGCACAGAGAGTAAATGCAGTGTAATGTGTTTGGTTCCTTCCTTTGATTCCCTCTGGTAAATGGATGCAAAACGTAGTGTCAATACCTTTCAAACCTGCTACATAGCTACTCAGGCATATTACTTGATTTGAGGTCTATACATTAATTAATGGAGAAGTGACCGCTGTTCAGAAGTGATATTTGAAATATTCAATTGGATTTAAGGCGACAAAATTGCACATATTTGAAGCTACCCAGAGAAAAAGTAAGTCGCTAGAACCACTGTAAAAAGTAAATGTCTGCAGAATCTTCCTAACTGCTACTGTGGAAATTTAGCATAGAGGCCCTACAGTAATCAAGAGGTTCATTCCCTTCATACTTATCACCCTGCCATGTGAGTCTTATGTGAAGAACAAGATTCAAATTCGTATCGTTGACGATCGATTCGAATTTCTTCAGAGACGCTTGTATTATGAAGCAGCTTGACAGTCAGAAAGCCAAGACCTATGACCATTAACACAACTTACTGGGTCGATCTACCAAGAGGACTTGAAGTGTAAAGGTTTTTCTTCCGATTTCGTTACAGAATTTTTTCAGGAAATTCGTAGCTCCATAAAATCAATCAGAAAAAAAGCTCGCACACGCTGGCTCCTACCGCGGTTAGAATTGACGATTCATTGAGCCGTTGCGACACGAGACACAGGCGGCACCACGGGGCTACGGACACACTGCAGCGAGCACTCCACTCTCTTCATGGTATTGGTCGCTCAGCCTCATAACACATCGAGAAAGATAATGAAAGTTGTCACTTATGTGAAGAACAGCATTTCTTTAGCCAAAAAATTGAATTTTCAATCTCAGTGTCTTAGTTTACATTATATAGCACGAGTCATTCAAATGGAAAGGGAATATCAAGCGAATTTAGCGAGTCAATTCAGTACCATACGTGGAAGTGATAGCACTGTCACAGTGTTGCCAAATGTTTGTGACAGTGTTGCCAATTCTCAGCTGTGCTAGGAACAGCTCTGTAGCGGTATGTGAGGAGAATCCCATGCTCAAGTCATAGCAGGATACGGAGAGGAGGCGTGTGGTTTGGTTAATATGCAGCGTTTTCTCTACCAGTTGTGTCAAACATTCAGGTGTATAATCTTCCATAACGATTACAGTTTCCCACAAAGTATATAGAAATAAAACACCTTGTTACTTTGTGACAAAAGATTATTTGAGTACAATAAAAGGTCTTTGGAAACAAAATTTGCCCCCTTTGTCACCAAAAGTACGGTAACAAACACTATGCACCTCTAAATCGATTGCATCTGTGTACCGTCTTGTGATCATACCGGTAGAATTTCATGAATAGAACGAGAATGTTCTTACCTCTTTGTTACTGAATTCTGTTCTGGTTGTTTGCAGAGAGAAAAGAAAGACCCCTGTAGCCGTACATATCACTAGTACGAGATACTACCTATCAACCTATCAACTACCCTTGCTTTACATCACGAGACGAACATGGCGTCACCGAGCTGATATTTGAAATAAGTTTCTGTTTTCTCTCTCTGTCTCTCTCCCTCTCATTATTTTTCTTTTTATTTTCTGAGAAAAGCATCGTGAAGCGCGAGTAATAAGCAAGTAGGCATATAATCTATTTACAGTTATTTTCATCGTGATACATAATGCAAAAATACACATTTTAAGTGTATTATTGCGTAATTCCAACTATTGACAGTGTATTCGTGAGCTTGCTCGCATTCAGTGGGCTGAAACCCGTCGCAGAAGCAAGCAAAACACAAATATTTCTTGCACCATGCGCAACATACAAACGAAAGAGAAGACGACAATGGGGTGCCGGTGATGCAGGCAATAATACCCAACTATTTCTACCGACTTAACACCATGACGACGGAAAAATTGGCGTCTTAGAGTATTTTGATTGTAATTCGTTAACCTTCTTGTGACCGCGTTCTAATACCTCGTGGGAGCAGGCGTAATTTCTTGCTCTTTGAACACCGAGCAGTAACACAGAAATATAGTAGATGAAAGGATACAAAGAAACAATCAGACTCATGGGTGTGGATCCACTTCATCATTTGAAGACTAAACAAGAGGGAAACATTACGAAAGCAATGCATACTCTGATTTGTAAACGTTATTTGTATAGATCGGAAGAAGAAAAAGCGCAGATCTGCACAGTGCCCGCATCTGCCCTTTAGTTTCTGTCCACTCCCGTGGGTCTGATTGTTTCTTTGTATCCCCAATCTAGCAAAATTAGATTTGAGAGCAACGACAGCTACAGCGTTCGAAGTATTCATAGTATTGTATACGTGTGTGTAAACGACTTCCAATGCCCACTCAAGGAAGACGAGGATACTCAGTCTAGCTACAGTATTATAAATACGCCTCAGTTTGTGGATGAACTCAGACTTAGGTTGATAATCATTTTGAATATTTGGCAGTACAGTACCCATTGGTGTTAAACTCGTTTTCGACCAATGATTCCCACAGCTACAGGAACACTATTTGTGATACCTCTTACACAAAATACTTATGCAGTGCTACCAGACGAAAAGATAAACGTGCCACAAACTGTGGGAAGTTTGTCTCAAAACCCTCGTACGTGGATAAAGAGCTTTTCCTATTTCAGATATCTGTGAACTTTGCTGCATAAGACGATTTAAGAAGAAAGTAAATTTCTTCAGCTACGACAATGTTTAAAGAAATTGTCTTAACGGCACTAAATCGTGTTATGTGAATCATTTACTGGCTGTACTCTACCGCATTTCGCTGGTTGGAAGGCAAGAAGCTTACTGACAAATTTCACGCAAGGAAAAGGGGGACGAAATGTCTCCCACCAGAAGGTCATGTTGTTTTATTTAAACGAATACGAAATCAGCTAAAACGAACAGTGAGGCTGTCAGTATAAGCACATTACTGTTGTCAGAATGATGTTGCACTGCCCAGGGCCAGTAATGATAAAGGGCACGTTAGGTCAGGTATATTGTATACAGAAGTGGAAGTGAGAGCACCACTAAATTCCAGGCATTTACTTTTAAGAAGCACAAACAGATTTACTTTACCTCTGCTAACCTCAAGAGAACGACGTTATAATCCAGAATCCGCATTAAACATCACGTTCCTTTATTACCAATCGGGCAGAGCCGGTCTACGTTGGGAAATGACATAGGCGGAAGTCAGGGTAAACAGAAATACTGTCTCCAGTAAACTTACTTATATTAGAAAATTTTATTTTATTTGATGAAACGATAGACATTTAAAGGAACAGGGCTCTTATTTTTCTTGTACTTGATTGAACTAGAGACGTTGAAAAATTTGGTGCTATACTGTGATTCGAATTCTTATCTCATCTTTAGAGGATCTGAATCTCTCGGAACAGTCTAGTTCAATCATTTCGTTCCTTTTCCCAAGACTTCAATCTTCTCTAGGTCTCCTCCAAAGGTAAGTATGTGGGTCCGAATCCTGATCTAGTACAAAAATATTCATAATTTCATTTCAAGCCTTATCACGTGCATACCAGTCTTCTAGTGAAAACTAACGTGTACTGTTGGTGAGTAAGAAAGTGTTACTTAAGCTATGTTCGTGGATGATAAAGAAGGACGGTAGGTGTGAGGTTCGATTGTCGCTCAGGCACAAAAATTTGTATCCTTATTTTAGATTCAAAGATCTAGCAGCTGGTAAGAAAAACCGATACGTAACATTTGATTTTACGTAGTTAACAATCCAATTGTGTGCTGGGTTCGTATCCCCGTCATAGAACTTCACATCATGCGCTTCATCTTTAAATTCATAAACACTTCGTTCTTTCTGAATGGAAGTATATCACACGTCTTTCGTGGTCAGTTAACAGGGACGAAAGAGTCTTTAAAGGAGTTCCGGTTCATCACAAAAACTGTGGTCTTTTTTTAAAAAAAAGCTTAGATTTGGTTACTGATATTGGCGAACATTTACGTAATTCATGCCTCTTCATGACTAGTCAGCAATATGCTATGATTAGATTAATACTTGTTCCATAGATCATGAGAACGACATTTCGTAATGATGTAGAACGTGTCATTTTAATGAAAGATTTCTTTAAATACCATGATTCAGTTTCTTTGCAACAATTTTTTACTCTCTCGCTCTCATTCTTTTTTATTTTCATCTCTCTCCCTCACTCTCTCTCTCTTTTCTCTCTCTCTCTCTCTCTCTCTCTCTCTCTCTCACACACACACACACACACACACACACACACACACACACGCACACAGGCACACAGTCTTTTTTATTTTTATTTGTTTGTTGTGCTCGACTATCGGCGAGCCACGGAAACGTTCGTCAATGTTCTTCTTAGTTTTGAGTGCACTTACGAAAGATATATAAAAACAACTATGAGAGCGACTCATTTATGAAGCTTAGTTTGCAGTCAGTTCTGAGTACCATTAGTAACTACGCTCCCGTCCCTAAACCCAGTTACAGAAATGTGAATCAGACGGATTACGTATTTCAGGCCGTAGCAGCTGCGTCTTTGAGAGGTCAGGTATGGTCACTTCCCTGCCCACGGTAGGATCACATCTGTTCGTCTTCTTCCTGCTGGTAATGTAACTGAGATTTGGGAACAAGGCAAGGTGTATTTGGCAACTCTGTGATCGGTGAGTTACTTCCTGGTGTGCACGGAATTAAGCCTCAAAGTTCACTTAATTTTTCCTGTCATTTCCATTGAATAATCTGAGTTATTATCAACGCTTGAGCTGTAACAAAAGATTGTAAATTAACGGTTTTCAGCCCAGGAAAGTCGTTGCACGTGAAACTCGCATCTACTCTCGTCCTTTAAATAGCAGTTTACGAGTTCTAGCCCCTACTGGACTCGTAAGAGGAGACCTAGGCGCATGCGTCTTCCGTAGCTCTGTGGAAACGTGCTAACCTGAGACAAAGCGTCTGTTCTGGTTTGCGGTTCCAGTCTTGCTGACTGTAACGTTTTTATCCCTTCTGTGAAAGAGCTACAAGCAGTCAGATCACACATCGATAAGGAAATCGCAAGAAAATACTATCGGGTCATAGTGCAAAGGTGAATAACTTAAAATGCTGCACAACAGGTAATGCCTCTTTCCGCTGCTGACAAACAAATCTTGGTTTTCTAGGAATACATAACTTTATTTATGAAATGCCACATTTGCATACCACTTGAGTATGACACAGCATACCAATCAAACACAGACCCAATCGAAATCTAAGTGATTAGTATTTTACAAATTCGTGCCGGTAGAGGCACGCTTGTGTACAGATACTCAGTTTTATTGAAACAGACTTTCGTCGTAAGGTTATCGTGGGAAGTTTCTTTTCATTTCTTATAATACAGTGCACAATTTTCGTACGGTTTCTTTTAGTGTTGTTGAAACATTAGTTAACATGAGAAAGGAATTAATCATCAACGATACATCCGAATTCTCTGACTTTATCTGTAACAGTCTAACAATGTACATGCAGTTTATTGATTACATGCTTGTAGAAAACTTGTTCTGAGTTAAAACTGTCATACAAGGTTTTATGAAGAATAAAATGCCACTGCCACACGACAGCTAATGTAGAAAATACTTTTCTGACGTATTTTGGCACGATGCGCTCTCCCCATACATAATACAAAAGTTTAGAGATGCACCTGCAGCCTGGCAATCTATTAAACCTGAAAAGAACAAAATGTCGCAGAAGGTAGCCCTTTTTCCACATGCGACTATTTTCGGTTGAGACGTGAAGGGAATTATGTTCAAAGTTCCATTAGATCGATAACTCCCGCAGACAGCAGTATGGCGTTTTTAAAAATGTAGCAGTGAATGTACCTAAACTCGCGACGTCTAATCAACAGTGCGTGGCGCTTACCTTTACGCTACTAGCTGACACATAGCTACAACACCTCCAGAACTGAACAACAATTCCTCCAGAACTTGCGCATTGCACAGTGCTGTGAGATAATGCATATTGCCGCATCTAGGCTTCTGAGAGGCAGACAGTTACAGCTTTTCTTTTGTACTGCACGATGTTTTTAACAAAAAGATAGCGCAATAGAGTAGCTCAAGTGGAAAGGAACACTTCCTGTTTAAATTTCTGCATCCTACACTGTTGACAGTTGTATGTAGGTGTCAGTTACGTGATTTTATTTCGGTGATTACAAAATAGAGTCGAATGTATGCACTGGGTAGCCGAGGCAGCTAGTTCATGGTGATTCGGTCAACCAAGTAAATGAATGTACTGAACATGCTGCAAACCACTACAGGGAGCCTGTGTGTCAGAATTCTCATCCAGTGTAGCGCAACATTGTTACGATAGAAAAATGAGTGATAGAGAAGAGACTTTGGGGATCTCTTGGGTTGATGCTAGGTTCATATACTTATGATCCGGGTTCGATTCCAACTTCTGCTGATGATTTTTGATAAGGAGAGACAGATTCAGTTCTCTTCTGGATACGCCAAGTGAAGAAGGTATAATGGCATTGTGGTCTGTCATTCATGTTAAACATGATATTCCTCCTCTACCAAGTAGACGTTAGATTGAACCACAATAAAGTCAGGAGTCGCGGCACGTAGAACCCCTATCAACAGTAACCTTTCTTATACTAGTTATTTATTTCTAGTGACGAAACAAACGCTATGTAGGATCACAGAACACTTAATCCATCTTTTATTTGAGCTTCTGTATGTCAATAATATTGATTCTGATCTGGGAATGCACCTCAGACCACCCTTAACGCGGAATTTGAACCCTTCGTGACAATACAGCTCGACTGCAATTTGTTGTTTGTTCAAAACTGCAGATTCCTCAACGTTTCCACATATTGCGCGTGAAAGGGTTCGAATCCTGGCCCGGCACTAAAGCTTTCTTTATGTATTATCAAACTCTAGCATGAGAACACCTATCTGATGGTGGGTAATAATTTAGATTTTTAATGTATTTTCATTCGTTGTCAGCATTGACGGTATTTGACGTTATTGAGTCCTAGTGAGACACAGAACTGTTTGCGAAATCATTGTAAATTCAAGGATGTTATTCCGAGCTGCTGGTGGACAAAAATTCGGTAGCTGACGTGCATTTGTGTGCAGTCACCAACGATATGTGTGGGACTCGATTCCCAGTCAGCACTGAACTCTTCGTCATATTATTTCTAGTTGAAACATGCTCACATGTCGCTGCTTGTATATCAAACCCATTTTTAACGTTCATTTTCTCTAGAATATAACAGCGATAGGTGCCAGGTTGGAGTCCTGGAAAGAAAAAGTTAATGCTTCGTCTCGTCATTTCAGTTAATGCATCTAGCTACTGCCGAAAAAATCCGATATGTCACAGCTGATTGTGCTGCGACGACAATCCAATTAGGTTCTGGGTTCAAATCCCTGTCCAACACAAAGCTTTACCTCACGGCATTTTCAAGTAAGTTACTTGTGAAGAAGCAATATTTAACATCTCTCGTAGTTAGTTAACAAGGACAATAGATGCTGGGTAGGAATTCGCGTCCGTTAACAATGTTTAAGTTATGTAATTTAAAGTTGATATTTACTAACCGATACTGTCTAAAATCGAGGTATATCACTCTCTGTATACCTAGTGAGGAATGACTGTTAGTTTCCGTCTGTCACGAAGTCTTTGCTTAGCCTGCATGACCTGGATTTGAATCCATATGCAGAACGAGACGGTTCGTCGTGTCATTTGAAGTTCATACATATTCTCAACTAGCTGCTCGTGAATAACTTATGTTTTTAATGTCATTTTGTGTTAAATAATAAGTACGGTATGTTATTTTGAAGAGGAAATCATGAATACGGCGAACTTACTACGTGAATTACCTATCTGACATAATAATGAGAGTGGTAACATTTCATGTGTCATTTATTGCAATAAATGTGTGCTTACAAGACTGAAGAACCGTCTTACCTTTGATAAGATGTTCCCTGATATTTGTAGTACCTTGGTATTACTTTACATCTTGAGTTATTGCGATACAGAGCTGTGTTTTCTAGTGTTGACCTTGTTGGAACCCTTTTCAATAGTCAAACGACTGTACTGAGGGGCGCTTAGAGGACCTGCTACACAGCTGCGCTATGTGGGTTGTATTGGAATCAGGCGAAATGCAATTCAGGTCGTTCGGATACTTTTGACCTCGACTGTACATGGATATGAAGCGTTCTATTGTTTTCCAATTGTGCCCTGTTACCTCAGGGGAGCGCATATATGTTCAGATAGTAGACGTAGTATGCAGTTTCACGTATGGATAAATGTAGAAATATCACCATTGCGAAAATTCTGTTGCTACAAGACGGCTGTTGAAATCTGAGTACGAGATTCGTTACATAAACAGAAGAAGCGTCCAGCGGTAAAACTATCTGAATAAAGGCAGTCTGGAATACTGGAGCTAAATTTGAACTGCCTTCGTCAGAAGAAAACGACGGAAGCCCAGACACAAAAGCTTACAGTGAAACGAAACGCAGAAGTATAAAAGGAATACGACGCGGAGAGAGCTACCTAGGAAACTCCTTCCAGGGCAGCTGACGCTCCTGTTGCTGAGAGACGTGAAACTCTTGGAGCCTTACAAACCAAGCTTCAGATACAATTCATTTGCGCCACCCTTCACTCTCCATAGCCTTAAAATACCACAAGAAATACGTATTAGACCAGGTCACACAAAACTAAATGTAAGGTAAGTAAATGAATTTATGCAACTGTAGCACAATTTTAGGTATCCTAAGTCACCCTCCATGACAGTAAACATCCGTAGGTTTATGTTAAACTGTTTGTCAGTAGGGCGAACATTTAAAATTAATATCCCCATGAGGTTCCTTCTTATTGCACTGAAGGCTGCAGGAATGACATCAATATTGATATCTGCCAATGTACTTGGTACACTTTGGTAATGTCCGGAAGCTGAAAGATTTGATTGACAGTGGGCTATTGCATATAGCCTTCCATTCATGTCGATTTTATAAGCCCACTCCTACTGACAATATTGTGAAGTGTCGGAAAACTATTGTGCAGTTTAAGACATTGTACAAGCCGAAACGAATAACTACGTATTTCGATTTTACGCCTTGGAAACAACACACGTTTTCTACTTCCCTGTGTTATTTGCAACGAACTGCAAAGCAATTTTTTTCTGTTGACATATATATATTGTTTTTTTAACAAAGCTACCCGTTCTACATTGTCAGACAGCCGTCCTGGGTGGCCGAGTGGTTCTAGGGGCTATAGTCTGGAACCGCGCGACCGCTACGGTCGCAGGCTCGAATCCTGCCTCGGGCATGGGTATGTGTGATATCCTTAGGTTAGTTAGGTTTAAGTGGTTCTAAGGTCTAGGGGACTGATGACCTCAGAAGTTAAGTCCCCTAGTGGTCAGAGCAATTTCAACCAATATTGTCAGGCACATTTATTTATATTTGAACTAGTGGAGGGAAGAAGAACTTATATATTACATCTCCCACAGAATTTCTACAAATCAGTTCTATTTTTTCATTCATCGCACACTTTTTATTCTTTCATACAGTAATTACATTTTAGTAACTAATTTGGTCATTATGTATGCCATATTTATACATCATATATAGGGTAAACGAGGACTAGAAGGAGCAGGTGAAGAAGTATTTCGGAACGTCCACACGCATACACAATGTGCATCATTTGCATTTATACTTAGTTGCCAGTCATTTGTTCATACTCATACTCACAAAAGTACGACTACCGGTACATCTAAGTATTCCAGACATTCGCAAACACGTACATTCACTATTTAAAAATATTAGGCTGGTGCATTGTGTAGGAGCCTTTTTGTTTGCATGTTGGTATTCGGTTGCTCTGGGTTTATTTATAGCCTGACATTTTTTTATTTCTAGTGTACTGTTGCTATCTGAGTTTACGTATTGACATTTGAAGATAGTGAGTGGAGCTGTGGACGTTATTAAATGGAGTGCCAATGGGAGATATCGCAACATGCCCGACGCATTATTCTGTTTGCGTTCAGTGGAGGGTTGACAGGAGCGTGGACAACTGAAAAGATTTGCGCCTCATTGGAGATGATGCCACTGGACGGGGCATGGAAAAGAAATGGTTTTCTCGTTTCAAGGCGGATCGCTTTGACATTAATGTCTCTCCACCTTCAGGTAGACCTTCGGGATTTAATGAAGATCGTATAACGCGTTAATCGCAATGATCCACGTCAGTGAAATACAAAACTGGCAATTGAGATGAACTGTGGTCATTCTACCAGCGTAAAACATGTGCATGCTTCCGGGAATGTTCAAAAATCCTCTTTATATGTACGGCATGCTTTAAGCCAAAATCATAAAAATCAGTCGGTGGCTACTTGTGCGTCTCTGCTTGTTCCTCATTAACTGGTTCTTGAACGACACCTGTCATTTCTATCCTGGATCGTTACTGGTGACGAAAAATGGTGCCTTTATACTAACATTAGGAACTGATAGGAATGGTTGAGCCCTAACAAGGCAGCAACTCCTCGTACACATACCTCCGCACATCCACAAAAGATAGTGAAATGCATTCGGTGGAGCAGCGACGGTGTGGTATACTAATAAATGATTCCCCGAGCTGTAACCATGGCTGCTGACATCTACTGTCAACAATTTCAGACGCACTCCAAGAAGAACGACTAGCGAAACTCTTTTAAGTGATGTTACTCCATGAAAACGCCCTCCCGGATGCTGTAGACTGGCAAATAATACTATACAAATCATTCTGTATGAATCTTAATCACCTGATCTTGCGCTCTCAGATTTCAACCTTGTCCGTCCTCGAAGGAACTTTCTCTGCGAACATGGCTCGACGTGTTATTTACCTCAGAGCCTCGTGCTTTCTACCGTCGAAAACATACCCCAGCATTTCTGGTGTCTTTATGTCTGTTACAGATGATTATGTGAATCTGTTTTGTTTATTAAACCTATGGAAAAGCGCTAAGAACTTGCGCACCGGCCTAGTAAATTAAACAGGCATACACTCAATCACTCAGTGAATATTATGGATATGGAAGCGTAACGATCCCATCCCCAAGGATGATCCATTTCTCATCACGATGCGACAGCCCGCCTTTTACCTGCACTACAGCATGTATCTCAGGGCATCGTAGTAGAAACATTATTTGGGCATCATAAGTGGGGTGGCGCCAATACCATCAAGCAAGCACTTCTTGGAATCCTTTATCATTAGAGTCTTTGAGGCTGCACAGTGTACAACCTGGTCGCATCTCTGAATGGCACATGCATCTATGCAGTATATATACATTTTAGACCTGAGCCCCCCCATCCCCCCCTCCCCCCCCCCCCCCAAATTCCCCAATCAACCAACCATTCGGCTCTTCTTTCTTCAGTTCGATAACTTTCTTATTACGTCGTGTTTTTCCATAAGGAATATTACTTACATATCCAAACATACTGCCCACAGGAAAATGAAAGAGACCTTTGGAGAAACGAGACCCACCTTTATGAATATTAGGAACTCAGACAACCAGTCCTAAGCAAATAAGGGAAAGCAGTAAGGTGGAACGATTGTATATAGGGTCTATACAAGGGAGATGTACTTGAGGACAACACTGTAGAAGCGGAAGAGGATGTACATGAAGCTGATATGAGAGATATGTTGTGCATGAAGAAGTTGATAGAGCACTGAAAGACCTAAGTAGAAACAATGTCACGGTAGCAGATAACATTCTGCTGGAGCTACTAATAGCATTGGGAGAGCCACCCATTAGGAAATACTTCCACCTGTTGTGCAAGATGTATAAGACGGGTGAAATACACTCAGACTTCAAGAAGAATATAACAATCGCAAGGAAAGGAGGTGCTTATATGTGAAATTTACCGAATTGCAAGTTTAATAAGTCATGGCTGGAAAATACTAACACGAATCGTCTACAGAATAATGGAAAAAATGAATGGAGCTGACCTGCGGGAAGATCAGTTTGAATTACGGACGAATATAGGAACACGCGAGGCAGTAAAGACCCTACGACTTCTCATAGAAGACAGGTTAAGCAAAGGCAGACCTACGTTTATAGTTTAAAGCTTTTGACAATGTTGACTAGAACACTCCCTTTAAAATTCTAAAGGTGGCAGGGGTAAAACACATGGAGCGAAAGTCTATTTACAAATTGTGCAGAAACCAGATGGCAGTTAAAAGTGTCAAAAGGAACGAAAGGGAAGTAGTGGTTGAGAAGGGAGTGATACAAGGTTATAGTCTATCCCCTATGTTGTTCCGTCTGTATATTGAGTAAGCAGTAAAGGAAACAAAAGGAAAATATGGATTAGGAATTAAAGTCCAGGGAGAAGAAATAAAAACTTTGAAGTTTGCCGATGACATTGTAATTCTCTCAGAGACGGCAAAGGGCTTGGAAGAGGAGTTGAATGGAATGGACAGAATCTTGGAAGGAGGATTTAAGATTAACATCAACAAAAGCGAAATGAAGATAATGGAATGCAATAGAATTAAATCAGTTGATGCAGAGGGAATTAGATTAGAAAATGAGACACTTCAAGTAGTAAATGAGTTTTGTTATTTGGGAACCAAAATAAGAAATGATGGTCGAAGTAGGGAGGATATAAAATGTAGACTGGCAATGGCAAGAAAAGCGTTTGTGAAGAAGACAAGTTTGTTAGTATAGAGTATACATTTAAATGTCACGAAGTTCTTCCTGAAAGTACCTCTATGGAGTGTAGCCATATATGGAAATGAAACGTGGACGATAAACAGCTTAGACTAAAAGACAATATAAGATTTTGAAATGTGGTGTTACAGAAGAATGCTGAGGATTAGACGAGTAGATCACGTAATTAATGATGAGGCACTGAATTGAATGGAGGAGAAGAGAAATTTGTGGTACAACCTGACCAAAACATGAGATCGGTTGGTAGGACACCTTATGAGGTTTCAAGGGATCACCAGTTAATTACTGGAGGGAAGCATGGGTGTGAAAATCATGGAGACCAAGAGATGAATACAGTCAGCAGATTCAGAGGCATGTACGTTGCGGTAATTGTATAGTAGTGAAACACGGACTGTAGGCAAAGAGGAACAGAAGAGAATAGAAGCATTTGAGATGTGGTACTAAAGTAGAATGCGAGAATTAGTGAACTGATGACGTAAGGAATGACGAGGCTCTCCGCAGGATCAGAGAGGAAAAAAAATTTATGGGAAACAGTGACAAGAAAAAAGTTACAGGATGAAAGGAAATCCGTTAAGATCTGACAATCCATCGCTTCCTTTAATCGTAACTATATGTATGAATGACGTTAATTGTAATTATTTTTACATAAATAAAAGTATAACTTCTCAGTAACCTACGAATCGTGAGATACATCCTTAATGTTTACATACGAATTTAGTGAATTTGCTCATGACCCTCTCGTTGCCTATGATTGTGGTCACTTTCAAATCTCAAATTAACAACAAATTTAATTAATTTAATAAGGATGACTCTTAAATTGCTCGTGTAACCATGAACCACCACAATAAAATAACAACAGTGAACAGCTGAGTGAGTATGAATGAGAAGTTTTATTAATTATTTAGCAAATAAGACAAGCTGATAAATCTTACACAAAAATGACAAACACAAATCGGCAATGGAATGGCTTTTGATTGGCAAAGTATACATTGGGGAGGACGCTACACAAATACACCCCTGAATGAATCCCTTTTAAAACACAATCTGACTCTGTTTACGTGAATCCACTGTGAGGCCCAACTCTTTTCAAATGGAGTCAACTACGACCAAGTATATAAGAAACTATGTTTTACCTGAGAACAGGAAGCTGTGAATATTTGGCCGGTGCGGCAGTCTTTTACCCTCTCGTCTTGATTCAGGCAGTGGCAGAAAACGGCGCTCTGTGGGCAAGGAGCGGTGCGCTGCGTCAAAAGTAATGTTTTGATTCGTCCACGAAAATTGGAAAACTACACCGTCTGACTTACTGATTATGAGAACGCGGAAACTTCCCTATCAGAGCCCTGAAATCCCGGCAGATAACCGTATGAGATGCACCCGTTTTTTGGTCTGGTCAGACCAATTTGATCACAGGCATGGCGGAGGGTGCCGTAACTGTCAAACGTCAGACGCTCAATTCAGGACGAATAAGTTCACTCTCGTGACACAAGATACCTCCGAGATGATACGCAGTTCCACTGTCAGAAAAGTAGGTAATTACCACTGGCTCGCAGTCAACTACAAGATACACATCAGAAGTCTCACCCACTAGGGAGAGACCTATAGTTCTCCACCAGGGGAGGATCAGAAGACGAAGAAGGCCAAGAATCACAACCACTTTCCACCAAGCCTCGGTAGGGAAACCAAATTATCTAAAACGAAACTGGCCCACACTGCAAAAACCAATCGAACTATCCTTTACTCATTCAATCTTCCCTCTTGACTGTTTTGTGGGCCTGGTAGCCAATCCATAGACAGTAACTGGGTTTCCACTGCGCAAGAGCCAATCAGTGACTCCAAATCACTTTTGCTGAAAAAAAAAGATTATTTTCGACTAGGGAGGCGTCGTTCTCACGGTAAGCGTGGCCATGTCTTGGCAAAAAAGCTTCTAACTAGACGGGATCACAGTTCCTAAATTACGGAGACATCTAACCATTCCAGGCCGACCATATTCAATTTCTGAAAGAAGTCTGTTCAGCTTCCCGGACAGGCGTTCCCTTGAAATACATGTTTTTGCCGCTCGCTGAAAGAACCCGTCGAATTCCTGGCAGCAGGGGGTTACAGTCTTGCCTTTATTAAACACGTGCACCAGCCATTATGTCCGTATCGTTAAATCTCCCTACTTTTCAAAATTATTTAGTCAGCGTCCCAGACACTTAGATTTGTTGCCATTCTCTGAGGCAAGAAGAACATTACGTTTGGGTCAAAAACATGTTCCGCCTAGTTCCCTCCAACATGTGTAAAGGCAGACATAAACGACAACTTTGTTATAGATGCTTCAGTCCGTTTAACAAGAGCGAATGTCTGGAAAAGCACCTCACTGTCTGAGTCATCTACCGCTACTTGCTGAAATTGCAAAGGAGGATAAAAAGTTTGAGATGTTTAAGAACGCCCACGACAATAAGTGATGTCCCTTCCTTCGTCATATACGCTGACAATGAGTGCCTCTAGCGCCTGTGGTCAGCTGTGAAGGTGACCCCAAAGGCTCTCGTATTCCCTTCACAGAACGGCACTTACTGTATGTGTCACCATATCAAGTCGTATGGTCATTTGACAAGTCACAAAAAATTAGAATCATACGTCCGGAATAATACTGAGATATCGTTGCTTCATCAGCTCTATAACTTTGAGTGGGAAACTGATGCGATTTATAGCAACAACATTCCCATTCATCGTAGAACGATGCATTATACAAGAAGGCAGGTAACTGTCATATTTGTTGTCTGTGGTTCTTTATAAAAGTGGTAAGTACATATAGGGACCATTGTCATCTACCAGGGATGTCTTGTGACTTGCTAAAACCTAACTATCCTGCTCAGTGTGGGGTCCTGTAAGAAACCGACACAAAAATTTTTAATCCATGGATTCCAAGACAATCAAACTTAGAGCGCATGGACAGAAGATTAGGTGATCGGAAGTGCCAACATCTGGATCCTTAGAGTATAAAAAGGCCTGGTAGCCATAAATTATCTGCTTACTGTGGTAGTAGAAATTGGCAGTATGATATCCTCTAATAGGTTAAAAATCACTCAGTTATTAAGCAGGAAATCGGCACCAACTGACGAATGCTTTGGTTAGTGGTTTTTCATAGGAGAACATGAGCTACTTTGCTAGTGAAATTGGCAACATAAATTATTACGAAATTGTATGCTATTCAGCACGCAAAATTTAAATGTGCTTACCTGTATTGTAGATCAGTTTTCCGATAGCGTTATGGTAGTTAAAACCTATGATCAAGTTGAAGAACGACTAGGATATGGACGATGTGTAAAGTTAAAGAAGAAATGTGTTGTGTCTTTATCAGCTGTCTATGATGTATATTCTCCTAATTCGTCAGAGTGAGACATTTTCTCGTGCACAGGAACGACAATTTTGCAGTAGGAGGAATACGGGAAGAATCGGCATGGTAGCACTAGAAACATTTTCGGAGAAATTTCTTCATCAAATTAAGACGTAGGTTTCGGTTGGCCAGGAATGATCTTTGTTCTCTTACTTCATCTACTTCTTGATCACCAATTTCGTCTTTCCCTTTAGCTGGCCCTTATTTTACTCTTAATTTTGAACATCTTGCACCATTTTACACGGTCGAGCACTTTTTCTAGGTCGACATATCCTATGATCGTGTCTTGTTATTTTTTTTTTTTTTTTTTTTTTTTTTTTCAGTCTTGCTTCCACTATTAACCGCAACATCTGAAATGTCTCTCTGGCACCTTTACCTTTCCTGAAACCGTCATCTAACAGATCCTCAATTATCTTTTCCATTCTTCTGTCTATTATTCTTGTCAGCCAGCCGTTAAGCCGGTTGTGCGATAATTCTCGCACTTGTTGGCACTTTCTGTCTAAGGAAATTTGTGGGAGGTTCTTTTTCCCGAAAGTGTGATGGTGTATGGCCAGTCTCTTAAATTCTACACATCAACGTTAATAATCATTTTGTTGCCAATCCCCTCAATGATTTTAGAAATTTCCATGGAATGTTATCTATCTTCGAAAGCTATTTTCATTTTTGACTCTAATACTATTTCCGCTATTCTTCTGCTTCTTCTACTATCACTTCATTAGGCAAGTCCTCTCCATCATAGAGGTCTTCAATATACTGTTACCACCTATCGGCTCACTCATCTGCATTTAACAGTGGAGTTCCCATTGTACGCTTAATGTTACAGCCCCTACTTTTAATTTCACCGAACGTTGCTTTGATTCTTCTATATGTTCGGACAGTCCTTCAGACAATCATTTCTTTCTCGAGTTCTTCACATTTTTCATACAGCCATTTCGTCTTATTGTCCCTGCACTTCCCACTTATTTCATGACTAAGAGACTTGTTTCTTTGTACTCCTGAATTTCCCTCAACATTTTTGTATATCCTTATTGCGTCGATCAGGTGAAGTACTTCTTTTTTTTTACTCCCAGCTACTTTCCAGGAACGTGTATTTTTCTTCCGAAGTTACGTGATTGCTCTTTTTAGATATGCCCATTCCTCTTCAGCTAAACATCATACTGAGATGTTCCCTATCGCAGAATCTACACCCCCAGCGAAACTCTTCATTCATTAGTATTTCTCTATCCCATTCCATTGCACAGTGTTTCTTCCTGATTAGCCTCTTAAGTTTCAGTCCCCTCTTCATCACTACTAAATTTTGATCTGCCTCTAGAGGGTGGTCCATTGATAGTGACCGGGCCAAAAAAATCACGAAATAAGCGTCAAACGAAAAAACTACAATGAACGAAACTTGTATAGCTTGAAGGGGGAAACCAGATGGCGCTGTGGTTCGTCCGCTACATGGCGCTGCCACAGGTCAAACGGATATCAACTGCGTTTTTTTAAAATAGGAACCCCCATTTTTATTGAATATTCGTGTAGTATGTAAAGAAATATGACTGTTTAAGTTGGACCACTTTTTTCGCTTTGCGATAGATGATGCTGTAATAGTCGCAAACATATGGCTCACAATTTTAGACGAACAGTTGGTAACAGGTAGGGTTTTTAAATTAAAATACAGAACGTAGATACGTTTGAACATTTTATTTCGGTTGTTCCAGTGTGATACGTGTACCTTTGTGAATTTATCATTTCTGAGAACGCATGCTGTTACAGCGTAATTACCTGTAAATACCACATTAATGCAATAAATACTCAGAATGATGTCCGTCAACCTCAATGCATTTGCCAATACGCGTAACGACGTTCCTCTAAACAGCGGTTAGTTCACCTTCCGTAATGTTCGCACATGCGTTGACAATGCGCTGATGCATGTTGTCAGGCGTTGTCGGTGGATCACGATACCAATTATCCTTGCAATGATGATGAACTTTAGAATATCGTGGCACTTGACAAGCATCATGAGTGAGGTAAAACCATTTTCTGCCTTAAAATGTTTTGTTGTTAACGTTAACCAGGTCCAAATCATATGTAATAATTGTTCTTCATTATATTTTTCTAGTGATATCACGTATCAATATAAACACGTCTAGGCGATAGGAGCGTCACTTGGTGAGGAATGACTCCTAGTTAGATACACGCACAGTGCATGTAGTATTAGTGAGCCTGCTGTCCCTGTATAGAAAGGGGAAGCGACCCATCTGACTTCGACCAAGGGCAGATTATGGTGGCCCGAGGCTCGGCACGAGCATTTCGAAAAGTGCTCGACTTGTCAGGTGTTCCAGGGGTGCTGTGGTGAGTGTCATCTACAAGTGGAGAATCCAAGGTGAAACCATGTCCAGACGTCGTGGTGTTTGGCGACCACACGTCATTACAGGTGTCAGACGTCATGGGATGGGCAGACTTAGAACGACAGGTGGTGAACTTTGGCAGAACTAGCATCTGACCACACAGTGCACTGAACACTCTTGACAATGGGCCAATGCAGCAGACGATCCCTGCGTGTGTCAATGTTAACACCACGATGTAGGCAACTACGACTGAAATGGGCACGTGACCATCGGCACTGGACGTTGAACCAGTCGCAGAGGGCAGCATGGTCTGAATCCCGATGCCTTCTTCATCAGTCCAATGTGAGGGCATGAATACGTCGTCTTCCAGCGTACAGTTCCTTGACACTTTCACTGTGGGACGGAGAAAAGCTGGCGGTGGCTCCATTATACTCTGGGAAACATTTGCGTTGACATCCATAGATCCAGTAGAACTCGTGAAAGACACCATGGCCGGCAGGGGTGGCCGAGCGGTTCTAGGCGCTACAGTCTGGAACCGCGCGGCCGCTACGGTCGCAGGTTCGAATCCTGCCACGGGCATGGATGTGTGTGATGTCCTTAGGTTAGTTAGGTTTAAGTAGTTCTAAGTTCTAGGGGACTGATGACCTCAGCAGTTAAGTCTGACAGTGCTCAGAGCCAAAGACACCACGACAGCCTAGGTTGGAGACCACGTACACCCCTTCATGACGATACGGTTTCCCCACGGCAGTAGCATTTTTTAACGTAATAATGCGCCAGGTCACAAGGCCAGTAGTGTGATAGAGTGTTTCGAGGCACACAGTGGCGCCTTCCTATTGATTAGCTGGCCCCCCAGCTCGCTAGACACGAACCCGGTCGAACACACCTAGGCTGTGATTGAACGTGGCGTCAGGGCTCATCGCCACTCTCCCCGGTATTCACGGGAATTACATGCCTTCTGTGTGCAGACATGATGCCAATTCCCTCCAACGACCTACCAACGCCTCATTGCTTCCATGCCATGAAGCGTCAACATAGACGGAGATACCGGCTATTAGTCAGATTTTCATAATGTTCTGGCAGATCAGTGTCTTAACTCCACTCTCCCCTACCCTGAAACATGAAGAGAATGTGACGTATTTTTTGATAAACAGTGGATAATGGTGCTCACAAACGAATGGTGATCCACTGTAAGACCATTACTAGTCTCTGTTCGGCGTTGAGATGAGGCGAATGTGGAACGTTAGACAGCTTGTAAATTGCGTATACTGTAACTTTGCCTTTCACGTTGAGGTTATGTAACGTTTTACTCCACAACTGGAACCATTTACATCTACAAGAATACTCTGCAAATCACATTTAAGGGCCTGGCAGATGGTTCATCGAACCGCCTTCACAATTCTCTATTATTCCAGTCTCGTATAGCGCGGGGAAGGAATGAACACCTATATCTTTCCGTACGACCTCTGATTTCCCTTATTTCACCGTCGTGATCGTTCCTTCCTATGTAGGAAAACATTTTCGCATTCGCAGGAGAAAGTTGGTGATTGGAATTTCGTGAGAAGATTCTGTCGCAACGAAAAACGCCTTTTTCTTGATGATTTCCAGCCCAAATTCTGTATATGTTCTGTGACACTCGCTCCCACATTTAACAATAATACAAAACGTGCTGCCCTTCTTTGAACTCTTTCGATGTACTCCGTGAGTCCTATCTGGTAAGGACCCCACATCGCGCAGCAGTATTCTAAAAGAGGGCAGACAAGCGTAGTGTAGGCAGTGTCCTTAGTAGGTCTGGTATATTTTCTAAGTGTCTTGCCAAAAAACGCAGCCTTTGGTTAGCCTTCCCCACAACATTCTGTATGTGTTCTTTCCTATTTAAGTTGTTCGTAATTGTAATACCCAGGCATTTAGTTGAATTACGGCTTTGAGATTAGACTGATTTATCGTGTATCCGAAGTTTGAGTTCCTTTTCGCACTCATGTAAATGACCTCACACTTTTCGTTATTTAGGATCAACTGGGACTTTTCGCAACCCTCAGATATTTTTCCTAATTCGTTTACCAGTTTGTTTTGATCTTCTGATGACTTTATTAGTCGATAAACGACAGCGTCATCTGTAAACATCCGAAGACGGCTCCTCAGATTGTCTCCCAAATCGTTTATATAGATAAGGATCAGCAAAGGGCCTGTAACATTACCTTGGGGAACGCCTGAAATCACATCTGTTTTACTCGATGACTTTCCGTCAGCTACTACGAACTGTGACCTCTCTGACAAAAAATCGCAAATCCAGTCACATAACTGAGACGATATTCCGTAAGCACGTAACTTTACTACGAGCCGCTTGTCTTGTACAGTGTCAAAAGCCTTCCAGAAATCCAGGAATACGGAATCGATCTGAAATCCCTTGTCAATAGCACTCAGCACTTCACGTGAATTAAGAGCTAGTTGTGTTTCACAAGAACGATGTTTTCTAAACCCATGTTTCCTTCGAGGTAATTCATTATGTCCAAACACAATATATGTTCTAAAATACTGTTGCATATCGACGTTAACGATATGGGCCTGTAATTTATTGGATTACTCATACTACCTTTCTTCAATATTGGTGTGACCTGTGCAGCTTTCCAGTCTTTGGGTACGGATCCTTCGTCGAGCGAACGGTTTATATGATTGTTAAATATGGAGCTAATGCATCAGCATACTCCGAAAGGAACCTAACTGGTATAGTGCCAGGACCAGAAGACTTGCTTCTATTAAGTGATTTGAGTTGCTTCACTACTCCGAGGATATCTACTTCTACGTTACTCATGTTGGCAGCTGTTCTCGATTCGAATTCTGGAATATTTACTTCGTCTTCTTTTGTGAAGGCATTTCGAAAGGCTGTTTTTAGTAAATCTGTTTTGGCAGCAGTGTCTTCGATAGTATCTCCATTGTTATCGCGCAGTGAAGGTATTGATTGTTTCTTGCCGCTAACATACTTCACATACGACCAGAATCTCTTTGGATTTTCTGCCAGGTTTCGAGACAAAGTTTCGTTGTGGAAACTGTTATAGGCGTCTCGCATTGAACTCCGCGCTAAGTTTCGAGCTTCTGTAAAGAATTGCAAATCTTGGGGATTTTGCTTCTGTTTAAATTTGGCGTGTTTGTTTCGTTGCTTCTCCAACAGTGTTCTAACCCGTTTTGTGTAGCAGGGAGGATCAGGTTCGTCGTTTGTTAGTTTATTTGGTATAATCCTCTCAATTGTTGCCGATACTATTTATTTGAGTTTATGCCACATCTGGTCGACACTTATATTATTAATTTGGAATGAGTGGAGACTCTCAGGAAGGCGTCAAGTGAATTTTTATCTGATTTTTTGAATAGGTATATTTTTCGCTTATTTTTCGAGGATTTCGGAATTACAATATTCAGTCTCGCTACAACAATCCTGTGTTCACTAATCACTATATCGGTTTTACTTCTGTTTATTAACTCAGGATTATTTGTTGCTAAGTGGTCAAGTGTGTTTTCACAATTCGCGTGGACTCATAAACTAACTGCTCGAAATAATTTTCAGAGAATGCATTTAGCACAATTTCGGATGATATTTTATGTGTACCTCCGGAATTAAACATGTATTTTCGCCAACATATCGAGGATAAATTAAAGTCACCACCAACTATTATCATTTACTAATACTATACTCCTATTGGTTGGGAAGAGGAAGGAGTGGTGTGTGATGAACAGTTAGTCTGTTTCCATCGCTTCATGCAGTCTGGAGCAACGCGGAAAGGGGGGGGGGGAGGAGTGTACTTGATGTCTATATCGGAATAAGTAACCTGATAGAACTTTAAACATCATTTAATGCTGCACACTGACTTGCTGGAAAAAAGGAGCGGTATTGGGTAAAAGCAAACAACAGGTCTATTTCCTACAGCTTCGATTTTTCATACTGCATTGTTGTTGGTGTAAAAATGGAGAAAGAGGAGGGTCAGGGGGCTTGTAGTTTTCCTTTAACCGAATTGTTATATTTCCATCACCTTGTATTTTTAATACTATGCTTAGATATGCTGGAGAAAAGATGAGGGGTTTTAAATTCGACTAGGCTAGCTTGATTTTCTGTATTTTCTTTTATTCTTATTGGATATCTCCTTATAATGCTTTTCTGTGATTGGTTGGCGAAAGAGCGAGTGGGGTTTGTGCAGAAAGCACAGCTGAGATAGTTAGATTTTTCAGTTTCATACAATTTTTTTTTTAAATTTTGCACCAACGCCATCGTTCATTTTCTTGAATTACTCACTTTTTTATTTCCCACCTGTCTATATTTTTGATTTTTAAATTTCCCATCGTTTTCTTTAAATTTCCGGTGTTTTATACACAGGGCGAATGGCCTATTTTGAATTTCCTGGCAATTTTTGCCGTTTGCTATTTGAAATTTCTTCCAAAAGCGACCAAGTGTCGTGACTACGGTGACAGCTAGCGGCAGAATCTGCAACTCTTTGCCAGGTAGATCGTAGACTTTTTACTGCTTCCGTAAATTTCACGTGCGTCTTTGGTATGTCACTGAGTTCAAATTTCACGCAATCTAATTCAGCCTGAAGGGCATATATCTTTCCCTCATCTTCGGTGTGGAGAGTCTTGCTGAGTTTCCCATTCAGTTCCCCACTGCAGTCGCACCAGTGTAAGTCCAGCTCACAATCCAAATATACCACTCCCTGTCTGACCACTCCACAGCAACATCCTAACTTGTCGCACAATACTAACACGGACCAAACGATTAAAAATAGATTTAAACACGTAACTCCCTTTACACAATATTAATTTTCTTAATGTATTAAAAATGAAATAAGACCTACATTTAAGCGACTCAGGTGTACGCTACAATCTAGAAATGCCTGCGTCGCTACGGGAACAATTGAGAATAGTGTCATCGTGCCGCTTTACAATTGCATTCAGTGTAAACACTGACTGGATCTATATCGACCGATTTTTCATCAGTAAACATATACATACTGCTGTATAATGAACTGTGCTGAAAAACAACCCGAGACAGAAGTGTGCTGTACCGAACGCAAGCTTGAAAATTAAGTGCAAAGTAGGCCTTACGGTTGCCAGCTGCAAGGACTGTGGGTGAACGGAAGAAGTTTGTTTCCAAACAAAACACATCGTCGACATTTGCGCTGTTTTGAAATTCCGATACAAGGGGCAAGAAATCAAACGCTACATAATTTGTGACAAGCCACAGGAGAGCAAGAGTCCCTCACACCGAAACACTGGGGAAACATACCTCGACAACATGGGAAATTTTGTCGATAGAGTTCTGGTTCACTCCATATACACACAGGGTGATTTTCATTCACATTTAAAATCCCCAAAGTGACGTAGATGACACTGAAACAATTTATTTAATATAAGGCACATGGTGTGGGAAATGTTGGGATACACCCGAAGAGTAGATGAGAAGTGTTCAACATGTGACGTATCTCACCACATGTACAGCTGTAGGCTTGGGCACAAAGCGATGACTGAGCTATACAATATTTGCTTTCGAGCACATGGTGCCAATTTCGAACTGTAACAAGTTGTAAATGTAACCTGTTGTAAACGTAGAAATTTCAAATTTATTGACCTCTCTGTAACGAAGTAAAAGCTGTTCCTATTTTGTGTTTCTTTCGTTTTGTCCCTTTATTTTCTGTTTGCTGATATTTTCAGTGAAGAAAAAGTACTTCATTTATGGTACCGACGAAATTCGGATTCTTACACTCATCTATTTGTGATGCAAAACGGTACGTTTCGTAGTACTTTACTTTGTGACGTGTGTTACTATTTTTCCTCACTCGATCAGAGAGCGTCCGATGGAAGTAGATAAGGAAAATTAATAAGAAAAGAAACTCAATAGCAGACTCTTCTTGATACTCAGTGACTCATGTCTTGTACACGGACCAAATTTTAAACTCAAATCTCCAATCAATTCTTCATCAAAAGTGACCCCACAATAACCAGTAAAATACTGTAATAACGTTTCCAGCTTTAATAGAGAGAACAGAAACTCGTATACATACATACTCTCCTGCGATACGAATGTTTGGAAAAAAATTGTATCAGACTGCATCCTAACTGTCACATAGTTATGTTATGAGTGACACTCTGCGGGCTGGCAACAACTTTTACTTTCAGAGAATCATGATATCGTTCTGGCACTGGCACAGACATCGTTCATCGTTTCACTATTAAGGAATACTTTATTTATCTGTCTGTGCCAGAACGTATCTAAAGTGCCGACGATATAAGAGTAGCCGGTCGGTGTGGCCGAGCGGTTCTAGACGCTTCAGTCTGGAACCGCGCAACACGCTGCGGTCGCAGGTTCGAATCCTTCCTCGGGCAAGGATGTGTGTGATGTCCTTAGGTTAGTTAGGTTTAAGTAGTTTTAAGTTCTATAGGACTGATGACTTCAGCTATTAAGTCCCATAGTGCTCAGAGCCATTTGATAAAGAGTGTAGCCAGTTCTTGTTGATAATAGGTTAACACACCGCGCTTTATATCTCTAGCAATAAATTTAGTGGTGGTTGACATTTAGGCTGATTTTATCGGTGAATCAGAAAACTTTGCTCCGCAGTGACAGATGCTTCCCGTTTAACGAACTGTAGGAAGAATTAACACAAATATCTAAACTTAACAAGAGGAGGCAAGTGTAACTTTGTGCTTTAAACGTGGAACACCAGGAAGGAGAAAACAAGCATATTTTACTTCTAATACGCATACAGTATAATAGGAAGAGCACATTATCATACATATTTATATCCTGATAGTCGTAGCATGGGGTTTGTTTAACAACAACAACGATGCAAAGAAAATTATAATACATTAATGATTCGCTGCAGTTAGTAATAATTTTTAATATTTAAATAGTTAAACAAATTTATATTGAAGAATAATTACCGTCACGAGCCCAAAGACGATTTATAGTTAAATATATTTATTGACAAAGATGACTTTGAAATCACGGAATGACTGGAAGTGAATAATTACCACAGGCTAAAAATTTGCAAAAACCAGGACCACAACTACTCACTGCCCCTTAATATTTGCTTCCCAAGTTAAAGTCGTAAATTGTTTCATTAATAGCAATGTCAATTAGGTAATGCCAATGTTACGAGGATATAAGCACATGAAATTATATGTAGAAGACAACATAAAATCATAAAATTTCTTTGGCTACAATAACGTCAGCATACACTGGTCATTGAAATATAAATTGCTTTTAAATAACTTCTGGTTTGATTGAATTTTTGCATTTGTACTGCCACAGGGTATGAAGAACTACAATTACTACTGCTTCTTAAGCCAATAATTATTTGGATGAATGTTCACTGTAAGATTAATTGGATTTATCTTCCTTTAATTATGTCTTTCAGCTAGGACTTTCTAGGAAGTTTTGGCGAAGGGATGGGACTCTGCTGATGGTTAATGACCTGTGTCAGTTAACTTCATCACTAAGTTTGTGATTTGACTAAGCAATAGTACATGTTCAAAATAATTAACCATTACGGTGAAAGCTTTGTACACGACTACAAAACAACTAGTTTTAGCTTACTTTGCAACGCGTTACTTGTGGTGTGACGTAATGCTTTTTGTGATATCCATTACTAGCAACAGGCTCTTCTCGATTAGCTAGCGGCTTGAATTACTCTATACCACACAGTATTCTTCCTTAATTATCAGATTCTCTTATAGCCATATACTGTGGTCGATCACTCATGTATATTGTAGTGTACCGTATAACAGAAACCAACTCTAGAACACTTTATATTTGCCATTAGCGCGCAAACGCCTTACGTCCTTATCCCACTACAGATGATTCGTAACTCTCTACTGTTCCTCCACTACTACTACTACAAGTTCTCACGCCAACGGTGTTATTCTCACATTAAACGATTTTCTTTGGTCTCCGTACAATACGAATTACCCTGACACTGTCAGCGTGTTTACTACAAAGCTTCGACATAATTATTTCTTACTTTTTCTTCTAGCATCATATTACGGCTTCGTAGACAGTATCTACTGACAAACATGATAGTATATATAATTTAAAAATGCTTTTCAAATAATAGAGTGGAATGTCAGTAAACTACGCGAGGCACTGTATGACAGTGTTACAGACCACTTCAGCTGCATACCACAGTTGATCTATCGTAGGGCCTGGAGAGCGGTAGCGTGCCAGTCTCTTGACGATCCATGACCTGATTATTGTAATTGGGAACTAATCTGGAAAACGTGCTGGCCAGGGAAGCAGTCAAGGATCCACCTGATCGAGGAACGCCAGAACAGTGCGGACAATGCGTTCTTGCCTCATTTTATTCATATAGAACACTAGTAAGACCTCAACGTAGGGCAGAGGCACATCGCGTATTACGTTAGAAATGTAATGGCAACTGACCGAATTGTCGGCTCTGCGAAGAAAGATGTGATCGTATTGTGTACCCAATAGCACCCAACATTGCGGTACGTAAGTGATGCCCATTGAAATCCGGAAGGTCCATTCCTTACAAATCTCTACACATTTGTCATGAAGCTGTAAGCGGAACTGAGACTCAACTCAAAAGATGACGCGGTGCTGTTCGTATGACCATTGTCGCTAGACACGCCAACCTATCAAGGGGAAATACAACAATGATCACCTTGCTGACGGTGCTTGGTGCTCAAGGCGTCATCGTACTGTCTGTCTGTGTGTGTGTGTGTGTGTGTGTGTGTGTGTGTGTGTGTGTATGTGTGTGTGTGTCTGTCTTGCTGTAGAGATGGCTATTTTCTCACCCAAGGTTCAAAACGCAGCTGTACGATTCTCCACAGCCGAGCGAACAGAATGCCTATTCCCTTGGGCGCTAGTTGCGTCAGTTGAGATCATTCATGCAGCTGAGTAAGGCACTTACGAAACCTTCGATTCCATATTAGCGACCAAGGCTAGCACCAATACTTTAAAACGATAAACCACATTATCTATAATCCGCAGTCCTGCAGCTGTCGAAATACTACCCATGCTGATACACGTTTATCTTTGTCATTCTATGTTAACGCAATTTTCTCAGAAAGAGGCAACACTTACAGCTGTTTTTGAATAGAAATGCCCCTGAATAATCTGTTATCATATACACAGCGTAGACGACCTTATTACTTCCTATTTTGGACGTTTGCCCGGAAATGCTAATCATGTGCATATCGAATGAGTCATGCAAATCAGATGTTAAAGCAGGCCCCCCCTGGATACCGCAGTTTTAATAACCAGTAGTATAAATGAGAACGAGGAAACAAGGATAGTGTTGACACTGTAACTGAAATATTAGTTTCCTTGTGGACAGACTGAAGACAGATTGGGTACGCCGAGAGGGAGATCAATGTAAAGAGGCAAAGATTTAAACAGCTCCTAAATGCAGAGTAGTTTGAGACAAGAAAAAGATCAGTGGATCGTTTATTAAAGTGTTACACGCTGAAATGAAGAAGGAGACGAATAAATATTGGATATTGCGCTCAAATACCGCCAGAATGGTGGACGTGACAAGCCTTTTTTGAGAAGGTCTTATGGGACCAAAGTTCTGAGATCATCGGTCCCTATGCTTACACACTACTTAATCTAACTTAAACTAACCTGCGCTAAGGACAACATACACACCCATGCCCGAGGGAGGACTTGAACCACCGACGGGGGGAGCCGCGCGAACCGTGACAATGCTCCCAGACCGCGTGGCTACCCCGCGCGCGACAAGTCTTGTATTGCAGTTTAGGAATGACGATATGCAAGACTGAAGTAAGCAATATACCAACCAGGAGTTGCGAAAGCCACGTCCTAACTGCCCATAAGAAAAAACATATGGAGAAAATCTCGAAGAACGTTTTGTTTGGAGATGTTAATAGATATAAGGGTGAATATAAACTGAAATGAGAGCTTTCCAAAATGGTCTTCTCTTTCCAGATGGCAAATGTCTCAAATAACGTTTCTATACAAACACTTTTCTAACACCTGTAAGCAGTTAGTTTATTTGATTTGCAGATCAGGTTTTCGTAAACAGTTCGTTTCTAGATAAGCTGTATGTGCTAATTTCTTGAGGCTCTGGTCATATAACTGCAAATAAAAGAGGTTGAAATTACCTACACCGAGTAAAATATTATTCGAGATAAATGAGTAAGAACCTTAATCCCCCTACTTCTGGGGCTGGAAGTAAAATGGAAAATGGTGACGCGTAAGCATAACTCTAAAATACCACTGGCAATTCCAGTCAGTTCTTCTACCTCACTGTCTGCAACAATATATTGTTGAAGGAGTTAAACTGCGAAACGTATCGAAACAAACCATAATAGTCTGGAATTCAAATTTTTAGGGACTGGTCCTCTGAGTGGTGACATTCCTGGCAATGTGTGGGTGTGGTGATCGGAAAGAGTGCCATGTAAAGCACTGATGTAGGTCGATTATGGAAATTTAAAAACGCATGGCATACATGTGACAAACTTTTCAGGGCTTTCTTAGTCATCGTAGCTTTTTAAGTTTCATTAGTGTAGGAAATGCATGAATAAATTTTAACTGAATGAATTAAATATGAATAAGTAACTAGGAACAAGTAACAGGGGAGTAAAACATTCCGATCACTTCTACTTGTGGGAATTGGGAAGGAGAAATGGTTGAATGTAAGCACAACTGTGGAACGCCTGGAGCTATTTCATCTTAACCTGATATGCCTATGAGTATATGGAAAAGAACACTACTGAGTTCACACGATTGCAACACTTCTGGCAGTATGGAGGGACTATTACATAAAATCATCCGGAAACAAGCAAAATTAGTGTCGAATACATAGATTCGGTGTTTCTCGGCCGACAAGTGTATCTCAGGATGACATTAAACCCATGCTGATGTGTGACTTGTTCGGAATGGGTAACAAGTAAACTAAATCTGTTTCTAGAATATGGACAAATTTCCTTCCTTCTCGAATCTCATTCATAACTAGCTGAGAAAGCTAACACTGCCCAGGTATTTGTTTATTGGTGTGCCCTAGACATCGTGTGTGTGTTGAAATTGTTTTTGACTTACACTGCTCCACTGCATGTAACTTTTAAGGTAGTATGATTTGGAACATCAACGAAGAGCTTCTTTGCTGTGGGAGAGAGGCACATAGAACAGGCTGTGTGAAAAGCAATCAAGAATTAGGTCCACACACATAAACACACACACACACACACACACACACACACACACACACACACACACACACACACGCACACACACAGACGCACAGACAGGCACACCATGCAGATTCTGGCCTTGCACCTTGTTTCTTGTCATGGCATAACATATGCTCATCGGGAACAGTATACCTTTAAAGGGAGGTGATAAGTCGATAGGAATAAGTGAGACTCAGCGTATAAAAGCCTCCAGTCAGAGTATCCCCTTCTGTGGTGTAATGTTGAAGAGAAGTAACCTTAATCGGCTGTGATTGAACGGTTCTGAGGAGCGAAATAGTAACGTGCTAGGTCAGAGTTACACCATGCTCCGTTACTGGAAGTCGTTTCCAAAGAACGAGTTAAAACCTGAACGACATCTTTTCTGTTTTCAAGATGCTTGAATTCAAATAAAATTCTGCAGCTTTCGTTTGCTAGCCCCGCAGTCGTCATCAAGAGTAAAAACACTGACTGTCGGTGCTCCCATAGTTTCCACTTACATCGCCACGATTGTGGCGTCTGGCTCCAGTCAGAGAGGGCCGAAACGTCGTGTGCGTGGAAGGTGAGTTTGGCAGCTCATAGCAGCTCCGGCCCGGCGCGGCACCGAGTGACGTCAGACGGCGCGAGGGGCTGGCGTCACATTCGTAACTGCCGCTTCAGTCTCCATACAAGCATCAAGAATTCGTCCTTTCTTCCATCTGACGCCCATATCCCGACCCCAAGCCCTGTCATGTGCGTACCCATGGTCTCTGCTAAAACAGTTGCTGTCCATTCTAATCTCAGCCGCCTCTTTTATAACGGAATGCCAGAGATGATGTAACGTCCACGCTCGGGCGTACGTTAACTCTTTAAAGCCTGTACTATGATAAGTTGACGGGCTTCACCTTATAAGAAAGGATTTTAGTAAATATGTTGACCGCGTGTACCAGAATGGAGGCAAAGTCGGACTTACACCCACTCAGTAAAAACAATGATTCGTCAAGCTAGTATAAAGTGCAACTACACGTTAGTACGGGCAAGAACCATACACAGCAGATGCTATCAATTATTAATAATACGGTCGCCAGCCTAATTAGGCATTGAGTGAGTTTTTCCTTGTACAAGTGGATGTACGTACAAGCATAACACCACGTAGTAATACTGCATTATATGGAATATTTTAGAGCCAGAAAAATCTATTGAACTAATATTTTCCCTTTCTGTACTACTTTGGACAAGCTATAAATACACAACATTACACTACAATGATTACTACACACTGCGTTTTGTCTATTGATCCGACTGAAATCGGGCATAGGTTACCCTAGAAATAACACTTTTGAAACACACATACAATGTCAATTTTAATAAGAGTAAAACACTGATAAATTTGGGTTTTATATTGACTTTAACTTTGCTGGTCAAATCAGTTCGGTACACTTCAGAATTTAAATGAATAGAAAAGAAAAGAGTGAAGGGGGGGAGGGGGACCCTGAAACTGTTATGATCACTGGGTTGAAACTATTAACTATTGAAGGCATTAAGCACTCAAGGTTTCCAATATATAAGTTACTCCTCCTTTTAACTTGTTTCCTACTCATTTAACTACCATTATTTTTGTCTCTAATTAATTAAGCCTCATTACTAAACCACTTTCAACATTATCTTCAAATTTTGTTAGATCTGTTATTTACCAAAATATTCATTAACAACAAAGTTCTTTAAACATCATTCTGATATAGATGGGTCTGCAGGTAATTCTTATTAACATAAACTTTAAATCTTCATTTCGGGACACTCGGGTTGCACAACATGTGGAAAGGGCCCTGTCTAGGTTAGTGATAAGGATAATTAATTGCTAGGACAATTCTGGTAAAAGTTAAGTTATTATTGAACTGTCAGTAACAAATTTAACACTGGTCCACACGAATACAATTCTAAGGATTTAACCTGTTTGTGTCGATGCGGCGATTGGCGGGCAGCGAGTTGGCGAGGCGCACAGCACATATACAATCACAGCTATGGCTCTTGCTGTATCGGCATTTTGCTTCTTCTTAGCGTCGCAATCCTTTATAATTTAGTGCCTATAGAATATAGCCATGCTATATAGTCGTCGGAAACGGCACATCCGAGGCTCAATGAAACCACTTTTTCCAGGAGAGCCTCCTCGATCCGGAACGTGTTTCCCAGACCGATGCCCAACTCCGACTGTATTGCTGAGCCCGTTATGCTGTGCCGCGCCCGTGTGCATTTTCCCGCGCTCGCCTGCCATCCACCCTTTACCGCTCCCCTACAGATAGGGTATTCACCAAAGGTTTTACGTTCTACATATCCTAATACATTGCCTACGTATGGACCAGGCGCACAATTACAATTTTTAAACATGTTACAATAGATTCAACATGTGTTACACTTCAATTGTGTTATAGCATTTCTTGAAATTTGACATAAATATTAATATTCACATCGAAAGTTGCTTACATTTTCTTTTAACATAATGACACGAAAAGAAAAAGAAATGAAATCAAAACATTGCTTACATTAATTCATCGAAAATCAGAAGAAAATTTATTATATATACAGTTGTTGTTGTTACACATGCCCCTGTTTCCAGTAAATTTTACTAAGTATAAATTTAATGGGAACACTAAATTTTACATTTATACAGTGGTTCTGAATCTTTTTGTGAATGTCCAAAAAAAAAAAAAAATTATACCACATACTTTCTTGTCACTCACATTATATAGGTCTATACCTTTTAACATATCAAGAACATTTACTTGTTATTTACTTAAGTGCCTTTTGCACAGTCCAACCTCCCATCACAACATTATTAAAATAGCAAATTACTCATTTTTACTTTTTCAAAGAAATAATTTCAAAATCTGGAACATAAGCATTTAACTACTAAAGCAAATGCAAATATCTGTATACACTATAAGACAATTTATTGCTGCTTGCATTGAATGGCAGTCCATTTCCTTACTTACTAAAAAAAAACAAACACACACAATAATATTCAGAAACTTTACTACACATATTTGCTGCCTATTATTCAGATTTGGGCAGTCCTTTTCACCTCCTTTTAGCACATCACCTGTATCACACTTACAATTCTCCATTGATTATTTGTCTGCCCTCATTGGTGTTTGGCAGTTCTTTATATTATGACTCATATATTGTGCACTTTGGTTTTCGACATTTACCCTTACCTTTTCAGTCCTTTTCTCCATACATTCTTACATTTATAGTGCATTTGGTAATCTGAAACTCACATAATTACATTAGCACACTGTCAATGGTATACATACATTTACAAAGATTTGTTACATTTGGAATAAAATAGTTTTAGCATAGGATACAGCACATTCACTGCAAATTATTTTCTGAATATACTCATGTCACTCACTCCTAGGAACATACAGCTTCAGGTCCACAACATTTCTTACACCTAAAGGTTTTTTGGATTTTGGGTAGATCAGGTAGTAAGCATTATCGTGTGGAATGTTCTGTATTATGTACGGCCCATTATAAATATATTTAAATTTGGAAATTTCATGGTTCAGTTCACTAGACTTTTCGTGGGTTTTTAAAAGAACATAATCCCCAATTTTAAATTTTAAAACTTTCAGATTTTTATCGTGCCTTTTAGATCTAGATTCAGCTTTTTGCTTTGCCCTTTTTCTGACTAATTCTTTCTTTTGACTCAACCCCAAACTTGTACAAGGTGGAAACTCTAGTTTTTCTTCAATTAAACTTTTACTTCTGCCGCCTAACAAAATTTCTTCCTGTGGGAACCCAGTAGATTCATGATGTAAGGTGTTCATAACATTCTCAAATTCCGATATAAACTTGCCCCAGACTCTAATTCATGCCCCTTTCTGTTTTTTCCGCAAAGCTCCTGGGTCGACTGTGACATCGTCCCAAGATACGTTCCTGGCCTGTGAACCATTTATATCTGGTGGCTTTTTCGGTTTCTGGAGTTCAAAGTCTTTACTTACTTGAACTCGTTGCAAAATAAACACTGAGTCGTCCGGTGCCTCTTTCTTTCTTTGTTCAGTCTCAACATCTGGATTTTGTTTTGAAACTTCGTCATCATTAGGTACAATATCACAATTAACTGCATCCCCATTATTTTCACCAGTACCGAAATATTCATCATCTGAACTATCGTCAGAATGCGACCATTCTGGATCGCTTTCAGATTCTAACATAAAAGCTTTTCTGAGACGGGCACTAAGTTCTCCCTCTGCATTTTCGTCAGTCTTTGATTTTAATTCAATATCCTCTTTTGGCGAAACAGCCCCATTCTCCACTTTACTCACATCCACTGTTACTTCATATTTCGTGTAATCCTCGTGGACTTCAATTACTTTTAGGTAGTTATCTGCCCCTTCCCCATGGTGCCATTCGGTAGCAGCTTGTACTGTTGGCGGATTGTTAACAGAAGTTACTTCCTCGTCAATGCTAAGGATTTCGTCCTCCAATTCCTTCCTATTTTCACCTTCGTCCTACCGGCAGCACGCGTACTTTGCGCGGCGCTATTTACTCTCTCCTCTTTAAACTCGGGCCACGTCACCTTATCGACGTCCCTACTATCTCCTTTTCCACTAACTAATTTCTTTGCCTCATACTCCTTCTTAAAATCCTCCCACTCACATTGCTTTAGGCCCTTGTACAGATCGTCGATCTGCACACGCCAATTATTTACTTCCGCTAATTCATTCTCGCCTATTACTTCATTGCAAACACTGCTAACCGTACCTCTCTGTGTATTCACAGTTTCATCTATTATTTCCTTCGCCACGGAATTATCACTCGTAATATATTCATCAGCTCTTACGGCTATGTTCGTATCTAATGCTGCCGCATTGCTAGCGGCTTCTCTCTGAACAGCTGTTCTGCTAGGCTGGGCCGTTGCCCTCTGCTGCTCCACTCGCCTGTTAACATGTAACGCTCTGCGCAGCGGAGATGACTCATTCTGGCTCGCACCTGACGCTTGTTTCGCAACAACACGTTGCGTCGTTCCACGCCTGTCCCTAACCTGTCTCATAACATTACTGTCAGTTCGGTAACTTTTCTTAAATCGGGGCCGGTATATATTGTCCGCTTCCGTTTGGCCCACAACGTTCGCGGAAATCAGTTTCCCGCGTCATTATTATTTTGCGCGGTGTACCCTCTATCGCGACCTGGATAACTTCCTCTTTCTCTACCTCTCTGTATCATATTGACGCGAAATCCATCGCCGTCATTTCTCTCGTCATTATTACGGTTATTTCGGTTACCAAAATTTTGATAATTGGCACGACTTTCGCGCCAGTGGTCTTCGTCTTCGACCCTTTCGAGAAATGCTTGGAAGCTGCGATGATTGCTTCCCACGTATCTCTTTGAATCTTCTGGAAGCTTTTTATATAGTTCCCAGATGATTTCTGAATCGGATCTTCTTCCTCTTAAATGCATTAACTTCCGGTACCAATATTCGCAGAAATCTTTCAAAGAATTCCTGCCCCTGTTATCATGAAGCTTGGCCATGATAAACTCGCGCCATAAATGATCCTGTTTTTGTTCGGACCAATATTCTTCCGTAAACCTTTGCTTAAATTCTTCGAACGTCATTCGTTCGGTATTCAAATTAATTCCCCAGCGCTTAGCGTCACCTGCTAAGGCGCTAATTACTACGTTTATCTTTTCCTGATCAGACAAGTGTTCAGGAAATATTCTCTTGCAATTTTTGATGAAATCTAACGGATGCCATCCGCTATGTTTCTTGGCGGGATCAAAACGTTCCTCACCTTCTAACAGTTTCGTAATTGGTGTGCCATTACAGACAACACCAGGTCTATCTTTAATTTTACTCTCAAGATCGAAAATTTTGCCTTGAATTTTCGAAGTATTTTGTTCACATTTTTGTACACATGCGGTAACTTTCTCACCTAAATCTCTTTCAGTGTCTGAAACTGCCTTTTTCAACTGTGAGATTCCGTGTTGACATTCGTTTACTATTTCAGTTTTAAGACCGAAAACGTTTTCGTCTACTTTTGTTTCACCCAGAGGCTCTACTTTCTCTTAAATGTTGATAAGTTCAACATCGAACCTACTGTTAATGTTGTCAATTTCCCCCCGCACAGTATCCATATTTTTGTTAATGGTGTCAATTTCAAACTTTCATAGTATTTACCACAGAACTTAAATTACCCACTTTTTGTTCTATCTGTTCTATTTGTTTACTAATTTTAATTCCTTGTTCTTCGACCTGTGCTTTAATTTGACCAACTTGTGTTTTAAGCTGCTCGTCAACGTGTGTTTTGAGCTGATTAACCTGATTACTGACTTGTTTCTGAAGCTGATCATTCTGTCCTGCAATTTTTTTGGTTAATTGTTCAAATAAATCGTTCATGCTTAAAATTTTCACACTGTTTTGTTCTACGGAATCTGTGTGTTCCGATCCTACTTCAAAATTTTCTTTCCGTTCTTTCTTTATCTGTGGTGAATCAAACATGTCAGTGGATTCATTCACATACCCACTATCATCTACAAAGTCACCCTCTACTTCCTGTTTTATCCCTTGCTGTGTTCGAGACGATCTCGACATTTCAATCTGTTCGTTAACGTGTTCATGATATTGTATGTACGCCAATTGTCTTCCGCTAACGCCATCTGTTATCTGGCCGCGTAAACTCCTGCTACTGCCAGCCGCATTTTCCATTACGCTCGGCAGATCTGCTGTTTCTACATTCTTGTCCATACTGAACGCAAATTACACCACACTATCGTACTTGACGTTCACTGCTATTTACTTTACTGAATGTTATTGCAATTCTTGACACTGAACATCCACTGTTCGGTATTCACAATAATTTGTGACCGACAACAACTGGATGTCCTGTCACCGGGAAGCCACTTGTAACGTCCACGCTCGGGCGTACGTTAACTCTTTAAAGCCTGTACTATGATAAGTTGACGGGCTTCACCTTATAAGAAAGGATTTTAGTAAATATGTTGACAGCGTGTACCAGAATGGAGGCAAAGTCGGACTTACACCCACTCAGTAAAAACAATGATTCGTCAAGCTAGTATAAAGTGCAACTACACGTTAGTACGTGCAAGAAACATACACAGCAGATGCTATCAATTATTAATAATACGGTCGCCAGCCTAATTAGGCATTGAGTGAGTTTTTCCTTGTACAAGCGGATGTACGTACAAGCATAACACCACGTAGTAATACTGCATTATATGGAATATTTTAGAGCCAGAAAAATCTATTGAACTAATATTTTCCCTTTCTGTACTACTTTGGACAAGCTATAAATACACAACATTACACTACAATGATTACTACACACTGCGTTTTGTCTATTGATCCGACTGAAATCGGGCATAGGTTACCCTAGAAATAGCACTTTTGAAACACACATACAATATCATTTTTAATAAGGGTAAAACACAGATAAGTTTAGGTTTTATATAGACTTTAACTTTGCTGGTCAAATCAGTTCAGTACACTTCAGAATTTAAAAGAATAGAAAAGAAAAAGGGGGGTGGGGACCCTGAAACTATTATGATCACTGTGTTGAAACTATTAACTATTGAAAGCATTAAGCACTCAAGATTTACAATATATGAGTGACTACTCTTTTTGTCTTATTAATTCCTCATTTAACTACCATTATTTTTGTCTCAAATTAATTAAGCTTCATTACTAAACCAATTCCAAAATGATTTTCCAACTTTGGCAAACCTTTGTTCTTTGCTTATATTTTCATTAACAATAAAGCTCCTTAAACATCTTTCCAGCATAGATAGGTCTGCATGTAATTCATATTAACATGAACTTTAAATCTTCATTTCGGGACCCTCGGATTGCGCAACATGTGGAAAGGACCCTATCCAGGTTAGTGATTAGGATAATTAATTGATAGGGCAATTCTGGTAGAAGATAAGTTACTATTGAACAGTTACGAACAAATTTAACACTGGTCCACACGAATACAATTCTAAGGATTTAACCTGTTCGTGTCGATGCGACGGTTGGCGGGCGGTGAGATGGCGAGGTGCACAGCACACATACAATCACAGCTATGGCTCTTGCTGTATCGGCATTTTGCTTCTTCTTAGCGTCGCAATCCTTTATAATTTAGTGCCTATAGAATATAGCCATGCTATATAGTCGTCGGAAACGGCACATCCGAGGCTCAATGAAACCACTTTTTCCAGGAGAGCCTCCTCGATCCGGAACGTGTTTCCCAGACCGATGCCCAACTCCGACTGTATTGCTGAGCCCGTTATGCCCTGCCGCGCCCGTGTGCATTTTCCCGCGCTCGCCTGCCATGCACCCTTTACCGCTCCCCTACAGATAGGGTATTCACCAAAGGTTTTACATTCCACATATCCTAATACATTGCCTACGTATGGACCAGGCGCACAATTACAATTTTTAAACATGTTACAATAGATTCAACATGTGTTACACTTCAATTCTGTTATAGCATTTCTTCAAATTTGACATAAATATTAATATTCACATCGAAAGTTGCTTACAATTTTTTTAACATAATGACACGAAAAGAAAAAGAAATGAAATCAAAACATTGCTTACATTAATTCATCGAAAATCTGAAGAAAATTTATTATATGTACAGTTGTTGTTGTTACAAAGATTTTATTCAGAGATGCTGCCGCGAAAGACATCGAGGAAATAAAACCTGACGTTCTCCAGCTGCAACAAAATCTCGGCTCATGATCTTCACTGAATTCTTGCAACCACATAGACCTCACTCTATTAGGTGTAGTGGCGTATTTGGAAAGCTGTGGCCTTCTCAAGGAATATGTATCGTACACAAAACGTAATGAAAATGTAATGAGCAAACACGCAAATCACAAAGCAAACGACTTAGACTTGTTTTTGCTAGCAAAGAATAAAATTAGAACCTATTAAAAAGCAATGCAATATCATTAAGTACTTAAGTACACAAAGACAGATAATTAAATCACTTTATCATTAAATTTGTTTGTTTTCGTAAAGATAAGTTTGCGTCGCTTAACTCGATCACTCATGCAATCATCCTAAAACACATATGTCACTAAGTTAAGAAAACAAACGGCTCTTCCTATAGATTCTTTGGTGTAGTATGCAGTTATGACCCAACAAGTTGTTGAAGGAACAAGTTGTGGAATGTTTTCAAAGAGATAATATCAACAGCAATTGAGAGACATATACCACATAAGTTAGTAAGTGATGGTACTGATCCCCCATGGTACACAAAACGGGTCAGATCTTTGTTGCAGAAGCAACGAAAAAAGCATGCCAAATTTAAAAGAACGGAAAATCCCCAGGATTGGCAAAGTTTTACAGAAGTTCGAAATATGGCGCGTACTTCAATGCGAGATGCTTTTATTAATTTCCACAACGAAATTCTGTCCCGAAAGAGATTCTGGTCATATATAAAGCACACCAGTGGCAAGACACAATCAATACATTCACTGTACTATAACAACGGTGAAGTCACTGATGACAGTGCCACTAAAGCAGAGTTACTAAACACCGTTTTCCGAAACTCCTTCACCAAAGAAGACGAAGTAAATATTCCTGAATTCCAATCAAGAACAACTGCCAAGATGAGAAACATATAAGTTGATAGCCACGGAGTAACGAAACAGCTTAAATCACTTAATAAAGGTAAGGCCTCGATCCACATTGTATACCAGTCAGGTTCCTCTCAGAATATGCTGATCAAATAGCTCCATATTTAGCAATTATATACAACCACTCGCTCACAGAAAGATCCGTACCTAAAGACTGGAAAATTGCTCAAGTCACACCAATACCCAAAAAGGGAGGTAGGAGTAATCCGCTGAATTACAGGCCTGTATCACTAACGTAGATTTGCAGTAGGGTTTTAGAACATATATTGTATTCGAACATTATGAAGTACCTCGAAGAAAACGATTTATTGACATATAGTCAGCACGGATTCAGAAAATATCGTTCTTGTGAAACGCAACTAGCTTTTTATACTCATGAAGTAATAAGTGCTATCAAGAGGGGATGTCAAATTGATTCCATATTTTTAGATTTCCAGAAGGCTTTCCACACCGTTCCTCACAAGCGTTTTCTAATCAAACTGCGTGACTACGGAGTATCGCCTGAGTTGTGCGACTGGATTCGTGATTTCCTGTCAGAAAGGTCACAGTTCATATTAATAGACGGCAAGTCTATTGTTCCTGATCTATATTAACGACATAGGAGACAATCTGAGTAGCCTTCTTAGATTGTTTGCAGATGATGCTGTCATTTACCGTCTTGTAAAGTCATCAGATGATCACAACGACTTGCAAAATGATTTAGATAAGATATCTGTATGGTGCGAAAAGAGGCAATTGACCCTGAATAAACAAAAGTGCGAAGTTATTCACATGACCACTAAAAGAAATCAGCTAAATTTCGATTGCACGATAAGTCACACAAATCTGAGGGCCGTTAATTCAAATAAATACTTAGGGATTACAATTACAAATAACCTAAATTGGAACGATCACATAGATAATATTGTGGGTAGAGCAAACCAAAGACTGTGATTCATTGGCAGAACACTTAGAAGGTGCAACAGGTCTACCAAACAGACTGCTGACACTACACCTGTCCGCCCTATTCTGGAGTATTGCTTTGCGGTGTGGGATCCGCATCAGTTGGGACTGACGGATGACATCGAAAAGTACAAAGAAGGGCAGCTCATTTCGTATTATCGCAAAATAAGGGAGATAGTGTCACAGACATGATACGTGAATTGGAGTGGCAGTCATTAAAACAAAGCCTTTTTTCGTTGTGACGGGATCTTTTCATGAAACTTCAATCACCAGTTTTCTCCTCCGATTGCGAAAACATTCTGTTGACACCCACCTACACAGGGAGAAATCAGGGCTCGCACAGATATAATGAAGTGCTTGTTTTTGCCACGTGCCGTTTCAGAGTGGAACGGTAGAGAGACAGCATGAAGGTGGTTCGTTGAACCATCTGCCAGGCACTCTATTGTGAATAGCAGAGTATTCACGTAGATGTAGATGTAGAACAAAATATGTGTGTGAATTCCTAATGCCGGCCATTGTGGCCGAGAGGTTCTAGGCGCGTCAGTCTGGATCCGCGCGACCGCTACGGTCGCAGATTCGAATCCTGCCTCGGGCATGGATGTGTGTGATGTCCTTAGGTTAGTTAGGTTTAAGTAGTTCTAAGTTCTAGGGGACTGATGACCTCAGATGTTAAGTCCCATAGTGCTCAGAGCCAATTCCTAATGGACCAAACTGCTGAGGTTATCAGTCCCTAGACGTACAAACTTCTTAAACTAACTTATCCTAAGAACAGCACTTACACCCATGCCCGAGGGAGGACTCGAACCTCCGCCGGGAGGGCCCGCGCAATCCGTGTCATGGCGTCTTGAACCGCGCAGCCATACCGCGCGGCTATGACCCAACATTCAAACAACAAAGCTGAGCGGATGATTCTAGATGTCCATGACCCTACAAAGAACGTGGGGTTTGGAGGGCAGTGTGCTCTGTAAAATAGGATATATGGTGATGTGTGGCACCTCTGCCAAAAGAGCACAATGATGGTGCGCGCACAATTGTTGCGGAGCACACCGATCATCGTACATTATTGAACATGTAGCTCCACGGTAGACCATCCTTACGTGTTCACATGTTGACCCAACTACTTCGTCAATTACGATTGCAGTGAGCACTGGACCATCGGGATATCGGGATTCGAAGGTCAGTCAATGGAAACTTCTTAGCTATTTGGGTGAATCTCACTTTTGTTATACTAGGTCCGTGGTCGTCTCCACAAACGCCGTCTTCGAGGTGAACGGCGTTTCGTAACATGCTGGATGAAGGCTGGTGGGAACGGTATTATGCTATGGTAGATATTCTCCTGCTCTGGGTTGTATCAGACTCGAGAACGATTCGGCAAAAAATCGAATGCGCCATTTCAAAGGAACCATCCCAGAATTTGCCTGGAGCGATTCAGGGGAATCACGGGAAACCTAATCAGAATGGCTGGACACAGATTTTAACCGCCGTCCTCCAGAATGCGAAACCAGTGTGCAAACCACTGCGCCACCTCCCTAGCTCCTGCACTTGCATCCCTTCTTGGCCCTTGTCTCGGAGCCAGAGCCGATCTACAATGGCTTGAGGACCATTATACAGGGTGGTCCATTGATCGTGGCCGGGCCAAATATCTCATGAAATAAGCGTCAAACAAATAAAAAAAAACTACAAAGAACGAAACTCGTCTAGCTTGAAGGGGGAAAACTGATGGCGCTATGGTTGGCCCGCCAGATGGCGCTGCCATAGGTCAAACGGATGTCAACTGAGTTTTTTTAAATAGGAACCCCCATTTCTTATTACATATTCGTGTAGTACGTAAAGAAATAAACGTATAAGTACGTGGTATTCTACCGTATCTTCCTTCGTCGTCGGCGTTGTCGTTGTTGCCGTGAGGCACCGTTATACCAAGACGAAAGGCGCGTCGGTCTTAGAGCATAAGATATGATAACCTTAACCAATTTATAACACACATCGGTCACAGTAGCACCCGATTGTAGCACAGCTGCAGTAGTTAGGATCTACGATCTATCCCCTCTTGACCAGGTCCCCAAAACGTAACTCATAACGAGATCCCTTCAAAGCAAATTGTCATAAAGATCGTCTATAAAGGCTTCGTACAACGAGAAGAAATGTTATAGTTTATGGAATAATAACAGATACGACCATACTGTCTTCTCTCTTCTGTTTTATTTAACATAACTTTGTTCACAGTTTTATTTCGCATTCAGCACTCATTCACCGAAATCCTTTGATGAACAGTTTTGGTTGCTTGACACCAACAGTCAATGAAAATCATACAGTTTTACTCCCTTTCATAAATTGAAGCCCGCTCTCCGCGATATAATAAAAAAAAAAAAGACCGGTCTCAATACTGCGTCCCTCGTGAGATGCGAATAGTCTTATCCCGGAACTGACCGCCCTGTAGGTGTACACAATTTAATGACCGCACTTCGCTATCCACGATTTCGTGTAAGTAAATGTCCATTTGTTAGTCTGATTGTACACCGTAGCTATTTAAAACGCGACCCTATATTTATTCACAACGCACAATTAGCACTCCTTTACTTGTTTATTTCTAAGAGTAAACGAAAGAAAAAGACGCGGTATCATCGGCTTCGTCGATATAAAGCAAAACACCTTAATATGCCCAATTTTACCTCATCTTATAGGATCGCCTAACTTACTCATTAATTTACAACATATTATTTCCAATAACACTAAACAGGTATCGCCGCTATATTTTAATTGTATTCAAAAGCATGTTATTATTATTATGACTGACCAAATTGTAACAAATCGCGCAGCGTGAGTTTTTAACGATAGCTTTACACTCGTCCAGCCTTTATTCAGGCAATATTATATATAAATATACAGACAGGACCGAAATATTGATCTCTCTACCGTAACCAACAGACGCAATGTTCCGTTACATGTATCTTGACTCGTAATGTTACAGTATGACGTAACATTCCGCCAGTGCGGACGGTATTTTTTTCGTGATACATTACCCGTGTTAGAATGGACCGTTTACCAATTTCGGAAAAGGTCGATATCGTGTTGATGTATGGCTATTGTGATCAAAATGCCCAAGTGGCGTGTGCTATGTATGCTGCTCGGTACCCTGGACGACATCATCCAAGTGTCCGGACGTTCGTCGGATATTTACGTTATTTAAGGAAACAGGAATTGTTCATCCACTTGTGAAACGTCAACCACGACCTGCAATAAATGATGATGTCCAAGTAAGTGTTTTAGATGCTGTCGCGCCTAATCCGCACATCAGTAGCACACAATTCGCGCGAGAATCGGGAATCTCAAAAACGTCGGTGTTGAGAATGCTACATCGATATCGATTGCACCCGTACCATATTTCTATGCACCAGGAATTGCATGGCGGCGAATTTGAACGTCGTGTACAGTTCTGCCACTGGGCACAAGAGAAATTACGGGACGATGGCAGATTTTTTGCACGCGTTGTATTTAGCGACGAAGCTCATTCACCAACAGCGGTAACGCAAACCGGCATGATATACACTATTGGGCAACGGAAAATCCACGATGGATGCGACACGTGGAACATCAGCGACCTTGGTAGATTAATGCATTGTGCGGCATTTTGGGAGGAAGAATAACTGGTCCACATTTTATCGATGGCAATTTAAATGGTGCAATGTATGCTGATTTCCTACGTAATGTTCTACCGATGTTACTACAAGATGTTTCACTGCCTGACAGAATGGCTATGTACTTCCAACATGATGGATGTCCGGCACATAGCTCTCGTGCGGTTGAAGCGGTATTGAATAGCATATTTCATGACAGGCGGATTGATCGTCGAAGCACCATCCCATGGCTCGCACGTTCACCGGATCTAAAGTACCCGGATTTCTTTCTGTGGGGAAAGTTGCAGATATTTGCTATCGTGATCCACCGACAACGCCTGACAACATGCGTCAGCGCATAGTCAATGCATGTGCGAACATTACGGAAGGCGAACTACTCGCTGTTAAGAGGAATGTCGTTACACGTATTGCCAAATGCATTGAGGTTTTCGGACATTTTGAGCATTTATTGCATTAATGTGGTATTTACAGGTAATCACACTGTAACAGCATGCTTTCTCAGAAATGATAAGCTCACAAAGGTAAATGTACCACATTGGAACAACCGAAATAAAATGTTCAAATGTACCTACGTTCTGTATTTTAATTTAAGAAACCTACCTGTTACCAACGGCTCGCCTACAAGTGTGAGCCATATATGTTTGTGACTATAACAGCGCCATCTATCACAAAGCGAAAAAAGTGGTCCAGCTAAAACATTCATATTTCTTTACGTACTACACGAATATATAATAAAAATGGGGTTTCCTATTTTTAAAAAAGCCCAGTTTATATCTGTTTCACCTATGGTAGCACCATCTAGCGAGCCAACCATAGCGCCATCCGGTTTCCCCCTTCAAGCTAGATAAGTTTCGTTCTTTGTAGTTTTTTCGTTTGATGCTTATTTCGTGAGATATTTTGCCCGGTCACGACCAATGGACCACAATGTATTGGACTCACATTGATGTCTCGGCGATCAAATTCGCCTGCATAAAACCCTATGGGATCCGTCACGCATAAGAAAATATGTGGCCCATTATTTACGGGAATTAAATGACCTTTGTTTAGGCATCTAATGCCACATAGCTTCACGAACCTACCGGCGAACTGTCGGATTTCTGATGCGTAGAATCGGTGATGTATTTCGTTGCAAAGACGGACAAACAAGCTATTAAGCAGGTAATTATACTGTTTCGGCTCATTAGTGTGTGTCGTTAAGAAATGTGAAATATAAAACCAAGTCGTACGCAGTGCGACTGCATGCCAATTAAATGTGGCGCTTCAAAGTTTTTCCGTCTTCTTCCTCTGCGCTCTGACAATGTGGCGTGGCGGATGGGGAAACGTGCAGTGAGTGTCAGCTCCCTGGCTCTCGTGCTGGGCCATGGCTCATGAGCCGAGATCTTCTCCGCCCCTGGTACAGATGTTCAAATGGTTCAAATGGCTCTGAGCACTATGGGACTTAAAGTCTAAGGTCATCAGTCCCCAATAACGTAGAACTATTTAACCTAACTAAATTAAAGAGTAGGTATTAAAATCCATGGAGAAGAAATAAAAATGCTGAGGTTCGCCGATGACATTGTAATTCTGTCAGGGGCAGCAAAGAACTTGGAAGAGCAGTTGAACAGAATGGACAGTGTCTTGAAAGGAGGATGTAAGATGAACATCAACAAAAGCAGAACGAGGATAATGGAATGGAGTCGAATTAAGTCGGGTGATTCTGAGGGAATTAGATTAGGAAATGAGTCATTTAAAGCAGTAAAGGAGTTTTGCTATTTGGGGGGCAAAATAACTGATCATGGTCGAAGTAGAGAGGATATAAAATGTAGACTGTCAACGGCAAGGAAAGCGTTTCTGAAGAAGAGAAATTTGTTAACATCGAGTTTAGATTTAGGTGTAAGGAAGTCGTTTCTGGAAGTATTTATATGGAGTGTAGCCATGTATGGAAGTGAAACAAGGACGATAAATAGTTTGAACAAGAAGAGAATAGAAGCATTCTAAATGTAGTGCTACAGAAGAATGCTGAAGATTAGATGGGTAGATCACATAACTATTGAGAAGGTATTGAATAGATTCGGGGAGAAGAGGAGTTTGTGGCACAACTGGACAAGAAGAAGGGATCGGTTGGTAGGACATGTTCTGAGGCATGAGGGGATCACAAATTTAGCATTGGGGGGCAGCTTGGAGGGCGAAAATCATAGAGGCAGACCAAGAGATGAATACACTAAGCAGATTCAGATGGATGCAGGTTGCAGTAAGTACTGGGAGATGAAGAAGCTTGCACAGGATAGAGTAGCAAGGAGAGCTGCATCAAACCGGTCTCAGGAGTGAAGACAACAACAACAACAACAAATTAAGGACATCATACACACATCCATGCCCGAGGCAGGATTCCAACCTGCGACCGTGACGGTCGCGCGGATCCAGACTGTAGCGCCTAGAACCTCTCAGCCACACCGGCCAGTGGTACAGATGTAATTGAGTGACGTTGGTGAACGATCTAGAATACAATATTTATCGGGTTCCTGCAACGATTGTTTCCTTTTTAAATGATATACTACTTGAAAATATTATCAGGCATTTACTTGTGGCAGTTTAAGGAGAGTATTGTTACTTTCTTTCTGATACCAGCAATGGTACGACGAGAAAAATCTGTAAAAGTTAGTTGAATTAGTAGATCTTTAGTATTTTACTTGTTAAAATTTTCGTGATATAGGCACTGACTTTTGTAAGACTACTCCACTAGACGGCCAGTCTTCGAGTAAAACTGGTGGTATCAGGTGCTCCCCAGGGAAGCGTCCTGGGACCTCTGCTGTTCCTGATCTATATAAATGACCTGGGTGACAATCTGAGCAGTTCTCTTAGGTTGTTCGCAGATGATGCTGTAATTTCCCGTCTAGTAAGGTCATCCGAAGACCAGTATCAGTTGCAAAGCGATTTAGAAAAGATTGCTGTATGGTGTGACATGTGGCAGTTGACGCTAAATAACGAAAAGTGTGAGGTGATCCACATGAGTTCCAAAAGAAATCCGTTGGAATGCGATTACTCGATAAATAGTACAATTCTCAAGGCAGTCAATTCAACTTCGTACCTGGGTGTTAAAATTACGAACACATAGATTATATTGTGAGGAAGGCGAGCCAAAGGTTGCGTTTCATTGGCAGGACACTTAGAAGATGCAACAAGTCCACTAAAGAGACAGCTTACACTACACTCGTTCGTCCTCTGTTAGAATATTGCTGCGCGGTGTGGGATCCTTACCTGGTGCGATTGACGGAGGATATCGAAAGGGTGCAGAAAAGGGCAGCTTGTTCTGTATGATCACGTAATAGGGGACAGAATGTGGCAGATATGATACTCGAGTTGGGATGGAAGTGATTAAAGCAAAGACGATTTTCTTCGCGGCGAGATCTAGTTACGAAATTTCAGTCACCAACTCTCTCTTCCGAATGCGAAAATATTTTGTTGAGCCCAACCTACATAGGTAGGAATGATCATCAAAATAAAATGAGAGAAATCAGAGCTCTAACAGAAAGGTTTAGGTGTTCGTTTTTCCCGCGCGCTGTTCGGGAGTGGAATGGTAGAGAGATAGTATGATTATGGTTCGATGAACCCTCTGCCAAGCACTTAAATGTGAATTGCAGAGTAATCATGTAGATGTAGATGTAGACTATCCGTGCTGAATTTTGTAAGTTGACTCTGCTATACTAAATAGTGTGAAGTCCGCAGCACTGGCGGATAATGGACTACCAGCGAGTGCAGCGATCGGCTCAGTATGAATGTTATCAATGGGGTTCCACAGGAGCTTGTCTTGCTTGGCTGCAGCCCGGAAAACGGACAGGGGCGCGGTACTGCTGTCGCCTTTCGCGTCGCCTAGCGCAGCGCACGGCCGTCCTCTCTGCCGCTCTTCAGAGGTGTCCGCAGCTGGAGGGGTGGGACGGCTGCATTACGCCACAAAGTGGCGGAGCTCTCTGGTGCCTGCGTGCACACAGGAGCGGGTGTCGCCGCCGTGAAGTGACCTGCGGCAGCCAGGACCGGCTAATGAGGCCACTTTGCCATGCAAACGCCGCGGACCTGCAGTGGCCGCTAGTAGACACCACCTCAATCTCCGGAAGCGGTAACGCGGTCTCTTTTTCCATTATTGTCACGTTTAAGTCGCTGACGTGTTTAACTTGTGGTGGACGACGTTTTTACATACGAATTATTCTATACAGCAACTCTGATTGGTCATTACATGAGGCATTTCAGAGGACTGCGGTTCCGGTAGGTGCATTTCTTCCAGTTGCTAGTAAGTCGATGATACCTACACGCGGCTTTTCTGGTCAGCCTGTGGCACTGTCCTTTAGTGTCTTCAGTGAAACGATATGTGTGTAATGTTAACACATACACTTCGTGTAACTATAGGAAGTGTGGTACGTGTTTATACAGGGTGAGTCGCGTAAGACATAACACCCCCTTTATTCCGGGGGCGAATGCACTTATCGGCACGCGGTTTTCGGCGAATCATAGCGGACTATGGGGCACATACGTTGGTACATGTACAATAATCACAACGTTTATACTGACCGAGATAATGAGGCAAGTACATGTTTTTTTTTTTTTTTTTTTTTTTTTTTTTTTTTTTTTTTTTTTTTTTTTTTTTTTTAAATGGGACGCTATACTTTTACCGCCCCGGTAGCTGAGTGGTCAGCGTGACAGACTGTCAATCCTAAGGGCCCGGGTTCGATTCCCGGCTGGGTCGGAAATTTTCTCCGCTCAGGGACTGGGTGTTGTGTTGTCCTAATCATCATCATTTCATCCCCATCGACGCGCAGGTCGCCGAAGTGGCGTCAAATCGAAAGACCTGCACCAGGCGAACGGTCTACCCGACGGGAGGCCCTAGCCACACGACATTTCCATTTTTTTACCATCATGGCCGTGCATGCTGCATTGAGGACGGCAACTCGGCCTGCGGGTCGCGCGAGGCGTGTTTACAGTCTGCAGCCGCTTCCGACCGCCTCGACCTTCAGTCGTACAATATTTCCCAGCGTCTTTTAAGCGAAGTTTGAATCACAATAGCAACATGCGTTACATCGCTGTATGCATCTTTTCCAGAGCGTTCGAATGATGGTAAAAATAGGATAGCGCCCCATTTTCAAAACATATACTTTCCTCATTTTCTCGGTCATTATAAACGTTGTAATTATTGTGCCCCATAGTCGGCTATTATTCGCCAAACACCGCTAGTCGATACGTGCAATCGCCAACGGAATAATGGGGGTGTTACGTCTTACGCGACTCACCATGTATACCATGTTTATATACCATGCAGGAAAAAAATGTTTGTACTCCTGGAGTGACAAGGTCGATTTTGATGCAATGACGGCATATGCCACCTGGAGGATGGTACATGTACTGGTAATGGTTTCGACGTCGTTCCCAAACATACAGCGTAGTGGCACTGCTACCAGTGCGCCATTTGTGTCTACCTTTTCAAAAATGTTCAAATGTGTGTGAAATATTATGGGACATAACTGCTAAGGTCATCATTCGCTAAGCTTACACACTACTTAACCTAAAATATCCTAAGGACAAACACACACACATGCCCGAGGGAGGACTCGAACCTCCACCGGCACCAGCCGCACAGTCCATGACTGTAGCGCCTGAGACCGCTCGGCTAATCCCACGCGGCTGTCTACCTTTTAATACGGAATTCTCAGAGCAGAAGGCTTAGTTTGGTGCAGGCGTATAAAGCAAGCAGGCAGCCCTGTCACGGAGCTGCACTTGTGGTTCGTACTGCCAAAAAAATGGTTCAAATGGCTCTGAGCACTATGGGACTTAACATCTGAGGTCATGAGTCCCCTAGAACTTAGAACTACTTAAACCTAACTAACCTAAGGACATCACACACATCCATGCCCGAGGCAGGATTCGAACCTGCGACCGTAGCGGTCGCGCGGCTCCAGACTGAAGCGCCTAGAACCGCTCGGCCACTCCGGCCGGCCGCTCGTACTGCCAACTGAGCGAGTTGGAAAGTGATCAAATTGTGGCCTTCCATGTGGTGGGATTGTATTTTCGGAGAATTGCCACAGAAGGTTTAAAAGTAGTGCCAGTTGTTCAACGATGCTGCTATCAATGGTAACATGCAGATTCTTACACATTCAGACGGGGTTCTGGATATCCACGCACCACAATCGTATTGTAATGGCAGAAGTGGCAGATCGTCCAGCTCCTCGATGGTGAGTGTTCATCGGAGGTGAGGGTATCATCTGGAGTGCCCCAGGGAAGTGTGGTAGGTCCGCTGTTGTTTTCTATCTACATAAATGATCTTTTCGATAGGGTGGTTAGCAATGTGCGACTGTTTCTACATGTACGTCTACATCTATACTCCGCAAGCCACCCAACGGTGTGTGGCGGAGGGCACTTTACGTGCCACTGTCATTACCTCCCTTTCCTGTTCCAGTCGCGTATGGTTCGCGGGAAGAACGACTGTCTGAAAGCCTCCGTGTGCGCTCTAATCTCTCTAATTTTACAATTCGTGATCTCCTCGGGAGGTATAAGTAGGGGGAAGCAATATATTCGATACCACATCCAGAAACGCACCCTCTCGAAACCCGGGGAGCAAGCTACACCGCGATGCAGAGCGACTCTCTTGCAGAGTCTGCCACTTGAGTTTATTAAACATCTCCGTAACGCTATCACGGTTACCAAATAACCCTGTGACGAAACGCGCCGCTCTTCTTTGGATCTTCTCTATCTCCTCCGTCAAACCGATCTGGTACGGATCCCACACTGATGAGCAAAACTCAAGTATAGGTCGAACGAGTGTTTTGTAAGCCACCTCCTTTGTTGATGGACTACATTTTCTAAGCACTCTCCCAATGAATCTCAACCTGGTACCCGCCTTACCAACAATTAATTTTATATGATCATTCCACTTCAAATCGTTCCGCACGCATACTCCCAGATATTTTACAAAAGTAACTGCTACCAGTGTTTGTTCCGCTATCATATAATCATACAATAAAGGATCCTTCTTTCTATGTATTCGCAATACATTACATTTGTCTATGTTAAGGGACAGTTGCCACTCCCTTCACCAAGTGCCTATCCGCTGCAGATCTTCCTGCATTTCGCTACAATTTTCTAATGATGCAACTTCTCTGTATACTACAGCATCATCCGCGAAAAGCCGCGTGGAACTTCTTACACTATCTACTAGGTCATTTATATATATTGTGAAAAGCAATGGTCCCATAACACTCCCCTGTGGCACGCCAGAGCTTACTTTAACGTCTGTAAACGTCTCTCCATTGATAACAACATGCTGTGATCTGTTTGCTAAAAACTCTTCAATCCAGCCACACATCTGGTCTGATATTCCGTAGGCTCTTACTTTGTTTATCAGGCGACAGTGCGGAACTGTATCGAACGCCTTCCGGAAGTCAAGAAAAATAGCATCTACCTGGGAGCCTGTATCTAATATTTTCTGGGTCTCATGAACAAATAAAGCGAGTTGGGTCTCACACGATCGCTGTTTCCGGAATCCATATTGATTCCTACATAGTAGATTCTGGGTTTCCAAAAACGACATGATACTCGAGCAAAAAACATGTTCTCAAATTCTACAACAGATCGACGTCAGAGATATAGGTCAATAGTTTTGTGCATCTGCTCGACGACCCTTCTTGAAGACTGGAACTACCTGTGCTCTTTTACAATCATTTGGAACCCTCCGTTCCTCTCTAGACTTGCGGTACACGGCTGTTAGAAGGGGGGCAAGTTCTTTCGCGTACTCTGTGTAGAATCGAATTGGTATCCCGTCAGGTCCAGTGGACTTTCCTCTATTGAGTGATTCCAGTTGCTTTTCTATTCCTTGGACACTTATTTCGATGTCAGCCATTTTTTCGTTTGTGCGAGGATTTAGAGAAGGAACTGCAGTGCGGTCTTCCTCTGTGAAACAGCTTTGGAAAAAGGTGTTTAGTATTTCAGCTTTACGCGTGTCATCCTCTGTTTCAATGCCATCATCATCCCGGAGTGTCTGGATATGCTGTTTCGAGCCACTTACTGATTTAATGTAAGACCAGATCTTCCTAGGATGATGATGATGCTGTGGTGTACGGGAAGGTGTCGTCGTTGAGTGACTGTAGGAGGATACAAGATGACTGGGACAGGATTTGTGAGTGGTGTAAAGAATGTCCGCTAACTCTAAATATACACTCCTGGAAATTGAAATAAGAACACCGTGAATTCATTGTCCCAGGAAGGGGAAACTTTATTGACACATTCCTGGGGTCAGATACATCACATGATCACACTGACAGAACCACAGGCACATAGACACAGGCAACAGAGCATGCACAATGTCGGCACTACTACAGTGTATATCCACCTTTCGCAGCAATGCAGGCTGCTATTCTCCCATGGAGACGATCGTAGAGATGCAGGATGTAGTCCTGTGGAACGGCTTGCCATGCCATTTCCACCTGGCGCCTCAGTTGGACCAGCGTTCGTGCTGGACGTGCAGACCGCGTGAGACGACGCTTCATCCAGTCCCAAACATGCTCAATTGGGGACAAATCCGGAGATCTTGCTGGCCAGGGTAGTTGACTTACACCTTCTAGAGCACGTTGGGTGGCACGGGATACATGCGGACGTGCATTGTCCTGTTGGAACAGCAAGTTCCCTTGCCGGTCTAGGAATGGTAGAACGATGGGTTCGATGACGGTTTGGATGTACCGTGCACTATTCAGTGTCCCCTCGACGATCACCAGTGGTGTACGGCCAGTGTAGGAGATCGCTCCCCACACCATGATGCCGGGTGTTGGCCCTGTGTGCCTCGGTCGTATGCAGTCCTGATTGTGGCGCTCACCTGCACGGCGCCAAACATGCATACGACCATCATTGGCACCAAGGCAGAAGCGACTCTCATCGCTGAAGACGACACGTCTCCATTCGTCCCTCCATTCACGCCTGTCGCGACACCACTGGAGGCGGGCTGCACGATGTTGGGGCGTGAGCGGAAGACGGCCTAACGGTGTGCGGGACCGTAGCCCAGCGTCATGGAGACGGTTGCGAATGGTCCTCGCCGATACCCCAGGAGCAACAGTGTCCCTAATTTGCTGGGAAGTGGCGGTGCGGTCCCCTACGGCACTGCGTAGGATCCTACGGTCTTGGCGTGCATCCTTGCGTCGCTGCGGTCCGGTCCCAGGTCGACGGGCACGTGCACCTTCCGCCGACCACTGGCGACAACATCGATGTACTGTGGAGACCTCACGCCCCACGTGTTGAGCAATTCGGCGGTACGTCCACCCGGCCTCCCGCATGCCCACTATACGCCCTCGCTCAAAGTCCGTCAACTGCACATACGGTTCACGTCCACGCTGTCGCGGCATGCTACCAGTGTTAAAGACTGCGATGGAGCTCCGTATGCCACGGCAAACTGGCTGACACTGACGGCGGCGGTGCACAAATGCTGCGCAGCTAGCGCCATTCGACGGCCAACACCGCGGTTCCTGGTGTGTCCGCTGTGCCGTGCGTGTGATCATTGCTTGTACAGCCCTCTCGCAGTGTCCAGAGCAAGTATGGTGGGTCTGACACACCGGTGTCAATGTGTTCTTTTTTCCATTTCCAGGAGTGTAGATAAATGTAAATTAATGCAGCTGAACAGGAAAAAGAATAAGATAATGTTTGAATACTCCATTAGTAGTGTAGCGCACGACACAGTCATGTCGATTAAATATGTGGGCGTCGCATTGCAGAGCGATATGAAGCGGGACAAGCATGTAATGGCAGTTGGGGGGAAGGCGGATTGTCGTCTTCAGTTCATTGTCTGAATTTGGGGAAGATGTGGTTCATCTGTAAAGGAGACCGCTTATAAAACACTAATACGACCTGGAATGACCTGGACCGAGTTCGAGTCTCGGTTGGGCACACAGTTTTAATCTGCCAGGAAGATTCATATCAGCGCACACTCCGCTGCAGAGTCAAAATATCATTCTGGAAACATCCCCTAGGCTGTGGCTAAGCCATGTCTCCGCAATATCCTTTCTTTCAGGAGTGCTAGTTCTGCTAGGTTCGCAGGAGAGCTTCTGTAAAGTTTGGAAGGTAGGAGACGAGGTACTGGCAGAAGTAAAGCTGTGAGTACCGGGCGTGAGTCGTGCTTCGGTAGCTCAGTTGGTAGAGCACTTGCCCGCGAAAGGCAAAGGTCCCGAGTTCGAGTCTCGGTCGGGCCCACAGTTTTAATCTGCCAGAAAGTTTCACTAATACGACCTATTCTTGAGTACTGGATCTCTATCAGGGCGGATTGAGGGAGGACATCGAAGCAATTCAGAGGCGGGCTGCTAGATTTGTTACTGGTAGGTTTGATCATCATGCGAGTGTTACGGAAATGCTTCAGGAACTCGGATGGGAGTCTCTAGAGGAAAGGAGGCGTTCTTTTCGTGAATCACTACTGAGGAAATTTAGAGAACCAGAATTTGAGGCTGACTGCAGTACAATTTTACTGCCGCCAACTTACGTTTCGAGGAAAGTACTCAAAGATAAGAGAGATTTAGTGCTCGTACAGAGGCATATAGGCAGTCATTTTTCCCTCGTTCTGTTTGGGAGTGGAACAGGGAGAGAAGATGCTAGTTGTGGTACGAGGTACACTCCGCCACGCACCGTATGATGGGTTGCGGAGTATGTAGATGTAGATGCAGATGTATCCCCAGCACAGATAACGAGGCTTGTGACCACAGACGTGTCAACGCGATCTTTTGCGAACCGGTTATTAGTAGTGGGACTACACGTGCGCACACCTCTGGCCCATCTTCCACTCGTGCCACAGCATCGACGTGTTCCGCTCGACTGGTGCCTTCACGGGATATCTTGGAAGATGGGATGGCGCACCGTAGTGTCGAGCGATTAGATCGTCTGTGGCCAATCCGTTAGATTGCATTCTTCCACGATACACTGGCCCAATTCCAGCCTTTTATTCCTTCACCTTTGGTTTTCCTGGACGTGACGCTGACCAGCGCTCGGTATTTATAGAATGTTAGATTCATTCTTTTGCTGTTCTCGCAGGAGGAAGGTGATGTGTTATTCCACTAGCATAATGCCCGCCCACACATTGCCTGTGAAACTCAACGTGCTCTCCAAGACGTGCAGCAACTTTGCTAGCCAACACGATGTCTGGAATTGTCTCCAAACCAGTACATGTGTGATATCATAGGACGAGAAGTGACCTGTGCAACTTCTCAACCAACAACTGTTAGAGAACTACGTGATCAGGTCGAGCAGACGTGGAACAACATATCTCAGGACGGTATTCGCCATCTTTATGATCGACTGTATGCCAGAATCAGTACCTGCATTGTCACCCGTACTAATATGGGTGCTTCAGCATGGGTCATACTTAATACCTCATAACCACTTGTGTTACAGATGTGTAAAGATAATCATTTTATGTACTCTATATGCAATGTTGCAACAATGAATCTTGAGTGAATTGGAAACCTCTAAAAGAGTGTACTAATGTTTTTATCTGCAGTGTACGACTCATTAGGTACCGTGAGGCCTTATAAACACAATGCCATGAGTTGGTAGCAAAAATTGTTTGTTCAAATCGTCTGTCTCATTAATTGAATTAAATCAAATTTTTCATCTATCTCAATACATATCACGCTATATCTTCTCAATCCTGTGTCGTATAGTGATATAATTATCTCGGTATATCCAGTGGTGCATAGGGATTCTTTACGCCAAATGTGTTGCTAACGGAGTTACTAGTAAAGCAGTAATAAATTACATCATGCCTGATCCTAAAGCTTAACTTTACGAACTGCAAAAATTGATAAACTTTAATCGTTTAGTTATTTTTCAGGTTTGTTAGAAAGAAAAAGTACAGAAAGTCGGTCACTGAATTCTCACGTTCTAAAATGCTAAAGGAATGTAATCGGCGTAATTTGCACGCAGTGAGTTGTATTGCCTCGATAAATATACAAACTGTCTCGCTTTAGTACTTGAATTGATGTTTTGAACATTTAAAGTAAGATAATTCTTATTACTATGAGGATATGACGATATTTTAAATTTTTAAATGTAGTCGATAACTGCTTAAATTATGAAACTGAAATCTTCGTCACCCCTGAAAGCACTTAGGCACTTGGGTTCGCTGATCATTTCTGACATTCAGTATCACAGATTGGTAGTTAGTCGGATTGAGCAGTATGTTCGCGGAGTTTACTTGACTAAAAGAAAGAATCTGTGTTTTGTTTAGTAGTTAATTATTTATTTATTCATTTCCATTGTTAGTATTTCACATTGTCAGACAAGAAGCTACTAGCATCCACAAGTGTCAGGCTAGCTTTTGTCTTTTCATGTATAAATTCTAGATTTTCTAGGTATTTTTCACAAATGATGATTGTCTCAGTATGAGGAGGAGATGTTGAAATATTTAGTCATGCAAAGCTAAAGAAATGACACTGTTTGTATCACATCTTGAATTAATTTTATGTAATTATGATAGTTATTCAATAGTTAAAGAGACATAATGAGAAGTCCAGTAACACAGACCAGATCCGCTGTATACAGATATACTGTAGTTAATCTGGTCGAAATTCACCATATCACTTTAAGAAGATTAGTATCATCAAATAGTTGAATATTACAGATACATCATTCATGATTTACTTTTAAAATAATACAGGACATTGTGCAAAAAACATTGTATTGTTAAATTAATAACTAAAAGCTGCTGAAAGTTTAATATTCTGCAATTCGCTTCATTGAAGCAGTAATCAAGAGGCTGAACTGGAAATGATTAAAAAGAAAGGCCTTGAACATAAATTTAACACAGCTTACATTGATGTCAACACAAACAAGTATATGAAAATATGGCACAACAAGTGAAATATGTGGCTAAAAGAATAGGTAAGAGAAAAATATAAGAAGAAAGGGTTCTCAAGGTGAAAAATATACCAAAAATACTTACGACTTGGCAGACTTGTAGAATGTTATATTTATAGCTGGGTGTCCTAAATTGTAGTAATTAACCTGATATTTTGTTAGTGTTACAAAGCAGTGGAATATTAAATGCTAGTGAGTTTTAGAAAATATGTCAAACATGTTCATTCTGAATCTATTTATAAGTCCAATTTTAGGAAACATGATAGAACTGGAATGTGACCAATATTATATTCAGTATGAAGAAATCAGTATTGTTGCAGAAAGGTCTAAAACATATCAGCAAATTAAACCAAAATAATGTACAATAGATAATAGGCCCCAGCTGGCCATCAGCAGCGCTAATTTATCTTCATCTGAGGCAAACGTGATTAAATGTAAATAACAGAAGTAACTGAAACACAAATGAAAAAGTAAATCAAGTAATAGCATAAAGCCGCACTGACACATGAAATCAACTACTGCATAGACACGTTCAGAGTACCAGGTAGAAGGATTGGTGGAGCGCGTAAATACGTTCAGAGCACCCAGGGACCTGTACAAAGGCGTGCACATTGACACATTCAATGCAGTTAAAGGGTTAAGAGCAGCTGCACGACCTTGAAACCCAAGTTATCTCACTTCCCGCCGAACTGTCATAGTACTCGCATCGTATCCTGATGCAGTTTAGAATTCCTATGCGATGGTCTGTATCAAACAGAAATTTCTAACTTCAGAATTAGAGTATCAAATCTGATTTGGATAAATAATCTGTAGAAGATTTTTCTGCTCCCTTTTTTGTGAAATAATTTGGAGTTTTTCACTAAAATGTGTGGCAGGAAGCTGAAATTTTTTTTCAGGATTATGTTTAGTAGTGATATAATTATTGAACTGTAATGGTGTACTTGATTATTCAGCTTTGTTGGCAAGATTAACTGCAAGTAACTGCATCATTACACTAACAGGAACTTTTAAATCTACAAATCATCTACCCTTAAAATCAATATACCTTTTAGGTACTTTTAACATATTATGTATTTCTTTATGAAATTGTGTGATTAGATATTCTATTTTCAAACCAATTTCTGACTGCAAATCCTCGATTTCATTTTCGATGTTTCTCATTCTCCAGTGCTATGTTCATTTCTGAAGTAACTGTAAGGCTATGCCTTATTTCCGAATATGTCCATCTACTAGATTTAAAAATTGATTATGATTGTTACTATCAGACAACAATTTTAGAACAAATACATAAAAATCAGCACATATTCCATCATCAAAATTTTGTATATTACAGAACAACACAGTAGAACCATGAGATTTAACAAACTCTTCGGGAATGTATCAGGCACAAATGGTTTATCATTGTTCTTATAAGAGCATACCAAATCAGTGCGAACATTATCAGATATATCAAATAAACAATGCGAGACGCTATTTTTTTGTTTATTAGGTAATTCATTAGTCATGAAAAATCCACAAAAATGCTTGATTTTTAGCTGCTTAGCAAGCTTTTCGATATCTGAATTACTTGGTACTCAGGGAAAGCATCGATTATTTTTTGGACATTTTTTGGTCCATGACGCTTCTTATCTATTGCAAGTATATGTCTTTTCTGCTCTTGCAATTCAGTATCACCTTTATTTTTATATGACAGCATTTGCAACACCAGCTGCTCAATGAGGTAGTGAACAAACAGTGGCTAAATCTGGCAATGCCACCAATAATAAAGAAAGAAATACTCCCTCATATTTTGTTAGTGCAGACCTTTCTTTCCTTTTCGTTAGATATTCATATATATTTTTTTTACATTAGATATGGCTAATGTTATGATTGAACTGCCATCAGTTTTCTTAGCTCTCTTTCTCAAGCATGAGTTAAAATCAATCTATGCTGAGTAATAGTTCATTATTGAGCTTAGTTTTAATTGCCATTAGTTTCCGCCTTGCTTCTGAATAGCTCAGAATAATTGAAGTTATTCATTTATATAGAACAACCTTTTTATTAGGATAAAATTTTTAAAGTTCTTCACCATTGCCTTCAACAACTAGACCAGCAACATCTTAAGCACTCACAGCTGTGCCCACACATTATTTTCTTTTGCTACACATTACTCTCCCAACTGCAGTTGTAGCTAATTTTTCTCCTAATGAAGCACCAGAAGCATGGACATTCCATTGCTACTAGTTGAAAGTTGTGCATGTGCTTCATGTCTTTTTTCTAAATATTTATGATTGCAGTAGGCAATATAGAGTTGCTTAAATTGATTTTAACTTGAACTCCTTCATTATGTTGATTATCTAGTGGATTATACAGAAAACAGAATTTGTATGTACTAAGTATTAACTCAGTGTCATGTTTCCCAATATGATGCATCATGTGATACATCGACAGTATCAAATTTTTTACGCTTATTATCCATAGGGATGCACACATGGTATAGGAGTCATTGAACAGTAATCAAAATGTCTTGTACCTATTTATCCATGGGGATCCACCCATTGTCTGGGGTCTCTGATTAGTAATCAAAACATCTTGGGTCTTGGGTTCGAAACACATCACCATTTAGATTTTTGATTAGTAACCAACAATGGCAGCCAAAGATGTCCGGTATAAGAGGTCTGTCTCATTTTGCCAACAGCTTCGTCAAAGAGGGTGGAGGAGTGAGCAGAGATTCAAGGCACCTCTTGTTAAAGGAGGGAGAAACGGCAATGAACAACGGATGATGGTGCAGAAAGTCATGGAAAGAACTGCATTAAAAACACACAACGTCTAGCCACAGGACATGTGGCCTGCAATTGAAGGAAGTGTCATGATAATCTCTCCCTCAGTCGGATATCTGGGAGGGGACTGCTAAGGGGGAAGTGACCATGATAAAAAACTGAATAACCTACTAAAAGATAACGTTCTACGAGATGGGGCGTGGAATGTCAGTAGTTTGAACTTGGTACGGAAACTGGAAAATAAAAAGGGAAATGCAAGAGCTCACTCTAGATACAGTTGGGCTCAGTGAAGTGAAATGCAAAGAAAACTAGGATTTTTGATAAGCTTAGTATAAAATAATATTAACAGGAGCAGAAAATGCTATAATGGCAGTAGGATTCGTTATCAGTAGAAAGGCAGGGCTGAGAGTGTGTTCCTGTGAACAGTTCAGTGATCAGATTCTTCGATAGCTAAACAACAATGACAACGATAGTACAGGCAAACATGCCGATGTTGCTAGCTGAACATGAAGAGATAGGAAAAGCATATGAGGATATTTCAAGGGTAATGCAATACGTAAAGGGAGATGAAAATCTAATAGTCATGGGGAACTGGAATGGAGTTAAAGGGGAAGGAGTAGAAGAAAAGGTTATTGGAGAATATGGGATTGGGTGAAGGAATGAGAGACGAGGAAGTATGAGTTCTGTAATAAATTTTAGCTTGTAATAGTGGATAATCTGTTCAAGAGTCACAAGAGGAGGTATACCTGGAAAAGTCCGACTGACGCAGGAAGATTTCACGAAGAATACACCATGGTCAGACACAGATTCCGAAATCAGATACTAGATTACAAGGCGTACCAAGGAGAATATATAGACTCAGATTACAACGTAGCAACGAAACGAATATTCTGAATTTTAAGAGATTAGTTAGAAAGTATCACTATACAAAGAAACAAGGTATGAAGGTCCTAAGGAATGACGAGATATGCTTGAAGGGCTCTAAGGTTGTAAACGCAGAAATGAGGAATAGCTTTTTAACCAGTACGGTTGAAGAGGAATGGACATCTTTAAAAACGGCAATCGCAGAAGTTGGAAAGAAAAACACATGTACAAAAAAGGTAAATGCGAAGAAACCACAGCTAAAAGAAGAAATACTTCAGCTGATCGAAGAAAGAGGAAAGTACGAATAATTTTAGGGAAACTCAGGACTACAGAAATACAAGTCACCAAAGAGTGGCCGGCCGCGGTGGTCTAGCGGTTCTAGGCGCGCAATCCGGAACCGCGCGACTGCTACAGTCGCAGGTTCTAATCCTGCCTCGGGCATGGATGTGTGTAATGTCCTTAGATTAGTTAGGTTTAAGTAGTTCTAAGTTCTAGGGGACTGATGACCACAGACGTTAAGTCCCATAGTGCTCAGAACCATTTGAACAATTTTTGAACCAAAGAGTGAAATAAATAGCAAGTGCAGAGAAGCGAAGGCGAAATGGCTGGATTAAAAGTGTGATGAAATCGAGAAAGATAAGATTATGAGAAGGACTGACTCAACATACAATAAAATCAAAATAACCTTGAAATTAAAAGCAAGGGTGTAATGGGAAATCTACTGTTAAATGCCGAGGAGAGAGCTGACAGATGTCAAGGGTACACTGAAGTCCTGTATGAAGGGGAAAATTTGATGTGATAGAAGAAGAAACAGGAGTTGATTTAGAAGAGATAGGCGATCCAGTATTACAACCAGCATTTAAGAGATCTTTGGGAGACTTAAGATCTCATATGGCAGAACCGATAGATAACATTGCATCGAAATTTCTAAAATCATTGGGGGAAGTGGCAACAAAACAACTATTCACATTTATGTGTAGAATTTATAAGTCTGGTGCCATACCATCTGACTTTCAGAAAAATATCATTCAGAGTATACCGAAAACTGCAAGAGCTGAGAAGTGGGAGATACGTCGCAAAATGGCGCGCAGAGTGGCCGCGTGGTTAGAGAGGCCATGTCACGAAGATTGCCTAGCCAGTCCCGCCGGAGGTTCGTGTTCTCCATCGGCCATGAGTGTGTATGTTGTCCGTAGCGTAGGTTATTTTAAGTTAGTTTAATAGTGTGTAGGTCTAGGATCTCTTTGGTCCCTTTGGAAGTCGCAAATTTTTTAATAAAAATTTTCTTAACAGCGCATGCACCCAAGTTGCTGGTGATAATAGTACACAGAAGAATGGAAATCAAAATTGAAGATGTGTTGGATGATGATCACTTTGGCTTTCGGAAAGGTAAATGCATAAGACAGGAAATTGTTACAATGCTGTTGGTAAAGGAACCAAGAGTAAAGAAAAACCAAGACACGTTCATAGGACCTGTCGGTCTCCAAAAAGCTTTTGACAAGTTCAAATGGTGCAAGATGTCGAAATTTCTGAAAAAACAGGAGTAAGCTATAGGGAGAGACAGGTAATATACAACATCATGTAGAGCCAAGAGGGAATAATAAGAATGGAAAGCAAAGAAGGAAGTGGCGGGATTAAAAAGTTGTAAGAAAGGGACGCAGTCTGTCGCCCCTACTGTTCAATCTGTACATCGATGAAGCAACGATGGAAATAAAAGAAAAGTTGAGGAGTGGGATCAAAATTCAGGGAGAAAGAATAACAATGATACAATTCGCTGATGACATTGGTGTCCTGATTGAAAGTGAAGAAGGATTATGTGGTCTGCAGAATGAAATGAACAATCTAATGAGTACTGAATATGGATTGAGACTAATACAAAGAATGACGAAGGTAATGAGAACTAGCAGAAATGAGAACAGAAAGAAACTGAACATTAGGACTGTTTGTCACATAGTAGACGAAGTTAAAGAATTCCGCTATCTAGGCACCAAAATAACCAATGATGGAGACAGCAATGAGGACATCAGAAGCAGATTATTAATGGCAAAAAGGATATTCTTGGCCAATAGACGTCTACTAGTATCAAACATGGGCCTTAATTGGAGGAAGAAATGTCTGAGAATGTGCATTTGGAGCACAGTATTGAATTATAGTGAAACATGGACTGTTAGAAAAATGTAGCAGGAGAGAATCAACCCATAGGACATGCGGTGCTGTAGACGAATGTCGAAAATTAGGTGGATTGACAAGGTAAGGAATGAGTAGGTTCTGTGCAGAAACTAAGAGGAAAGGAATATGAGGAAAAAACTGGTAAGGAGAAGGGGCAAGGTGATAGGACAATTGTTAAGACGTCAGGTAATGACTTTCAAGGTACGAGGCACAACTATAGAGTGCAAAAACAGTGGAGGAAGACAGAGATAGGAGTACAGCCAGCAAGTAATTGAGGACATAGGTAGCAAGTGCTAGCTACTCTGAGATAAAGAGGTAGGCACAGGAGAGGAACTAGTAGCAGTCCACATCCATAGTAATTGGTTATTTAGTTAAAGTATTGATTAAGCCATCTATATCACAATATTTTCTTTCAACAAATGTTAATTTATCTCCATCAAATTTTACTGGTAATTTACCTACGAATTTAAATGTGCCAGTAGCTCTTAATCCAAAAACGTGATCATTAGTAGGGTTGATATATTCCAGGATCCTTTCAGTTACGATTAATTCTTTTGCTATTTTGTTCTTCTTCTTTTAACTTTTTCTGTTTTGATGCTCTTTCTCAAATTCGCTGAATGTAACCTGTGATTCTGATTCACTTAAAATATAGTCTTCACTATCACTAACATTTTGTTGAGTTTGTAGCATATCCCCAGATGCCTCTTTGTGGGGAATGGTATGATGGTGTGTGTAAGGAAAAATTGGTTTTAACTTCTCTGTTTTCTTCAGTAGGTTTCAGAACACCCTCGCCTAAGTCTTCAATTCCTTGTTTTATTGGTTAGACTGCATCAATAACAGGTTGATTTTTATATATTTTTCATTGTTTTTATTGGTTGTTTGTTACAAATTTTCAAATGCTTTTTTTTAATTCCACCTTTTTCTTTCTATTTTGTCTAACTTTTTAAGGAAATCCATGCCATATTTCACAAATATTTAATACACATTAAAAACCTTAACAAAATATTCTTCAACATTTGTGTAATTTCCTTCGATAAGTTTCCTTGTCATGCCTGTTATAACAAATCCCATCTGATCCCAACTCTAGCATTTGCTACAATATTCTTTAGAATAATCAGACCTTATATCTCCAACAACAAACATTTGAAAAATAGATTTAGGCTTGTGTCTTCCTGTAAAAACATATTTAAAAAATTAACATTATCTCTCAGTAATCGTTTTTAAATCGTAGAATATGTTTGAGCTGAATAAAAATTATACTCCTTTTTTGTGTGTAGTAAAACAGTCTACAACTACATCTGGATTTTATAGAATGAAATCATCAAATAGAACAGCAGAATTGTCTTGACATTCATCCAGTAGTATAATTTCGTTATTATTTTGAATAAAAGTAGTAATCTTCTCTTCCACTTGTTTTACTCATTTTTATAAATTCTTTATGTTTTGTCTGATCTAAACTTTCAGAGAAAATGTACTGATGATTGATTTAATATCAGTTCAGGCCTCCAGGAGCTGAAATATAATTGTCAGTCATTAATGTTGTCACTTAACAACCACTTGGTCCTACTATGGCACAACTAATGCAATTTTGTACCAATTTTTGGTGTTTTTTGTCTGATTTCTACTCTGGAATTCTTATGTTTGGTTCCAAATTAGTTTTGATTTAATTAATATTATCCTTATAAATAGTAAATGAGTTTCTTCTTTCAATTTTAAGTCATCCTTTCTCAAAAAAAGAAAAAAGAAAATAGGACTGTACCTATACAAGACAGCAGCAATAATGTTGCACAAGTTGGTTTTTATTCAACATTTCTAACTCCAGATATTATTTTAGAAAATCGTAAATTCTATTGTGATGGAAAAATAACAGGAATTCTGGTTAGTTGGTCAATACAGTTTAATTGTTCTAAAAAAATTATTTACACAATGGCTAATATTCACAATGATGTAGATGAAATTTTAAATAGAATTAGTATTGAGAGCGATGTTAGATTATATATGGATCAAAAAGATAGTACTCAAAGTGTGTTTGGATTTAGTAATCAAAGTACTGCAGTTAGTAAAAAAAACTGTTGCTAATGGTATTCTTAATATTATTTCAGTCAAGTTAAATAACATTAAATTTAATTTAGCTGGTGGAATGTTAGTAATGCACAAAGAACATTTTCATCAAAAACAAGAAATATTGCTTTTTCAAGCCTAATGTAGAATTTAGTGCACGAATAATTCCTGAACCACTTTATCCCATAAATATTCCAATTCTTGATACTATTTAAGAATTGGAAAACCTATAATTGATGAAGATGATGAAGTGATTGACTTCAATGATGCTAATACAGCAGTTGCTTTAGAAATGTCTTAAGAAATTATAATCTTTACAAATGAAAAGGATTGAGAGCTACCAGTTTTACTCATTTCCAGTGAATGAGGAGAAAAAAAGTTTAAATCTTCCTAACAAGGACACAGGGATTGACATAAACATTGGAGATGGGTTGTGTTCATCCTAATTGTGCTAAACAATACATGAGCTTAAGTATTACTGCAACTGATGGCACAGATTATCCAACATATGATGGAAATATCTAAGAAACACCTGACTGCCAATTATGTGGCAAAACTGCTTGACGTTATCACCATGAAGAAAAGAAACATAGGATACAGTTATGTTCATCTTATTTGTTTGCATCACAAACCAACGAGATTCCAGGAATGAATGGAAAAGGAAGTTTTGACCTATATGTCGCTAACTACCATAATCCTGCCGAATTTGATATACCTTACTTTATCTTTGTTGTTTTCTGAGCAAATCGAAAAACAGTCAGAGGAATCACTCTTCCTTGTTTGATAACTTTGGACTGCAGAATATTTGAATAAAGAAGTGAAGAAATAAAGTTTTACCTCAAGGAATGTGGAATTTAGATCCGTCAAACAGTTATATGGGGGTAATTGATGGTTTCTGAGATGTTAAGGAACTCACACAACTGAATGGTGATAGAAATCCATACAGTTTAACAACAGATTATCCTGTATACGTCATAAATATGTCTAGGAGAAACAATGTGTCAGCTACACAGAAAACAACTAGTATGAAGTTGTGTGCCATAGTAAGTGATAAAATTCGGAGCAAAACAATTGCCTACATATTCATCTTTGGGAAGAAAAGCTTGACCATTTGAAGGTCAGAAACGGTGCTACGGCGTTCACATTGACATTTAAAGGTTTTCCATAGGTTGCCTCTTCTAAAAACCACGAAAGTAGCATATTTTATAATACGGTTTGTACTTCACTTAGTCACAATAGAAGAAAGCGGCAAATTTCTTCATTTGCTCCCAGTTAGGCACCAAGACAGGTAGTGGGGGATGCCCCAGAACTGGACAGTAAAGCATCATCATCTGTCCATCAAATCACTGCTGTCAAGAGATTTCGCTGAAATGTATTAATTAACATTTTCTCTATATGAATGGATGTAACACTCAAAACGCTGGATAACACACACTATTCTAATTTCCTTAAAATATTTATAAGCCACAAGCAAATGTTTTATATACTATTACTGCTTCTGAGTATTTGACAGCTAGATATGGAGGAAGGATTTGTGTAGGGCCAAATAATGATATTAACATTATTTGGCCAAATAGATATTGTTAATTAATTACTGGTTAGGATTTCCAACTTTTTGAAGATGGAAAGTTTAAATTGATATACATACAAGGGAATGAAGAATTAAAAATAAATTTAATGAATTTCATGATCTGGGATTCACACCCTGAAATACGATTTAGAATTTCTAGCTTAATTTTTAACTGAAAATTTACCCTATGATTACAAGTTTGGAGATCCTCAGTACTGAGTTAGCTGCCGCTGTATGCCATCCCTTCTTGGTTAATTTCCTCAGGTTTACAACAGTGTGGTTATAATTTTTCCCATAGTGCACTCAACATGCCTATATACTATTATGCACCAAACACAAATAAAATTTTCTGCGCTATCTCATTGATATTTCACCTGTTCCCTCATTATTACTTCAGCTGAAACAGTGATAAACTGTACTCTCATACTTCTAAGTGAGCAGCACTAATATAAAATAAACAGGAACCTAGGCCAGATAAAATTTACATTTGTTGCAAAAAGCGAGACACATTTGGAGCTAGCAGCACAATCTTACGGTGAGGCAGTTGTCTACGAGATAATGAACAATCGAATAAGCGATTGGCTTGGATCTTACGAAACTGCATTGTTCCATGTTTGGAGTGGATCATTACTGTGGGATAACACCTGTCCATTGCAAGAGAGTAATATAATTAAAATTATTTCATTATGTTAACTAAAACCTGTTTCAGCACATACTATGTAAAATTGTTTCATAGTTGTTTAATTATACTAAGAACAGATTTTGATTTGCCCTTAAATACGAGGGCGGTTCAGAAAGTAACCTCCGATTGGTCACAGTGCGGGTTGTGGGGGGAGTAGCGACGCCATCTGTGCGTTCACGCACTCAACAGGTCAGTCGGCATCAAGCCGTGGTCGAGTGAACGTCGTACCTGCGCTAGTTTAGTTTTTGTGGCAGTTTGAAATGTGTGCTGCAATAGAAAACCCCGCCAAATGTGAAGTGCGTGCTGTCATAAGGTTTTTTACAGCCAAAGGATATTCTGCAGCAGCTATTCATCGTGAGCTTTGTGCCGTGTACGGACCAAGAGTTATGAGTGAAGGAGTTGTCCGTGAATGGGTACGTTTATTTAAAAGTGGACGAGAAAACGTTCATGATGAAGAGAGGAGTGGTAGACCATCATTGGTGACTGACGAACTCGTTCAGACAGTTGATGCAAAAGTTCGTGAAAATCGACGTTTCTCAATGTCGGAGTTGTCTACTGGTTTTCCACAGATTTCTAAGACTCTCTTGTACGAGATAGTGACAGCAAGATTGGGTTACCGTAAGTTCTGTGCACGATGGGTGCCCAAAATTCTTACCGACCACCATAAAACTCAAAGAATGGCCTCTGCATTAGACTTTCTGTCACGTTATGAGGACGAAGGAGAACCATTGTCAAACAGAATCGTGACCGGTGACGAAACCTGGATTAAGTACATAAACCCTGAGACAAAAGAACAATCAAAGATGTGGGCACATTCAAATTCGCCTACCAAACCAAGAAAAGCCTCGCAAGATTTTTCTGCCAGAAAACTGATGGCAACGGTGTTTTGGGATGCCAAAGGGGTGTTGTTGGTTGAATTCATGGAACGTGGTACGACCATTAATCAAGACGTGTACTGTGAAACAATAAAAAAGTTACGATGGGCTATACAGAACAAACTGTATGCTGACTTCCGGTATCGTTTTTTTGCACGATAACGCCCGTCCTCACTCTGCTCGCAGAACAACGGCCCTTCTTGAGTCCTTCAAGTGGGACGTTATCAACTATCCACCTTAACAGCCCAGACCTGGCGCCAAGTGATTATCACCTCTTCATGCATTTGAAGAAATGGCTCGGGTCACAGCGGTTTGATGACGACGAAGAGCTCAAAGATGCGGTCACAGGCTGGCTCCAGGCACAAGCGGGTGATTTTTATGCAGAAGGAATTTCAAAGCTTGTGAAGAGATACGATAAGTGCCTCAATCGCTATGGAGACTATGTAGAAAAATAGTGCAAAGATGTAGTTGTAAGATGTATATATTAAAATATTTTTATTTAACTTGGTGTATTTTTATAAATCAACCGGAGGTTACTTTCTGAACGGCCCTCGTATATACCTTGATAAGAAAAACACAGATATTCGTTGGCTGTGTACAAAGCGCACCATGTGCCCACTCGTGTTATGAAAACCGCCTCATCTACATAAAGATTAATAAATATCTATACAGGGTGTTACAAAAAGGCACGGCCAAACATTCAGGAAACATTCCTCACACACAAAGAAAAAAAATGCTTTATGTGGACACGTGTCTGGAAACACTTACTTTCCATGTTAGAGCTCATTTTGTTACATCTCTTCAAATCACATTAATCATGGAATGGAAACACACAGCAACAGAACGTACCAGCGTGACTTCAAACACTTTGTTACAGGAAATGTTCAAAATGTCCTCCGTTTGCGAGGATACATGCATCCACCCTCCGTCACATGGAATCCCTGATGCGCTGATACAGCCCTGGAGAATGGCGTATTGTATCATAGCCATCCACATTACATTTGGTACCAGAGTTGCGTAGACAAGAGCTTTCCAATGCCCCCATCAATGAAAGTCAAGAGGGTTGAGGCCAGGAGAGCGTGGGGGCCATGGAATTGCTCCACCTCTACCAATCCATCGGTCACCGAATCTGTTGTTGAGAAGCGTACGAACACTTCGACCGAAATGTGCAGGGCCTCCTTCGTGCATGAACCACATGTTGTGTCGTACTTGTAAAGGCACATGTTCTAGCAGCACAGTTAGAGTATCCCGTATGAAATCATGATAACGTGCTCCATTGAGTGTATGTGGACGAAACTAAAATGATCTCTAACATGGAAATTAAGCGTTTCTGGACACATGGCCACATAACATCTTTTCTTTATTTGTGTGTGAGGAATGTTTCCTGAAAGTAAGGCCGCACCTTTTTGCAACACCCTGTATAAGTAACAACAATCATACACTGAAGAACCAAAGAAACTCGTACGCATGCCTATTATCGTGTAGACACCCGCGAGCACGTAGACGTGCCGCAACACCTCGTGGCATGGACTGGACTAATGTCTGTAGTGGTGCTGGAGAGAATTGACACAATGAATCTTGCTGGGCTGTCCATAAATCCGTTAGGTATGGCGGGGTGTAGATATCTTCGGAACAGCACATTGCAAGACAGCCCAGATATGCTCAACAACGTTCATGTCTGGGGAGTCTGGTGGCTAGCGGAAGGGTTTAAACTCAGAAGAGTGTTCCTGGAGCCACTCTGTAGCGATTCAGGACGTGTGGGGTGTCGCATTGTTCTGCTGGAATTTCTCAAGTCAGTAGGAATACACGATGGTCATGAATGGATGCAGGTCATCAGATGGGAAGCTTACGCACGTGTCACCTGTCAGAGTCGTATCTAGACGTATCAGGAGTTCCATATTACTCCAACTGCACACGTCCCACATCATTACTGAGCCTCCACCAGCCTGTACACTCCCCTGCTGACATGCAGGCTCCATGGATTCTTGAGGTTATCTCCATATCTGTACACGTCCATCCACTCAATACAATTTGAAACGAGACTCGTCTGACCAGGCAACATATTTCCAGTTACCAACAGTCCAGTGCCAGTGTTGATGGGCACAGGTGAGGTGTAAAGCTTTCTTTCGTGCAGTCCTAGAGGGTACATGAGTGGGCCTTCAGCCCCGAAAGCCCATATCGATGATGTTTCATTGAATGGTTCGCACACTAGTACTTGCTGATGGTCCAGCACTGAAATATGCAGCAATTAGCGGAAGGGTTGCAATTCTGTCACGTTGAAAGATTCTCTTCAGTCGTCGTTGGCCCTTTCTAGCAGTATCTTTTTCCGGCCGCAGTGATGTGGAAGATTTGATGTTTTACCGGATTCCTTATACTCACGGTACACTCGTGAAAAGGTTGTAGGGGAAAATCCCCACTTTATCGCTACCTCGAAGATGCTGTCTCTCATCGCTCGTGCGCCGACTATAACACCACGTTCAAACTCACTTAAATCCTGATAATCTGCCATTGTAGCAACGATAAGCGATCTAACAACTGTGCCAGACACTTGTCTTATATAGACAGTGCCGACCGCAGCGCTGGATTTTTCCTGTTAACATATCTCTGTAATTGAATACGCATGCCTATACCAGTTTCTCTGAAGCTTCAGTGTATGTTATGATGCCATACACTAAAGCATTGAGACATTACCCTCCCAGTAAGTAATAAACAATGTCAATAGATATATTTTATATTACTGATCTACAACTACGACATGTATGGAGCACATACATTTATAGAGGATGTGTACAACATCTGCGATGATCTATTGACTACATATCACTAGTCAACAGGAGCCACAGTTAGTGTGGCCTACAATCTGCTCTTCTTAATCATTTTATCCAGCTATTATAATGTACAATTTCTGATCATATCACAAGTAGTGTATTGTCCTGTAAACAGTTTAGTGGTTATTTCGTCGCATACAGATGTAAAGAAGTATATGTGGCTACATAAAACCTGCACATAGATTTTCACTGTGATCATGCAAAGGAAACAAGTGTCTGTAAAACATGTTTAATATTGTTATTATACGACACTATCTGAAAACCAAATTCCAAATTTCACAAGTGCATTCTAGCTAATAATGTTTAATAATTCCCTTTCGTAATCTCCCTGTCATTGGTATATTTAGAACACATGTAATTAACATACCTTTGTGCTGTACTTGATGTATAATTTGCTCTAGCAACCAGCCCTAAAATATGAGTGACTAGGAACCCTTCCTGCTAATAAAAAAGCAGTTACTTATAATCAAAATTTATCTATTTTATAATACATGTTTATATGAAAGTTAGTACTTTACTTTTGAAGTATTAGTTATATCTGGCAATACATAATTGTTTTCCTCTAAATATGTGTATTACATTAATCCATTTTTACTGATGCATTGACTATGTGTTCCACACTATCTCTTTGAATGCAATATATTTACTAAAGTCTATCATGAAACTTAATGATTGTAGAGTTTCTTTGACTAACGGGTTTTAAAATAAATTCTTTTCAATTTTGTGACACACAGTGGCTATAAGGTACTTAGCTTGAATTATGTAGTGTTTAATTAAGAATATTATAACAACCAATTTTCGGTTATGAGAAAATGTGCACAAGTAATTCTAAAACTATATGCTGCATAAAAATATGTACAGAGTATATAGATTGTAATGTCATTTACCAGAGAGATACCAAATCAGTTCTGTAAATAAAAGTAGTGTACAGTAATAATTCAGCATCATACCTAACATTACATATCATGTCATGCACTAGGTATTTTGTAATTGAATGGTAATATAGTAACTGTGATTAGTTTACCGTAGTTGTACTTATAGAACAATATAGTCACACAGCAATCCGCATGCATACACTTCTTTTCAAAATTATTTACATGTGATACACATAATGAAAATTATAGTATGTCCTTCATTCTTTTAATGATTGTCATATTATATTTCGACTTTTCTCTTAGCAAAGATTGTGAACTGTACCCATGTTCTCCCAAACGATGGCCACTATGTCGAAACAAGTTGCACAATAATAATAATAAAATAACCTGTAGCTTATGTGACAACAAATAAGTAACTGTATGTAGTTATATGGAGTTTTCACACTACTTGCTGTGCTAAATAACTAAGGGCATTGAGAAACATATTGCTATTTCCCTTTAATAGGTTATTATAAACATTTACCATCTGTATACATTTACCTTTATTACATATAACAGCCAGAAGTCTTTATTTTTCCTATGCATGATCACTTCATTTTTTCTCATTACATTTGTGGCTATTATATTGTTATTAGAATATACTGCAAATACTCTCTATGTGCTATCACAATAACTTTCTATGAATATTAATCGGGTTTTACGTTTTTGACCAGCAAAAATTTTATTTCTATGACATCATGTACTTGACAGTCAAGAACTTTACAGATTAACATTGCATTAATCAATACATAACATTACATTTATCATTTTATCAGTCTTTAGCAAATACTAAATTGTTGGTAGATACTTTAGTTGGATACTTTATTTTTAACTGAGGTGATGGCAGATGTAAATTTTTACCAACGTTTATGAATTTATATGTGTATGTAATATTATGACTGCTGTTCCGTTATAATGATCATTCAATGTGCCCCTCTGTTACTAAGACCTTGAAAGCAGGCAATGATTCACATTTCATGTTCCACCGATATTTACATAGACTTTCATTAACAAATTAAATGTTTACATGCGGATTATTTTTCTTTTGAAAGTAAATCGTCCTGTGGTTGTGGTGGAGGATTTCGTCTAATACTTCCTTCTTCATCTAGTATTTCCTTTTTCCATTTAATAAATTTAAGTGTCTGACTTTCAGTAACTAATAGGTGGACTTTTCCCCTTGCCCTGGCAATGTCTAACTCGCTTTTTTGAATTTCTGTGCCAATCGTTCGTTCTCAGGTGTGTTGGAAGTAATGATGGCTCTTTCTAGACTTTTTAATGATATTGTATCTATATGTATCATATGTACTGAACCAAAATTTCTCCCTATTGGTCCTCTATGAATGTGGGATCAGTTGTCACATTTAATATGGCACAGTCGTCATTTTCTTTGTATTTGACAATCTTTATTGACAATATGGATTTATTACATGCCCTGTTAGTACTATGACATAAATTCTGGCGTTATATTTGATACAGTTCCTGTGTATGGTGTGTTAGTAAACCATGTTTTACTTTGGAGCCTTAGAGCAGGACTGATGAGAATATTGATAGCACAGTTACTATAAATTTTTTTTTCTCGCAAAATGCTGGTGTATATCTCATCATTCAGTGCAGGATTGTGGTTATTATTTGCAGCTTGCTGCTTCTGTTTCTTTCGTGATTTATTGTGTTCTATATTGTGTTAAGGCCTGCTATGGACTGCACCATTTTATGTGGTCTTCGGTGCTATGACGAATTCCTTTTTTCTACATCAGAGGCATTTTCTATCATGTTGATCATTATTCTTATGGTAATACATTTTATGCCTTCTCAGCCAATTATTCAGCATAAAATTTCATATTATAGTGTATTTAGTTCAACCGAACCACCCAGACAGCCGAGCCTGTTGAATTGCCAGGTCTGGTGTGTCAGCCCCTCACAGAACCCTCCTGACAGATTAACGACTATGTGATTTATAAGAGGTTTCTCACATCCCAGTAGGTGAGTACTGGGCTGTTACTCAAGTCCCGCCTTGTTACACTATTCACAAAAATTTACTAAATGTTGCATGAGTAACACTATAAGCAGTCAGTTGTGGTACTCATATTCCGTCCTGAGGGGGTAATGGGGTGGCAACATCAATGGCATATGACCAGGCCTTAAATCAAACATGCCAAATCCGTTAATTATACTGCCGGACCAGACCCGATGAGAAAAATAAAAAATTGTACATTTTCTACAACACAAAATAATAGTGTCAACAGTAAACATTGAACTTCAAATAATTTTGCTCTATAAAGATAATTGGCAAGAGAAATGCCTGGAACGAAAGTATCTACTCCAGTTGCATATTTATGCATAAAGATCTTTTACTCTAGATACTAAACTCGTTAAGGAATACAACTAGGGTTAACGAATTTTTAAGAATTGAATTGCAGGAGTAAGTTTTTCTTATTTATTTCAGTTGTTCATAAAGAAGTATATTACTGTCGAAATTCGTTCTCTCGTATCTCTACTGATGCCAAGTTAGCCGACATTGATAACGCACTGTCTTTCATACAGCAAGGAACTTCATAAATATTATGAACGAAAAAATGTCCTACAGAAGTGTAGACCTTATTGAAGATCGCGTTAAGCTTTCCTTTAAAAGTGAAACCACGAAATTTTTATTTTCTACCTAGACGTTAAGACTGCATCATGCGGCGTAATTCTTTGACGTTTCATACCCTTGAAAATCTTTGACTCAGAGAACAAGTTTGGTAATGGCCAGGTCATTGCTTAACAAGCCATATCATAGCAGGCCATGAAATTCTTTCGCTGATTTAGTAATTTATTGAGTGTTGTATATAATTAGCGTGCGATATGTTTTTGTACTGCGACTATGTTGCTCCCGCTCTAGAACATAAACGTCTTGCATTCTTTATTCGGTCTAACAGTTCATCCTGTAGGCTCCTGGCCTCAGGATCCACACGTGCGTCATGCACAAAAATTTCAGGGACGCTCATAGTTTGAGAAGGTTGGTTGCAGCCGGCTGCCAGCATGTACAGTACTATATTGAGTGTCTTACCGTACACGGAATTCCCCCAGAAAGCCATACATTGGTCAAAGCATTTCCGGGTTGTTTTCATGAAAGCACATTTACTCACAGATGTCCAGTGTGGGCTCTAATTATCGTATGGAAATGAAACTTGGTAGATATACTAATGCGTCAATGTGGAACAGATTTACGCCGGGACAAATTAGTTCCAATTTTTGACGCCTCGTGAAAATCTGGCGCTGCGAATGCAAAATGGATGTGTAGAAATGTTTCAATATGTGTTATGGATTAGTAACTGGATCTGGGTAAGAAAGATCAAGCAAGTAAGGCATAATGTTTATGTTACGCAATTTGTTCAATATGGGCACCGCAGACGTCGTCGGGATGCAGCCAAGTTTCGCTGTTATACGATAAATACGACCTACACTGAAGCTATATTAGCAGGTGTACTTCAATTATGACAATCCGCTGCATGGAAGAATGGTAGACACTCATTCTTTCCCTACTCCAAGGTAAACCTCATGTATTATTTGACACGGTGTCCCATTACAAGCTGTCAACTAAGGTACAAGCATATGGAATAGGTTGACAGGTATGTGAGTAGCTCGAAGCCTTTTTAAATTATAGTACCCTGTAGGTTATCCTCGATGGTGAATGTTCGCCAGAGAATAGGTTATCTTCAGGAGTGCCCCAGGCATATGTGAAAGGACCGCTGCTGTTTTCTATACACATAAACGTTTTGACAGACAGAATGGACAGCATTATTCAGTTGTTTGCTGGATGATGCTGTGGTGAGCGGGTTGGTGTCGAAGTTCAGTGACTGTAGGAGGATAAAAGATAATTTATACAAAATTTCTAGTGGGAGTGATGAGTGGCAGCTAGCTCTATATGTGAAAAAAATGGAAATGCGGATGAGTATGAAAAACAAACCTATAATATTTGGATACAGCGTAAGTAATATCCTGCTTGACGTAGTTGGCTCGTTTAAATATCTACACGTAGCGTTGCAGAGCGATAGATTCGAACAATGCCTAAGTATCTCGGATATACTTTGGGAAAGCAAATGGAGTCTCTGAAGGGAACGCAACATTCTTTTAGAGAAACAATATTAAGAAAATTTAGAGAGCCAACATTTAAAGGTGCCTGCCGAACGATTTTACTACCGCCAGAATGCATAACACATAAGTACCACCAAGATAAGATACAAAAAATTATTGCTCATATGGAGGCATACAGATAGTCGTTTTTTCCTCGCTCTAATAACGAAGAGAACAGGAAACGAAATGACTACTATTGGTACCGAGTACCCATCAACACGCACCGTGCGACAGGTTGCGAAGTGTCTGTGGAGAGTAAGATGTAGTTTAATTAATGTGGCGAAGATACTTCAATAACTGCGCCAATTTATCCTCGTCGTGGGTCATACACAAAGGTCATTGACAACATCTGTTTTGAGACTGCAGGTATGTGTGCTTTTTCTTCAGACACCTCCACAAATGAATTGGCCACCAGGAGCGACAGTATGCTACCAATATTGACACTGTCAATACGTTCTAAATAATGTTTTCGGAAAAAGGTAAGAGGGGATTACTGCATGCTTAATTAATGCTATTCTGTCTTCCTCGGTAAAACAACATAGGTGCTGTAGTAAACGAGAAGGTGCCTTAGTTGCAAAGGTCTCTGTTTTTTTAATGTATTTATAAAACCCATTGAATTATTGGTGCGACTTACCTGTTTTCCTACAAAAATTTCAACATAAGCGCTAAATATTTGAACACGTTTGTAAACTTTGAAGCCGAAGTACTGCCATACGAAACATCCATGTGCTGGATGCACAGCAGAAAATTTATGGAATATTCAACAAACCGAAATTTTGGAAACAAAATTTTTGCAAATAAAATTATGTACATTTAAGAATCAGTACATGTCGGAGAGCTTCACATGCGATTAAGTACACTGGTACATCCGGATTACGCAGTTGAAAAATTATACTGTTTCATATCCGATTGGTGCTGAAACCGAAGAATAAAATTAAACTCATCGCCTTTAGTAAGGCCTGCACGTAGATGGCGCATGAGAGAAGCTGCTTCGGACGCCCCAATCACGTCCGCGCCCTATTCACAAAGTCCTCAGGGTTCTCTAGAGAGGCGAATCACGGCGGTTGTTAGATTTATATTGGTCTCTGTTCTCGGAGTCGAGGCGTGATTTACGAGGGAAGGAATATCGACTTCAGATGGGTGAACAGTGCCGCAGCTGGCTCTCATACATCCACTAGTTTCCTGCGTGATTGATCAGCTCCTTAAGTCGGCTGAAGCTGGAGTCAGATTTTGAATTTCTATATAACGAGCACTGTCCCAAACTGAGGACACTTATCTTACGCTGGAGACTTTCCCAGTAAGCTCAAATGAAGCGACTGCTTCACGAGTTCCTCACGTCAGAATGTGAAACGTTTCGGCCTGCAACATTTTCACAAAAATTAGACTCGACAATTTGTGCATCAAATCTTTGCCATTTTGCTACACTAAGCAACCTGAACGTAGCTGTTACACGCTTTTCTCGATGCTAGTTCGCCTCTGGCCAAGCCTTCCTATTTATTGTTACAGCTCACGGCTCAGTTAACAACAGTGGTATGTATGTTGAATGCACCTGAAAATCGGTGACGATACTGGTAAGTCTCGTGCGAGGATACAGTGTAAAACATTAAGCTAGCCTTCTGACGAAAATACACCATGTCCCGCGCCTCCACACGAAAAACTTTTTGTTTCATGCTGACATGAAGAAGACGTCGTTATGCCCGTTGTGACAAGAAACGCTAACGAATCCGACAGTTTTAATAAAAACTGCACCACTCTGGTTTAACAATAGACACTGACGAGCTGGCATGGGTAGTGTGCCTCTACGATACAGATTCATTTGAGCTTACTGGGAAAGTCTCCAGCGTAAGATAAGTGTCCTCAGTTTGGGACAGTGCTCGTTATATAGCTGCAACCACGATGTAGGGGTGTGTGTGGAGTGGCCAGATTAGTCCGTTGTCCCTGAAGAGGGCATCAGGCATTTCAGTATTTCAAGTGCCACTTTCTGGATGTTTGACTGGTTTTACCTTGTTACATTACCCAGAGTGGTACTGGGAACTGTTGTAATCAGGTGGATGCTACAGCCGTTAGTTTTCGCAGCGGTATGCAGATCTGCTGTATTGTTTCATAACGACGTCTTCCTATTGGGTATCTCCAAGCGGCGACTAATCAACAGAGTGTCATGAAATTTTGTCACATGATGACATGATGGAGACAGAGGCTGTTGTTTGAAGACAAATGTTGATGGTGTTAGGACAGCAACCAGCCACAAATTTGCTTTCGGTTCCTTTATTTACTCAAAGGAAACCGTTACCGGCTTCGAATCGTTGTGATTCATCCTCAGACGGTTTACACGCTTTATTTATGACATTTGGTGTGTTTTTATAAATTGTCCTAAAATATAAATAATACACCTGTCTGCAGATCAGTAGCAAATTTATATGTTACTATAATTCTCATGATGCCAAATGTAATAAAATAATATACTATTTTACCTATACAGTTCCAAATACATATAAAAAAACTTTATAATTGATTTAGTAATATCAACTCAAAAATTCAATGTCTCTGTACTAATGTAAAAGGCATTACAGTTTTGTAAATGAATATATGATCCTTTCCAAACATAAGACATCATCTTCAAATGTTACGATATATCATAGCATATGTGATACTCATATGTTTGTAAGCTCTTTGTATGTATCAAAACATGTGGTGCGTGGTTGAAATGATCTCAGCGAAAAATCTAAAGTGTACAGTGAGAACTATTTACGTGTGCAACAACAAGGATGCAGTGGGAATGCATTTACATCGGTTGGACGAATGTTATGAAAACAAACACTCGAAACCGACGTTTCACGTAAGTCACATGCAACGAAAATCTGCAAAGCAACCAACTGTGTGCGGCGTGTTTATAATTATGTTTTATTTATATTTTAGGACAATTAATCTTTAAATCACACAAATGTCATAAATAAAGCGTGTGAACCGTGGATGAATCACAACGATTCGAAACCGGTAACGGTTTCCTTTGAATAAATAAAGGAACTGAAAGTAAATTTGTGGCTGGTTGCTGTCCTAACACCATCAACAACAGAGTGTCATCTGGAAAAACGGAACTGTCATTCTACAGCTCGGAGCGTTGAATGTTAGACCGCTTAATCGGCTAGTACGTTGGAGAATTTAAAAAGGGAAATGGATAGAATGGAGTTATAGTAGGAATTAATGAAGTGCGGTGGTCAGGTAGCTAGATTTTTGATCAGGTGATTGCAGGACTATAAATACGAAAGCATATACAGGTACAGTAGAAGTAGGTACAGTAAAGAGCAAGAAAGTGAAGGAGTAGGTATGCTTTTAGTATAAAGAGCATGGTAAACAGACTATTACAGCCAAGATTGACACAAAGCCATCAAAATAGCATAAGCTTATATTCCACTAAATCTGCATACCACCAACCCAATCCTAGGTTTCGAAATAACGGGAAAGGTTATTTGTTTGGAAGAGACTTCGAGACACAGGACGGTTTCAAAGAGTTTACATAATGGTAAGCAGAGATCTGGAAAGTAGATTTTAAACTGAATCACATTTTTAAGGGCAAATGTGAACTCTGGCCACAGTTCATTGATTATGAACTGCAGATTAAAACTGAGAAAGGTGCAGAAAGGTAGGAAATAAAAGTATAAAACCTAGATAAATTGAAGGACTAGAGTATGTAGATAGATGCAAAGGGAGTATTCTTCAACGATAAACTGAAGGAGAGTATGGAACACAACAGAACACGAATCGGCGGGAGATAAAATAGTGAATGTAGTAAGATTAAGGGATTAAACAGACAAAAAAGCAAATTTCAGTGGCAGTCCTTGAATAACGCACAATATACTGAATGTTACTGGCGAAAGGAGAAAATATGAAAATGTTCCAAGTGAGAGATAATATAGATAACTAAAAACAAGATTGACAGGAAGTAAAATGACTAAGCTGCAATAGGTAAACAGGAACTGTAAAGCTGTAGAAGCCTAGTGGAGAGCTAGATAATGTCTATACGAAAATAAAAGCTAATTACAGTAGCCAATGGTTTTTCTGCAGATGATGTTATGCTCCTGTACAATAGGATAAAAAAATCAGAAGATAAATAGTTGGCAGACTACCAATTACCCAGAAGAAAAGGAGTAATAAAGAAACACTGAAAACTATTCCAATGAAATTTTGCGTAAAAGTGTCCGAGCAAAGAGAGACATGTTTCAAGAAATCTAAAGTTAGATGTAATTTACAAGTTAACAACTCTGAAACTCCGTGTAGAGCATAATTTGAACAATAATTCTGATAAATGTGATGGCTCTGGGGTTTACAAGATGGTTTGTGGCCGTTGTGACCAATTTTACATCTGTCAAACCGGTTCTTTTAAAGTAAGATTCAAGGAGAATTTAGAGGCACATAACAAAACTGCACGGCGAATGCATTATGCGGAATTTCGTCAAACTATAGGGAAAATTGAGAATTGTATGCATATTCTGCAAAACGCAGAAAAAGTTCGTGCTCTCCATTTGTTAGAAGAGTTACAGATTTACAAAGCCTAAACGCAAAAGCCTACAATCGTGAAACTGATTGTATTCTATCTATTCATGGATTGTATGCCCAGACTATGTAATCTTATTTATTGACTGTTAGTATATCGTACAAACCTTTTCTGAGGGAGACATATCACGATGTACGAAATGCCCTCCAGCGGTGAAATTTTTATGATCACTGCGTGCCTACGCAACATCCTAGCGGCCGAGCCAACAGATGGCGCTGATTATTGAGCTGTGTTTCGTTCCATACAGTTCTTTTGTCATATAGACATTTTATCTTTCATAGGTAATTGCTATAGGCAATGTAATACGTATATTTTATTTTTGAGCGAAAATTCACCATAAATGTGTCAGACCTATTATCTTTATATATTTCATTTAAATAATCTTATATATCTAACTGTACTCGTGTTTTATTTTATCTCAATTGGTTTCTATAATAGTTATCAAAATTTATAAGTATAGGACTTGCACTTTACCTACTGTATTTTCATTATATTATGGTTCTTACCTAAATGAAGAATGCATCGAAGCCCACAGCAACGATGTCTATGAAGCATATAGGCAAACGTATTTCTGGTAGATACTGCATTTCAGTATGTGTACAGTAACGCCAGTTGCAAAATGACTTTGGACGATGTGGCCCATTTCACATTATATCTTAGTTCTACGTGGCGATGCTTTGCTAAGTATATTTATATGTTTTGACGATGCCGTTACGGCTTTATTTCAATACGACATGGTGTAGAACAGGTGCGCTTTACCTTATTTATCTGTACAATCCCAGTTTGTAAGAGAGTATACCATGATATGAAACTATTTTGAAAGACAGACTGCCCACTAGCTGTATATTTTTTGTATTGTAGATCTGAAAATGGTCATTACTGACTGAAACTGGTCATCGTCGATGGACTTTATATTGCGATCAAAGATTGGAATAAGAAATATTTGAATTAAAGGAGATTTTGGAGAGCAGAGAATCAGCTGAATGAATATATCAAGAGCTCAATCAGAAAACCAGTGCTAGACAAAGAAAGGTATATTGAAAAGTGGAAGAAATATATTGAAAAGTGGAAGAAATATATACAAGTGCTGTGTAAGGGAATCGAAATTGAAGCCAATTTTATTAAAAGGAAGAGAAAGTGGATGCGGATGAGTTGGGAGATATGACACTTCCAGAAGTGTTCTGAAAGATCAAATTCGAGACTAGGCCCTTGGAGTGGACAAAATTTCCTGAGAAATATTGAGTTCCGTGGGAAATCCAGCCATCACGAAACTCTTTCACTTCGTGAGGAAGACACACGAGACAGGAGATATACACTGACCTTAATAAGAATGTAATTATTCCAGTTCCAAAAAATTGAATTGTTGAGAGATATGAACATTCCCGAAATAGAATTTTATTGCATCTTGAATGCAAAATGATGACACAAACTATTAACAGAAGAATTGAGAAAATGGTAGAAGCCAGTGCCAGAAGGATCGTTTTGGGTTCCTGAGAAATATAGGGACACGTGAAGCAATGCGAACCATACCTTAGGAGGTAGGCTAAATAATTTAATCTTCTAACTATGTAAACTGCAATAACGGCTTTCTAATTCTGCATATTACTGGGATAAAGTGTAGGGAGCGAAATGTTACGTACAACTTGTACACAAATTAGATCTCAGTTGTAGGAGCCGAAGGGCACGAAATGGAAGCAGTGGTTGAAAGGTAAGTAAGACAAATTGGTAGCCGGTTCTTGATGTTACTAAATTTCCTCTATGACTACACAGAAAAAAAGTGAAAGCATTGAGGTTTCCTGATGACGTTTCAACTATGTCAGAGACAGAAAAAGACGTTGAAGAAAGCTGAATTGATTGATTAATACATTGAAAAGTAAAACAAGCATAATGGAATGTAGGCCACCAGGATGGTTGAAGAGTACTCTCCTCCACGCACCATTTTATCCATTTTGTGCAACGTTCTATCTCCTTTAGTATTATATTTAATTGTGTGTATGTCACGACTGTGTTGTCAAAGGTGGTATTTAGTCAGTAATTATCCCTACACATATTTTACATGTAATAAGTTCCTGGAAGTTTTGCCCCGGCTTGCTACGATCGATGGCAACAATCTCATTTGTCCTCTTACCAGGAGTATAGCTAACATTCATGACAAACAATTACTTGACTGGGAAATTTATTTTTGCAACTGTAGAATTTTATTTATAGTTCAGTCACTTCAATTTCTCTGAAGCAACCTAGTAGACTATGTGAAGACATGTTACGCCACTAAGCCGAAACCATACAGAAACGAATCGCACGTATAATACTACCCACTGTGGAAAATAACAAACAAAAAAGATGAAAAGTAAATCCACCTGAAACGTAACATAATTAAAGTGAAGGAGATACCGATCACAAATGACAATTTTGTATCTTCTATTTCATGAGGTGGCTCAAAGCTTTTGGTTCTAACTGAAACAGGTGATAGTAGATCCACAACCGATTAGATTGAGGTGAGGAACCTATGGTTGGAAGTGCAGTTCGGTCCATAGCAAGCAGGTCTAAATACGTTTCCACGGGGTTTCATTCACCAACGTCTTACCTAACACCAGAGGAAAAAGTCGAGGGGCTTGAGATCCGGCGACCGCGCTGACCATGAGACAGCACCTCCCCTTCCACGCCAACGATGTGGTTACGTGTAGTTTAGGTACTTGCGTACATTACCATCGACGTGGGTTGGTGCACCGTCATGCTGAAACATCACTTCATGGACGACAAAGGGTTCAGACCCCTAGAACTCTGGCAGCACGTCTCGCAGAAACGCGGTTAACGTGATCAGTCAAACGGAGAGACAGCAAATAAGGTCAAATTAGGTGATCTTCGACAATTCCCGCCCATACGTTGACAGAGAATTCTTGTTAGTGGCCACCGATGTGGGTGGAGGAGGAATGTTCTCATTTCTGAAATGGCTGTTGCTGCTGTTGAAATATCATCACGGGTAAATGAGGCGTCATCAATGACCAATACAAACTGAACGAAGTTCGGCACTAAAGCACTTTGGTGAATAATCGACTGACGTAAGTGAACACCAGGTTCAAGATCTGTTGGTCGCAGAGCTTCCACACGTTGTTTGTGATAGGGTTGTAATATGTGTTCCAGCAGTACTCTCCACACATTATCCTTCGTAGTGTGCGTTTCACGGGCAAGTTGCTTTGATCACCTTCTGAAAGTCTGTTGTTACTAAAAGTCTTTGGAGGGAAACGTGACCGGTTCTCTATGGCGTGAACGACCTCGTCTCCCGTATGTTGGTGTTCAAAGAGGTAAACATTTTCCAATTAGGATGACAGCTGTTGGGAAAGTAATCTCTGTACATTAACACTGCTTCACGAGCACTACATCCTTCACTGTTATAAAATGCACCTCCGCCAGTTCTCGTGAAAAGCAACTTTCCATCGTTCACTACACGTCATACAATGTGTAACACCGAAAATGAAGATAAAATACCTTCTGTACAATCCATAACTTTTCGCCGTTTTATATCCGCAGATAACTTGTATTGTACTTCTGATTCTGAATCTGTAAGCTCTTTTACAGAAACTACATTTCATAAGTAATCGATGTAGTAGTGTATTTATTTCTGACGGTATACAGGGTGAGTCACCTAACGTTACCGCTGGATATATTTCATAAACCACATCAAATACTGACGTACCGATTCCACAGACCGAACGTGAGGAGAGGGGCTAGTGTAATTCTTTAATACAAACCATACAAAATTGCACGGAAGTATGTTTTTTAACACAAACCTAGGTTTTTTAAATGGAACCACGTTAGTTTTCTTAGAATATCTGAACATATAAACTAATAGGTAATCAGTGCCGTTTGTTGCATTGTAAAATGTTAATTACATGCGGACATATTGTAACCTAAAGTTGACGCTTGAGTACCACTCCTCCGCTGTTCGATCGTGTGTATCGGAGAGCACCGAATTACGTAGGGATCCAAAGGGAACGGTGATGGACCTTAGGTACAGAAGAGACTGGAACAGCACATTACGTCCACATGCTAACAACTTTTTATTTGTCTTTTTCACTGACGCACGAGTACATTACCACATGTACATTACCACGCAGGATTCCTTTCCCATGCAATCACCGAGTGTCGTAAGAGTATGAAAACTGATTAACTATATACTGCCAGTTTTGTCTGTATGGTAATGATCAGTTTCAATGTGAATTTTACGTCTCAGTAACTTTTCGTTCTTGTATTTCATGGAAGTGTCTTAACTAATTTGAAATTTTGAGTTTTAGCTTCATTCACTTAAAGTAACGTAAAATTTCACTGGCAAAACTAATATCTAAAGATACAGCACAAAGTAAAAGTACAGAATTTCATTTATTCTGTATTGAGCTTAGCGAGTGACTTCTGCTGGCTTCATATGTATTTTATTGTTGTTACATTAAAAGTGAAGTCAGTTGCTCATTTGTATGAAGGGAATTCAACGCAATCTTGCAATTATCGCAATTAAATTACTTGCTGTTTTTTGAATTTTGCATAACTTAGTGCTGAGGTCTCTGAAAGTAATTTTCTTTGCATAACAAAGCTTTTTTTTACATTTATTTAACCAGTAACTCCATTTAACTTTGCTTTCAAAATTTAGTATTTCAGAAAAAGTAACTGCAAACTCAGTGCTTTCTGATTCATTTACTTTCTCGTGAACTGTAGTGCTGTGGAAAAGCGTGACAGCCTTCTGTTGCCACTTCAGTGATTATTTGCTTAAATTTCCTTGCCATTATCTTTGTTACGATTCTGAAGATTTATTGCCCTAGCGGGCCGGCAACAATTTAATTATCCCCTCTTTAGTTGACCAGTGTTTTCTTTGTATTATCAATAATTTTTTTAGTAAATGTTGCAGTAGTACCCTTTTCTCCCCTGTGTGTTTCGTGGGGTGGCCGTGCGGTTCTAGGCGCTACAGTCTGGAACCGCGCGACCGCTACGGTCTCAGGTTCGAATCCTGCCTCGGGCACGGATGTGTGTGATTTCCTTAGGTAAGTTAGGTTGAAGTAGTTCTAAGTTCTAGGGGACTGATGACCTCAGAAGTGAAGCCCCATAGTGCTCAGAGCCATTTGAACCATTTTGTGGTTCGTGAGCGACTGGAGTATATTCCACCCATTTCAAACTTATCAACAGTATTTCGATTAGGTTTAGAACAGTTTCTTACTTCAGAAGCGTCTGTTGTAAACTTTCCTCCAACTAACCGGGGTTACTTTCCTTCGGTAACGATATCCTTATTGCTTTAAAATTTCATATGCGATCACGGTGCCGGCCGCGGTGGTCGTGCGGTTCTAGGCGCTCGAGTCCGGAGCCGCGCTGCTGCTACGGTCGCAGGTTCGTATCCTGCCTCGGGCATGGATGTGTGTGATGTCCTTAGGTTAGTTAGGTTTAAGTAGTTCTAAGTTATAGGGGACTGGTGACCACAGCAGTTGAGTCCCATAGTGCTCAGAACCATTTGAGCGATCACGGTTATAGCGAAATCCAGTAGGCTGATAAGGAAGGGGGAGGTTACAACTGTACACAGTAATACACCATCATCACCTCACGATCTGTCATATGCAATACACAAGTGACACCATGGATAGGTGGGTGCTTGCGGCATACATTAATGCGCCGGTGCGACCCATACGGTCATCACAAGACACACATACTATGAGCTAAGTTGTGTGCAGTATTTTGATGGTCAGGGGTGTTCACAATTTATGACGTGCTGTCAGTTCGAGTGTACAACAGGCACTCTGGATCATCGTGAGAGTGTGGTAGAAGTGTTTGCGCATTGAAACCTGTGGTCGTCGCTTTGCACAACTACTATGAGCCACGATGCTGTTATGGGGTATACGCTGTATACATCCATAACATAATAAATAACCGCCTTGTTACGGTGCGTGCGGCTCACCCCCCCCCCCCCCCCCCCACCCTAGGAGGTTCGAATCTTCCCTCTTCCCTCGGGCATGGGTGTGTGTGTTGCCCATAGCGTAAGTTAGTTTAACTTAGATTAAGTAGTGTGTAGGCTTAGGGACCGATAACCTCAGCAGTTTGGCCCCATAAGACCTTACCACAAATTTCCACGATAAATGTGTATTTACCGTGTGAGGTGATAAGGGTGTTAGCACACTGTACTCGCGTTCGGGAAGACGACGGCTCAAACCCGCTTCCGGCCATCCAGATTTAGATTTCCGTGCTTCCCTTAAATCGCATCAGGTAAATGCCGGAATGGTTCCTGTGAAAGGGCACGGCCGACTTCCTTCCCCACCCTTCCCTAATCCAACGGTACCGACGACCTCGGTGGTTGGCCCCCTGCCCTGCGAATCAGCCAACCAACTAACTCAACCAACCAACTATATATGCTTGTCGGATCATTGGTTTCGTATCTCAATATAATCGGTTGTGAATCCAGTATCACCTGTTTCAGACACTCTGTACTACCATGTGTTGCTAAACTTGTATACAGGGTTAGTCACCTAACATTACCATTGGAAACACCTTCCAAACCACAACAAACACCGAAGAACCAATTCCGCAGGCCGAAACTGAGGAGAGAGGTTATTGTAACTGGTTAATACAAACCATTGAAAAATGCACGGAAGTTTGAGTTTCAACACATACTTACGTTTTCCTTCTTTCTTTCTTTTTTTTAACGGAAAGCTGCTACTATTTTTAGCACAACTCAAAGTAGAAAAAAAAACTTAATCAATGTCGTTTGCTATATTGCCAAATGTTAAGTAAATCAAGAGTATTTTGTAACATTAAGTTGAGGCTTGAAAACTCTGATGTTCAGTCACGTGTTGCAACAAAGAAGATCTGTGGGGTATGTTTACGAATACTACGATGTTTACGAGATTGGCAGTCTCCATTTCTGCATGCAGTGCTTGCTGAATTAGTCAATGTTCTCGGAATAACTGTAGTACATTGTGTTACTGGACGTCTGTTATAGTGTACTGTACACAAGTAAGAACAGAAGTACGCATCGTAGAAAGGTGAGAAGGTCGCAAGTACAACAGTTTGTACAGTGTTGTAAGAACTGTGAAAACGGTTTATTCTATCTCTGAAGAGGCAGAGATGATACTCATCTATGGCGAGTGTGGACAAAATACAGCTGCAGCGTCCAGGTTGTATGCAGAAAGGTACACAGCGAGAGATCATCCAACGAGTCGCACATTTGAAAAGATCGACAAACAACTGGATGCAACGGGTATGGTCGTTACACGAAAACGGGTCCGTAACAAACACATCACAGGAGAAGCAGTTGCAATTGCTGTGTTAGCTGCTGTTGCCGTGAACCCACACATGAGTTCACGTGACATCGCTGGAGGCAGTGCAATGAGTCAAAGTAGTGTAATGCACATACTTCATCGTCACAAATTTCACCAGTTTCATGTGTCGCTGCATCAGCAATTACATGGAGATTAATAATCGAGTGAATGTCTGTCAGTGGGCATTTACAGAGAATGAGTTGCGGTTTGCAGTTCTACCTGTTTACCGATGAAACAGGTTTCACAAACCACGGTGCAGTTAATTCAGGAAACATGTATTGCTAGTCCGTGGAAAATCCTCGATGGCTTCGACAGGTAGAGCGACAGCGACCGTGGAATGTAAATGTATGGTGCGTAGCAATTGCCGACCATCTCATTGGTCCTCACTTCATTGAAGGCACCCAAACAGCATGAAAATACAGTCCCTACTAAACGATCTGCCAGTATTGCTAGAAAATGTCCCGCTGACGACGCGTAGACGTATGTGGTACCAACATGATGGTGCTCGTGCACATTCTGCAATGAACTCTAGACTGACCCTTAACAGAACGTTCGATGGGCGTTTCATAGGACGTGGTGGATGCATAAAATGGCCAGGCCGTAATCCTAATCTTACACCTTTGAAATTCTTTCTGTGGAGCACGTTAAAGGAGAACGTGTACCGTGATGTGCCTGTAACACTAGAGGATAGCGAACATTGTATTGCGGCAGCCTGTGGCAACATTACACCAGATGCAGTGCGTCATGTAAGTCATTCATTAAGCGGTAGATGGCAAATGTGTGCAGCAGATGATGGGCACCACTTTGAAGATTTAGTCTTTTACATTCTGTAATTAAAAACAAAACAAAAAAATTTGTAAATTTAAAGAAATTCTCATGTTAACGTACATTTCCTTCAGAGAAAAGACTAATGAAAATAATAACATGTGGACATAATGTGCTGTTCAAGTGTCTTCTCTACCTACATTATGTCACTGTTCTTTTTGCACCCCAAATTAATTCGATTGTCTCCACAACACACAATTGAACTGCTGAGGAGTTACTCAAGCGTCAGATTCACGATACACATTACTCTGGATGTAATTAACATTTTGCAATGTAAGAAACGCCGGTGATTAAGTACCTTTTCTATTTTCTGTTGTGCTACAAATAACAGGTTTCCATTAAAAATTTTTTAAAAAACATGAAAATGTGTTGAAAATCATACTTCCGTTCATTTCGTTTAATCAACGTATCTTTGGCACAGAAAGGGGTAAATATGCTGCTATAAAATTTTTTGAGAAATTACCACATGAAATAAAATGTCTGACAGACAGCAGTAATAGCTTCGAAAATAAATTAAAGTCATATTTCCTTGACAACTCCTTCTATACCCTAGATAAATTCCTGAATAGGAATAAATAAATCTATAAATATAGTATACGCATATTGTGCCATTTAAGGAAATGGGGTAAATAATAGAAATATTAATCTGTAACACTGTACTGTAATATATAAGTATTAAAAAATCTTGTTTCATATGTGCATTTCTTGTGCACTTGACACGTTGCACATCATAACGGCTACCGAACCGTGTGATTAATCAATGGAACACGCAACCAACTAACTAACTTTCTCAATGGTTTGTATTAACCAATTCACCAGCCCCTCTCCTCACTTTCTGTCTACGCAATTGGTTATTCCGTGTTTGTTGCGGTTTGGGAAGTGTTCCCAGTGGTAATGTTAGGTGACTCACCCTGTATACAATATAAAAATAAGTTGTAATCATGGTAGGCACAGTCAAAAGGTGTAAAATACGAATACATTTGTAAGTGCACTACAGGTAACTGTAGTTATCACATGATTTTAATGGTTCGTGTTCTGTGAGACAAATTATGTTGAAAATATATATTCATGGCGAACCGCAGGCGGATTTAAAATGAGAATATAACAAATCACTGGCGTGTGCAGATCGATGATCTGTACAAGGGCCTCAAGCAATGTGAGTTGGAGGATTTTAAGAAGCAGTATGAGGCAAGGAGGTTAATTAGTGAAAAAGGAAATAGTAGGGACGTCGATAAGGTGAGGTGGCCCAAATTGGAAGAGGAGAGAGTAAATAGCGCCGCGCAAAGTACGCGTGCTGCCGATAGGACAATGGTTAAAGATAGGAAGGAATTGGAGAATGAAATCCTAAGCATTGACGAGGAAGTAACTTCTGCTAACGATCAGCCAATAGTACAAGCTGTTACCGAAAGGCACCGTGGGAAAGGGGCAAGAGTAATTGAAGTCCACGACGATTACACTAAATATGAAGTAACAGTGGATGTGAGTAAAGCTGATAATGAGGTCGTTTTGCCAAAAGAGGATATTGAGTTAAAATCAAAGCCTGACGAAAATGCAGAGGAAGAACTTAGTGCCTGTCTCAGAAAAGCTTTTATGTTAGAACCTGAAAGCGATCCAGAATGGTCGGATTCTGACGATAGTACTAGTGAAAATAATGGGAATACAGCTACTTGCGATATTGTACCTAGTGATGACGAAGTTTCAAAAGAAAACCCAGATGCTGAGACTGAACACAGAAAGAAAGAGCCACCTGATGACTCAGTGTTTATTTTGCAAAGAGTTCAAGTAAGCAAAGACTTTGAACTCCAGAAAGCGAGAAAGCCACCAGATATAAATGAGTCACAGGTCAGGAACGTATCTTGGGATGATGTTACAGTCGACCAAGGTGCGTTGTGGAAAAAACAGGAGGGGGCATGATTTAGAGCCTGGGGCAGATTTATATTGGATTTTGAGAATGTCATGAACACCTTACATCATAAAACTACTGGGTTCCCACCGGAAGAAATTTTGTTAGGCAGCAGAAGTAAAAGTTTAAATGAGGAAAAACTAGAGTTTCCACCTTGTACAAGCTTGGGGTTGAGTCAAAAGAAAGAATTAGTCAGAAAAGGGGCAAAGCAAAAAGCTGAATCTAGATCTAAAAGACAAGAAAAAAACCTGAAATTTTCAAAATTTAAAATTGGGGATTATGTTCTTTTAAAAACCCATGAAAACTCTAGTGAACTGAACCATGAAATTTCTAAATTTAAATGTATTTATAATGGACCATATATAATACAGAACATTCCACACGATAATTCTTACTACCAGATCTACCCAAAATCCAAAAGACCTTTAGGTGTAAGAAACGTTGTGGACCTGAACTGGATGTTCCTAGGAGTGAGTGACCTATGTACAATCAGAAATCAATATGCACCAAATGTGCTGTATCTTATACTGAAACTATTTTATTCTAAATGCAACAAATCTTTGTAAATGTATGTATACTAATGTCAGGGTGATAATGTACTTATGTAAGTTTCAGATTACCAAATGTATTATAAATGTAGAGATGTGTGGAGAAAAAGGCTGAAAAGAAAGGGTAAATGCTGCAAGCCAAATAAAAGATGGGTCTGTCAAACACCAAAGAGGGCAGATAAATAGTCAAAGGAGAATTGTAAGTGTGGTGCAGGTGATGTGATAAAAAGATGCGAAATGGACTGCCCAAATCTGAATTATAGGCAGCAAATAGATGTAGTGATTTTTCTAAATAGTATTGTGTGTTTATTAGTAAATAAGGAAATGGACTGCCATTCAATGCAAGCAGCAACAAATTGTTTTATAGTGTATATATGTATTTGTATCTACTTTGTAGTTAAGTGTTAGTGTTCCAGATTTTGATTTTTATTTCTCTGAGAAATTTAATAATGATAAGTAATTTGCAATGTAAATCATGTTGTGATAGGAGGTAGGACTGTGCCAAAGGCACGTAAGTAAATGGTAGGTAAATGTTCTCGATATATTAAAAAGTATAGACCTATATAATGTGAGTGAAAGGAAGTTTGTGGTATAAACTTTTATGATGGCACATTCACGCAAAGATTCAGAACCCCTGTATAAATATAAAGTTCAGTGTTCCCATCAAATTCGCACTTAGTGAAATTTACTGGAAGCAGGGGCATGTGTAACAACAACGACGTTGTAATATTGTACATATAAATAATATTTTCTTTTCCATCTGATTTTTCGTTAAACTTGAGTAATTGATGTTCTGATTTCATTTGTTTTCTTGTTTCATGCCATTGTGTTAAGAAAACTGTAAACAATTTTCAATGTGAATAAAAATGTTTATGTCAAATGTCAAGCAATATTGTAATAGAATTGAAATGTAACAAATGTTGAAACTATTGTAAGATGTTTAAAATTGTAACTGGGCATCTGGTCCATACGTAGGCAATGTGTTAGAATATGTAGAATGTAAAACCTCGGGTAAATACCCTGTCTGTAAGGGAGCGGTAAAAGGTGGATGGCAGGCGAGCGCGGGAAAATGCGCACGGGCGCTGCATGGCACAACGGACTCAGCAGTAGTAGTTGGAGTTTGGCATTGGTCTGAGCAACACGTTCTGGAGCGAGGAGGCTCTCCTGGAAGACGTAGTTTCATTGAGCCTCGGGTATGCCATTCCAACGCCTATACAGCATGGCAAAATTCCATAGGCACTAAATGGAAAAGTATTGCGACACTAAGAAGAAATAAAGTGTCGATACATCAAGAGCCATAGCCGTGGTTGTATGTGTGCTCTGTGCCTCGCCATCTCGCCGCTCGCCAACCGCCGCATCGATACAAGCAGGTTGAAACTTTTAGTACTGTATTCGTATGGACCAGTGTTACTTTTGTTCCATACTGTTCAATAACAACTTAATAACAACTTAAATTTTACCAGAACTTTCCTATCATTTAATTATCCTCAGAACTAACACAGACGGGGTCCTTTCCAAATGTTGTGCAATCCGAGTGTCCCGATATGAAAAATTAAAGTTTGTGTTAATAATAATTACCTGCAGACCTAGCTATGTTAGAATGGTGTTTAAAGAACCGTTTTGTTAATGAACCAGTATATGAATAACGAAGGTCTGATAAAGTTGGAAGATAACTTTAATATTGATTTAGTAATGAAGTTTAATTATTTCGAGACAGATATAAAGTTATTTAAATGAGTAGGAAATAAGATAAAGAGAGTAGTAACTCATATATTGGAAATCTTGAGCGCATAATGGTGTCAGTAATTAATTTTTTTAGTACAGTGATCATAAGAGTTTCAGGGTGCCCCCCCCCTCCCCCCTTCCTCTTTTTTTTATTCATTTGAATTCTGAAGTGTTCTAAATTGACTTGACCAGCAAAAGTTAAAATCAATATAAAAGCCAAAATTTATCAGTGTTTTATCTTTATTGAAATTGACATTTTGTGTGTGGCTCGAAATTACTATTTCTAGGGTAACCTATGCCCGATTTTAATCAGATCAATAGACTGTACGAAGTTTTATAGTATACATAATAGTGTAGTGTTATTTATTTATGGTTTTTCCATATCAGTACAGAACGTGAAACTAACAGTTCAATAGATTTTATGGTTCTAAAATTTAATATATTATGGAGTGTTACTACGTGTTGTTTTGCATGAATATACACCAACTTGTACAGGGAAGAAACTCAGTTAATGCCTAATTAGGCTGGCGACAGTATTATTAACAAATTGGTAGCATCTTCTGCGTTGCTTTTTGTCCGTCCTGACGTGTAGTTGCATTTCGGACTTACTTGACGTATCATTGTTATTACAGAGTGGGTGTAAGTCTGATTTGCCACCATTCAGGCAGACGCGGTCAATATCTATACGAAAATCCTGTCTCGTAAGGTGAACCCCGCTCACTTACCATAGTACAGGCTTTAATGAGTATCGTGTGCCCCGCGCGCGCGTTACAGATCGACGCAGAGTGTTTGGTCTGTGGAAATGCGTTTTTGATTTTTGACATTATGACTAGTTTTCCACTATTCCTACAAATAGGATAGCTGTTACCTGCAATACCACACCATTTTGACGCAGGTGGTTTCTCATCCTGAAGAGGAAAATAACTTGCCAAATAATAGGCTGCTTTAGTTAACAATAGGGATGAGCACATTTAATCAGCAGTTGAAGGTACAGTGCGTTTCATGTCTAAGCGTAGTGCTACGCAGCTCGCATATTTTATGACGAATTCTGACTGTCACTATTCCTGGCAAAAATCAATAGACCACCACTTTGCTCCTAGGGGAGTTGTGAGAGGAATCTTTACCCTTACTTTAAGTGAGGGGACTATTCCTTCTCCATCTCTTATATTGCACACTTTTTCCTCCTGAAAGGTCAAGTTGGTTAGTCCTTGTCGTCATCTACTGATTTCTGCTGTTTCCTTGAAGGCACTTGACTTCTTCCCCCCCCCCCCCCCCCCCAATGTATTTTTTTTTCGTGTCTCTCCTTAATGTGATTAACTTTCCCGCATTACTATCACATGTCTCCTGTTCCGTCACAAATAAAATATTCCAAAGCTAATTTTTTTCATTTATGATTATTGAGGTACAGTATCCTAGACGTACATAAGGCGTATTTATGAACATTAGAAACAGCTTTAACCTGTAATTTGTAACTCCCACAGTTTTAATATATTTTGGGTAAATAAATCTGTTTTATGGTAATTTCTGTTCCTGTTGCAAACTACTGTGATCTGCTGAATAAGATTGTTGACTAAACTTACAAAAAAAGAAAATACTTGACGTGATACACGGTACTTTGTTGCTTTAAGTAAATATAACGCAATGCACGCTCCAAACAACTGGCAACCATTATTGATCTTCTTTGCTGTTGTAGACTAACAAAGTGATGTAAGAGAACGGAAAATTTTGGAGAACTATTGGACTTTTGTACCAGTGTTTTAGGGCTGGTGCATACAGTTTCAGCAGAAAGAGCTCTACATCCCCCACAGCGCTAATACGATTGGCCATCGTATAAAGACGGATACAGGTCTCAAGACAACTGGATAAAATTTTGTATATGATTGGCCTTCTAGTGTTAGAAACTATAGTTAAAGTGTTGCAAGACAGTAAACGTCTTTAGTATCATTTGCTAAAAACTTTCAACAGCCTATAACGCATAAAATATTTCTTTATTTAAGGCAACCAGTTTAGATAGACTTTGCTGTCATCTTCAAGTATTTTTGTTGCAAAAACGTGTTCCTTCTACGTGGAATCTCGCGTCTTGGTATCAAGTGTTTTTTAGACATTAAAACAGATCGCGCCTTCAATACTCTCACAATCAGAAAATTCAGTCTTCTATATCAACTGGTTGGTTATGTATGTAGAAATTCTTGTCCAAATCCTGTTTCGAGTGACCAATTGAAAAGAGTGCTCCCACTATTTCAAACGAGTCCCCGGTTATCAATGACTAATAAGTTGATGGAACTATGTTTGGCACTCAGTCGGAATGAGAGTAAAAATCCTCTTCGTTGTATTTCAATCCGGAGCTCACTCTTTGCGGTATCGTAAAATTGATTCCATTCTGAAACTGCTTGCAAAACCTACCCAATTCGTGCTCAGACAGGCATTCCAGAAAATAAGATAAATCTGGTTTCTCACATCTCATTTGTGAAGCGTACTTTCTGCTCAAATCATTACGCGGGGGGCGTTTGTGGTGAGGCGGGTAAATTATCTTCCCTATTTACAAAAGACTGGAAACTAACTTCGCGGTCGGCCAGAAAGCGATGGAGAATATACTGACCACAATTCCCAATCTGCAAGTCCACATTGCACTTCGTACTCACTGAAAGATGATGTTCCTATTTGCTATTTACTCAGTGGGGTCAGGAACTGTGATTATAAATAAAAGTTTTGAGTTGTAACGGATTAATATACTCAGTAGAATTTCACACACCAAAGATAATAATGTTGCTGGTAATAATAATAATAATAATAATAATAATAATAATAATAATGTCCATATCGGGAACACCACTATTAACAGTTCAGTGGCGACCTCTCCGGGAAGTTCCATTAAACTGTTTGCCACCCTCACTTCTAATCAGCAAAAGTTGATTGCTAGCCTTAAAAGTGGAAAATAATCTCGCCACTTGCCACGCGGTTTTTTCGACGTTAAGAGCGGAACACAAATAGTTAATTCTGTGAAAACTAAGCGATCCAGAACGGTGTACAGTCCTCTCGAGTTCGCGTAATATCCAGTCTGAAAGTAACATGTAAGGTTCCTTGGGTCTCGCAAGGGTTCTGAGGTCATCGAACTATGTTTTTAGTCAGAAATTTTTCGCCTATAAAAGTTTATGACGCGATGTCTCTTTATAATGTGTACTTCACGCCTATACAAATATGCCGAAGGTGCAGTTTCAGATCGTGGGGTAACATGAGTCGTAATGTGTCTGAAAAGAACTTAAATTACTACCAAAGAATATGTAAAACTGGAAGATTGCAAATACATTAAAACATTTCTAGTAACAATGTGGTTCTTTTAAGATACAAACCACAGGACGGGCGTTTTCAATAATTTGCGATCGAAGAGAGAAGTAACAAGAAATAACGTATAACAAACCGGCTTTGTGTTAATTTTACATTACGCATACTTATCTATAGTTTGCATGTGTCAAAGTGCAGAAATGTGCCGAAGTACGTAAGTGATCTATAAAAACTTTACTACCCTGTATAATTCGTTTAATATAAGCATCACGTCCTAGTGTAGCAGGGGGTAGAAGGGGACCGGCGGAAATATGGTCTTGACGGAAAACAATTAGACGAATACTGTATCCTCCTCTTTATTAGAGAGTGACGCAAAAGTGGAGACCAGTTGCTTCCACCTCATTCCTCCTGCATCACCAATCAACTTGGCAACTGAACATATTTCTACTTCTAGTGCTTAAAGAGAGTAGCAGAGAGGAAAAGTGACAGGGGGTACTGGGAGAGACAGAGAGAGAGAGAGAGAGAGAGAGAGAGAGAAAGGTGGTGAGAGAGAGGATGTGGCAGTGAAAGAGAAAGAGAGCTCGACGAGTAGAATATCAGTGTGACCCAAACGGAGACGAAATATTGATGGTCAGTGACAGACAGTGCAAAGACAGAGATATACAGATGGATGGAGACAGAAACAGAGAGAGCAAAAAGAAAGAGGACACAGCGTAAATGAATACAGATGAGTGGAGACCATATGTAAGCTTGTAGGTTTTGGAAGCTCCCAGATCGGCGAACCCCAACACGTAGGTGGAGGAAAGGGACCGAATTTTAAACACGTGGGTATAACAAAAGGGATAAAAAAATTTGGACGAACCGCCATACTTTCTGAGGTGGCGAGGTGTGGTGGAGACAGTGGCAGTGCGTAATAAAGATAAATGAAGACTGTGTACGTGAGAGGGGATACAGTGACAGTGATATATACGCTACATCAATGTGGTAAAATTAAGTAGGGGGAGAGAGACATATAAAGACCGTGGCAGTGAAAGAGAGAGAGATGCTGAGTTTGAAGGCGTAGCTACAAAGAAAGTTTGGGTAGCAAGATTTAGAATGTTCGGTATTAAAGAAGAGCGAATGTGTTCGCATGCCAAAATTTTTTTCGGGGGTGGTGGAATAAGCATTGAGCCAACTGGTTGCCTGGTGTTTTAAAGAGGAACATATTCGCCTTTTTTGTGTTCCGAGGTCCAGAGGTTCAAAGTTACCGTACGGGTTTTGGGCTGTTTTTGCCCAGTTTTTGACTGTTACCTAAATAACATACCACTGCAAATGTCTCAAATATTGAGTGTACATTGCTTAGACACTCGGAAAGAAATTTCATTTCCCCTCTTCAAAAATGTGTAACGGCACAACGGTGAGGTTATCAGCGCTCTTTCAAACATTAAAAGAGACAAATTGGGTAAAAGGGCAAAACCCGTTGTCACACTCACTCACGTGGATCCACACAATCTGTCTGCATCATACGCTGTAAAGCAAAAGAGAAATAGAGAAAGAAGCTACATCTGCATTGTGAACAGAAGTATAACGACAAAAGAGCTATGTGTGCTCCCACGCGAACATTTTTCCGCTAGTATATGATGGATGTAGTAATGCAGGTATTCAAGATGTTAGCTTATTCAGCGACGTATGTATGACATCTGCTTGCGGCAGCGTGTTCATTAATATGCAGATCATACGAATGTTCTGGAAAGAGAAACTCTCACATCTCAAATAGTTACGGAGTTTCCAGCCATACTCTGGAAAACATTTAATCCCTGTAAATCTCAGTGTCAAATGCGACTGTCTGAAGACAAGACGTGAAGTTGAAGCAACGGACTCTGCGACTGCGCTCCCTTTTCCGCCCGCAGGGTGCCGACCAATACCCGGCGGTTGGGGCGCGGGAAGCCAATCTCCGTCAGCTCGCCGATACATCAAGGTGGAATTCCTAATTCGCACGACAGACGGAGAAGGTTCACGAGTGGAACAGAGGCAGATGTAATTGAATTCCAGTGCAGAAGTGGAATAGTCGCAATACGTGACAGCACGAAGTACGAAACGGAAATAGAAGCTGAATACATGTCGGAGTAGCTCTGGTATAGTTACAAGATGTGACATCGAGGTGAGGGAAGGCTCTACAAACACAGTGTTGCACGAAAGAGTAATGTGATGGATAAGGATAATACGCGTACATTATATTCTTATATATCCCGAAATCATGTTTAAATTGCACGATTCTCTCTCTCTATCTTCTCTGTGTGTGTGTTCGTGTGTGTGTGTGTGTGTGTGTGTGTGTGTGTGTTCGTGTGTGTGTGTGTGTGTGTGTTTGTGTGTGTATGTGGAGGGGAGCGGGAGAGTGGTACTAACCATTTTCTGTCTTATTCCATTCGATTACTGACCGAAGGAAAAACGAATGTATATTTGCGTCTGTAGACGCTCTAGTCTCTTTTCCATCATTCCTATGACCCCTACGTACTATGACAGAGTATAATGACTTGACAGGAGACTAGAAATCTACTTTGTAGGAATAAGCGTGGGTTTCGAAAAAGATGATCGTGTGAAACCCAGCTCGCGCTATTCGTCCCGAGACTCAGAGAGCCGTGGACACAGGTTCCCAGGTAGATGCCGTGTTTCTTGCCTTCCGCAAGACGTTTGATACAGTTCCGCACAGTCGTTTAATAAACAAAGTAACAGTATATAGACTATCAGACCAATTGTGTGATTGGATTGAAGAGTTCCTAGATAACAGAACGTAGCACGGCATTCTCAATGGAGAGAAGTCTTCCGAAGTAAGAGTGATTTCAGGTGTGCCGCAGGGGAGTGTCGTAGGACCGTTACTGTTCACAATATACATAAACGACCTTGCGGATAACATCGGAGTTTCACTGAGGCTTTTTGCTGATGATGTAGTAGTATATCGAGAGGTTGTAACAATGGAAAATTGTACTGAAATGCTAGAGGATCTGCAACGAATTGACGCATGGTACAGGGAATGGCAATTGAATCAATGTAGACAAGTGTAATGTGCTGCGAATACATAGAAAGAAAGATCCCATATAATTTAGCTACAAAATAGCAGGTCAGGTCAGCAACAGGAAGCAGTTAATTCCATAAATCATCTGGGAGTAGGCATTAGGAGTGATTTAAAATTGAATGACCATATAAAATTAATCGTAGGTAAGGCAGATGCCAGACTGAGATTCATTGGAAAAATCCTAATAAAATGCAATCCGAAAACAAAGGAAGTAGGTTACAGTACACTTGTTCACCCACTGCCTGAATACTGCTCACCGGTGTGGTATCCATACCAGATAGGGTTGATAGTAGAGATAGAGAAGATCAAAACGGAGAGCAGCGCGCTTCGTTACAGGATCATTTAGTAATCTCGAAAGCGTTACGAAGATGATAGATAAACTCCAGTGGAAGACTCTGCAGGAGAGATGCTCAGTAGTTCGGTATTGGCTTTTGTTGAAGTTTCGAGAACATATCTTCACCGAGGAGTCAAGCAGTATATTGCTCCCTGCTACGTATATATCGTGAAGAGACCATGAGGATAAAATCAGAGAGATTAGAGCCCACACAGAGGAATACCGACAATCTTTCTTTCCACGAACAATACGATACTGGAATAGAAGGGAGAATCGATATAGGTACTCAAAGTACCCTCCACCAGCTTGCGGAGTATGGATGTAGACGTAGATACGTGATAGGCACTGTCATCCGCGAATTGTGCTTCTCTAAATTTTCCCAATAGGGTTTATGTCGAACAATGACACTTTTCTCCTACCCATTCCCAATTATGTTCCTCAAACTGCTTAGGACAAGAATATTTGTTATTTGTTTCTATAGATTCTAACAATCAACGGCCTGCCTCATTAAATAAACCGGGCCTCATCAGGTCACCGACGTTAAGCAACGTCTGGAGTCGCCTGGGTGCGCCACATACTACTGACTGTCTTCTCTTTGCCTTTGTGGCAAAAGAGCAGGAGGCGTAGTGACCTAAACACTTAAAGTTTTTACGCCATTGTTGTGGATTAAATTCCAAATGTTTCCACAGCGTCTCATGAAGTGTGGATTTGTTAAACTGTTTGTGGTGTCACCGCCAGACACCACACTTGCTAGGTGGTAGCCTTTAAATCGGCCGCGGTCCGTTAGTATACGTCGGACCCGCGTGTCGCCACTGTCAGTGATTGCAGACCGAGCGCCGCCAGACGGCAGGTCTAGACAGACTTCCTAGCACTAGCCCTAGTCGTACAGCCGACTTTGCTAGCGATCGTTCACTGACAAATTACGCTCTCATTTGCCGAGACGATAGTTAGCGTAGCCTTCATCTACGTCATTTGCTACGACCTAGCAAGGCGCCATTATCATTTGCTATTTATCTTGTGATGCATGTACCGTCAGACAGATGTTCACCAATTATGGATTAAAGTTAAGTATTCCAGCAGCTACGTACTTTTCTTGCTAGTATAATTACTTCACCTGTTCCAGACCTCACGCCATCCTGCGTGAGCTTAAACGCGTGCCTTTCGGCTACCCGTCACTGTGGATTGGCTGTCTTGCCAGTCCACAACACTGTTGATGGTGATAAATCCATCGGATGGCGACTTCAAGTTCGGAAGATCCTTTCGTGCTGTTCCATTGGCATAGGCTAAGCGGCGACACCGCGTTCTACCCTATACATTCTCCCGTCATCGTTTGCGTCTGCATCTACATCTGTACTGAGCAAGCCACCTTGCTGTATGTGGCGGAGGGTACTTGGTGTTTCACCGCCACTTCCCCATTTTCCTGTTCCAGTGGCGAATGGTTCGTGGAAGGAACGACTACCGGTAGACCTCCGTGTAGGTCCAAATCTATCTAATTTTGCTTGATGTTCTTTTCGTGAGATATGGCTAGGAGAAATCAATATATCTTCTACCCTTCGAGGAACGTACGCTCTCGGAAATGAAGCAGCAAACCACTAAACCACACCGTGATGCTAACGCCTACCTTGCATCGTCTGCCTCTGTAGTTGGTTGATCATCTACGTGACGTTTTCGCACGTACTAAATGAACCTGTAATGAAAAACGCTTTCCTTCTTTGGATGTTCACTACTACTACTTCCCCCTCTCAATCCTGTCTCGTGTGAGTCCATATTGACGAGCAATATACAAGTATTTGTGGAACGAGAGTTATTTAAGCTACCTCCTTTGTCCACAGACATTTCCTGAGTCTATAAATCAAACTACAGGAAAAAGTACTGAATATACGTTCATCAGATACACTTTCGTACAATGTTGAAAACGCTAATAAAATATAAAAATAAACATGTCATCCGTTGTATTTGACTCTTGTCAAGACAGACAAAAGATTTGATTTCCATTCTTAAAGAAGATCGTGGTAAATACTGAGTTGCATAACAGTCGTCGCAGGACCGACTGTAGGAACACATGAGGAGAGGATACGCAGATTGATATATCCGGCTGAAAAACAGACAAGTCAATTAACTGTCGCCTGAACAGTCTAGTATATTGTATGATGTATGGTAATGTGACGGGGCAACACGATTATTTGCCAGAGAGGCTAAATTTATGTTCTGCGGTAATCAAGGAGTTTATCGATAAATTGAATACCGTAAACTTGGGCAGCGGGTGCAAATATCAGTAAAATTTGGGATCTGGAACAGAACTGATATAAACTGGCTGTGACATCTTATACAGATACGCATCTACCTATTTTATGGCGTCTGTTAAATTGGATGCGACTTCCCCTTTGGGAGCGGACATCAAGTTTCCACTTGAAATTGCCCCGTTTAAAGATGCACTCTTTACAGGTCAATCAATCCCAACGGAAATATCGTTACGTGATCTGACTATACTCAGGAATAACCTATCACTGACATTCGTACGCAAGGCAACGGAAATTCTCTTGGCATCTAAAAATATCAACTATTTACCATGATCTAATGATGTAACGTTGTTACGGAATATAGGAACGAGACGACAAACTAGCTGCTCCCCAGGAACTATCTAGGCAAAATATATCTTCCACATCAATCTGAAAATAATTTACTAAAGCTAAGAACAGCTTGTTTCTGAACATTCGTTAAGAGCAAAAATAATGCGGAGTGAAAAATTAATTGAACACATATTTAGCTTCGCTATTTGCGTACAAGCATATGTGCAAGAACTTAAAGTTGCTCACAAGTATTATCTAAAAAGCCGATTTTAGTTTAAAGAAATATTTGAACAATAGGGAATTGAAATAAAGATATAAAATTTGCATGAACTTGGAAGTATTACTATGCGTCAAGCATGGGAACGCTTACACAGACCATACCGATTAAAAAGACACGAAAATCGTGTTTTCCTTATCACATCCACACAAAGTCCAGTTCTTCAACGTACATTTGAAAATCATATTTTTTCCGGGATCCAAACTGAACTTCATCGAGACCGGCTTCTACCAGTTTCTCCATTGTTCTGTGAGGGATTCATGTTAGTATTATGCAATCGTGACTTATTAAACTGGCAGTTCGGTAATATTCACACCTGTGAGCACCTGCTTTCTTTGAAATTGAAATGCCTGCATTCCTCTTGCAGTATGAAGCTGTTTCGCCTGACTCATATATCGTGTACACCGGATGAAAGAGTTTTTGTCGTGGCTGGGTCTCCTATGGCTGTAATACATCTGACGGATCTCGTCCACTCCGGGGCCATGCTTCGACTTAGATCTTTCAGGGCTCTGTCAGATTCTTCTCGAGTATCACGTCGCCCATCTCTTCCTCACCCATGTCGTCTTCCGTTTCTGTAATATTCCTTGCAAGTTCATCTCCCTTGTATGTATCCTCTATATGCTCCTTCCACCTTTCAGCTTTCTTTCTCAGCTCAGGACTGGTTTTCCATGAGAGCTCTTGATATTCATACAGGTGGTTTTCGTTCTTCCTGTATGTGGTGTGTATTTTTCCCGTAGTGAAATATGCTTTTAAATCCTTACATTTGTCCTCTAACCATTCCTGCTTAGTCATTTTGCACTTCCTACCAGTCTCATTTTTTAAACGTTTGTATTCGCTTTCACCTGCTTCATTTTCTGTGTTTTTATATTCCTAAACCAAGTCTTAAAGTCGATTAAATTATGCTTTGTGCAAAATTCTAAGAATCGGCTTCCTATTCATTCTTTTCCCCCAACCCATATTCATTTACCATTTTTCCTTCTCTCCCTTTTTCTGCTATCGAATTTCGGTTCCCTATCACAATTACATTTTCGTCCACTTTCGTTATCTGAATAATTATTTTATATCATCTCGGAGCTGGATTGTATATCAACTGGTATTACTGTGGTAGTTGTGGGCTTCGTGCTTGTCTTGGCCATTCGTAGTAGCTTACCCGCATTCTTGTTTTCTTATTCCTTGTTAAATTCACGTATGCTTTACCCGTATTTTACTTCATATTCATGACCCTGTGTTAATCTCACCAGAATTCCTGTGTATCCTGGCAGCGAACTTCACTAATTCCTCCTATATCTTACTTCAACCTATCCATTTCCCTTTTTCATTTTTCTGAGCCACCTGCCCGATTAAGGATTCTAATATTCCAAGCTCCAATCGGTGGAATGACACTTTTGTTTTCCCTGATGAGGAAAACCTCCTGAGTAGGCCGCACCCGGACTATTTTACTCCTGAATATTTTACCCAAGGGGATACCATTATCATCTGACCCTACAGCCGTACAGAAGAGCTGTATACCCACGGAAAAAACTACGGCTGTAGTTTTCCGTTGTTTTCAACCTTCCACAGTACCAGAATTGCAAGCAAGTTTTGGTGTATGTTACAAAGCAAGGTCAGTCAGTCATCCAGTCTGTTGTCCCTTGATCTACTGAAGGGGTTTTGGGGGACTGATGACCTTAGCTGTTTAGTCCCCCTTAAACATCCCAACAACCACCACCACAACTGAAGGAGTTTCTACCCCTCTTCATGAAACATACGTTTGTCTGGTCTCTCAACACATACCTCTCCGTGTGATTTCAGCTACGGCACAGCTGTCTGTACCACTGAGGCAGCCGGCTGGGGTGGCCGAGCGGCTCTAGGCGCTACAGTCTGGAACCGAGCGACCGCTGCGGTCGCAGGTTCGAATGCTGCTTCGGGCATGGATGTGTGTGACGTCCTTCGGTTGGTTAGGTTTAAGTAGTTCTAAGTTCTAGGAGACTGATGACCTCAGAAGTTAAGTCCCACAGTGCTCAGAGCCATTTTTGAACCACTGAGGCACGTGAACAACACCACCGAAGCAAGATCAATGGTTCATGCTGCTCTGCTGATATTAGTTTTATGTGAATTAGGCCGGGGTCCAAGGCATATTTCTCTGCCTAATGTTCCGTCTTCCAGTGCTGGAATCATTATCAGGGGACTTAACGATTCAGAAAGCTTTCACGAGTCAAAACAGGCTCAGGAAGCGTATTGAAAGATCTGCTGACATCAAGTGAAATATATTTTTAGGGGAATTGGGTAATGAGTGTAGAAAACACTCTGAAGAAGTGGGTGCAAATAGCTGAAATTCGTGATGCAGGGAAGTGTCTTGCCGAGATATTTATATATCAGTGGATGTTTAGATGCGATTAGGTCTTCAAAATAGTAGTTTACTACTGGATGATGTGACACATTATTCTGCAGCCAGCATTGTCGGCACTGGGCAAATCGTTGTTTTCGAGAATGTGATGTAAGTCATCCCACTAAGAAGAATGAATACTGCTCGCATCACAGGGACATCAGACTGCTGTTCCTGCCTGATTAATCAGTGAATGAATTCCTATTGCCTTCTTAAAAACTGAGTTGGTGATTAAATTACGTATAGCAGGGCATTTTCAGGATAATTTGGATAGCCGTAAAGAGGCTTGTGATGCGAAAGGCACTGTTCTTGTAGCTGTGTGTGGCAACGGGCTGCAGGGAGAGGGGAGGGAGTACGTCAGTGACGGCGGTTAGCCAACTCCTCCTCCAAAAATCACCGAGCTTAACGTCCCCAATGGGGAAACTTATCACCGTAGTGTGTTAACATCCTAACTTCCTGTGGAGCGCGTTTAAAATGGTGTACGTGCATAGTGGTTTGGGGTTTCTTGTGATATTGGGCGCTAGTGCTCGTCATTAACACTATAGACGGTCTGATGACTCTACTAAATATCCTGGTTATTCATTTAAGCAACCAACGCTTTGCGACTGGTAATGTTCTTACACGAGGTACTTCTTCTTCGTGCGATCGGTAATAGAAAGCGAATATAGGAGATGAAATGTTTCAGTCGGAATTGCGCTGAGATGCGGAAAGTATTGGAAATATTAGTTTTTGAAGTAGCATTTAGCATTCAAGAGCAAAGATATCACCTGATATTCAGCAAACGACTTACTTTCCTTTTGGAGAACAATCCTTCACCGCTCACCGATGAAACAATTTCAGCTAGTAATCTCTTCACTAACTTCCGTTACTCTAACTCTAATCCCATGAAACCTTGCAGATGTCTGCTGAAATGCACTTCAGCCAAGTACATAACAGTTGTGGTTCGATAAGACTGTAGTCAAAGGCCGGCAGAAGTGGCCGAGCGGTTGTAGGCGCTACAGTCTGGAACCGCGCGACCGCTACGGCTTCAGGTTCGAATCCTGCCTCGGGCATGGATGTGTGTGATGTCCTTAGGTTAGTTAGGTTTAAATAGTTCTAAGTTCTAGGGGACTGATGACCTCAGCAGTTAAGTCCCATAGTGCTCAGAGCCGCTTTTGTAGTCAAAGGATAACACAGTTTTACTTATCGTGAAATGACAAACATTTCATTTCTGTAAGTAACGAGTTACTTACCCGCCTTCGCAGTAGGTTTCTGTTTTTTGAGTCGTAGATAGACTTGACTATTTTATCGGATGTGGTTTATCGTGGACACTTGCATCATGAGTGAGAAGACGGAGATTGTAACCATCTGTAATTGACTGATATATAATGGGAACAGTATAGATACAGTTACACAGCAGAAATACACTGTATATCAACACAGTGTCTGTAGATGCATTTCCATCACGGACACTGAAGCACAATTCTCCTTAACATTTTCAACATAAGAGGTTACTTCCAGACATGGAAGAAACTATTTTTGACAGAAAAATCCTAGGAGCAACACAGAATCTAACTCCAGTATTTTATATCCGTCGGTTATCGCTGCTCCATCGAGCTACACATTAGCTCACATACAGAGCTACATGTTCCATTATGATTAACTTTCTCCATCTACATTAGTAACAATATCATCTCATTATGGCTGAACGCTTCATGTCCTATCAATGAAATGGCAAAGTAAATGCTGAACGATGAATACACACAGAGGATACTTACTACTTATGAAATCTAAAAGGTCTTGGACATTACTCAAGACACTAGAGAAGACTCGAGGTGTCAGTCGTGCAACTGTTACAACAGGAAGATCAACTTTATTTACATCCTGCGAGAAACTATAATGACGTTAACAGTCTAGATGCAGATGTAAAACCATAATGGGATCCAGAGGAGAGCAAAGAGAGCTGGAAGGACGGGAAAAGGACCTTCGCGTGTAGATGAGTGTGAGACGACATTGCAGGTTAACACGAATACTTTTTATCATGGTTGTGATATAAATGTTTATCTTGCGAAAATAACACAGAGTTATTCATTCTCATATATTTCATTTACGAACAGAGACAATCAGAAGCTTCAATTTTCTAGACTTTCGAAAAGTTTCCTTCTCACTTCTACAGAATGTACGATCCGAAGGAATATACAAGGTGATTGTGACAAAAGTTAAGCTTTCAGACCGCTGCAGAAGTGACACCACTGGTCAGAATGACGTCAAATTGCAACGGAATATCATCGGAGAAGGAGGAAAAGGTATGGTATATGAAAAATAAATAGTAGCAATGTAGCAATATAGTAATTAACGGCACTGTAAGCACTATAATTTAATAGTGGTCGACTACAAATGACAAATGAATCATACAATGCCTAAGATGTACGTCTGACGTTTAACAAACTGTATTACTCAGTGTGCATGGGTGTACAGATGCGATATTGTTAGTTACGTAAGCCCATCCACCACGGCAAGGTCATATCACATCGGATGGGACAATCGGTTTTTAATTTCCCTGAGGCCAAAAACCGCATCAAAAGAATCACTCAGATCGGTTTTTAACTGTCCTGAGGCCAAATATCGCATAAAAACCATCAATCAAATCGGATTATTAATTTCTGACTGACGCAAAACATGTTTAGTAGGCTATCCACCGTTTTTTGCAACAAGTTGAAATCGAGAAACAGCATGTTCCACAACTGATCGAAGTGTTTATGGGGTCACGTTCAGAACGTGCTGCGCAATGCGTGCCTTCAATGCAGCTAAGTTTGCAATCGGAACACTGAACACAACATCCACAGCCAGAAGTCACACGGATTAAAATCAGGTGATCGGACGGCCAGGCTCAGGGAAATGGCAGCTTATAGTTCTAGCATTTCCGAAATGGCACTTCAGCAGCTGCTTACCTGGGTTTGAAATGTGTGGAGGTGCGCCATCTTGCGTAAAGATGATCCCATCCACACATCCACCCTGTTGGAGAGCTGTAATGATGTGCTTGCGCAAAAGGCACTCATAGCGGTTACCAGTGACGGTACAGGTAATATGACCGGAAGCACCTCTCACTAACCACCTGAAGGATTATGATCATACCACACTGACCTTTTCAAGAGGAACTGGTACTGGTTGATTTGCGTGTGGACTTTCCGTTCCCCATATTCGACAATTCTTTGTATTGACATATCCTGTCAGATGGAAGTGGGCTTCGTCTGCTCACAAAATATTCCACGTGCAATGATTGTCCACTTCCCTCCTCCTGTACTGGTGTGGCCACTACTTCCACTGACGTCGAATCAGTTCCTTTCCTCCTTCTACCAGCTTGCACACCACAATAATCCGTATTTAGGAATTTTCGAATCATTTTCTTCAGACCCAGTCATCAGACCAACGCCTTTTTTCGAAGCCACGTGTGCGCAGTCATCATTCTTGTAACACACCTTCACAAGCAGAGCGCGATCCTGCTTTGAGACTGTCATGGCGAACGTCGCAGACGCGAAAGGAACAAAAGCCGTTTTTTTTTCTTTCTTGCAGTTCGATCCCCCACCCCATGAGGGGGGAGGGGTCTGTCAGCAGCGTAATAGGGCGCTCTACAGCCTACAGAAAAGTTGAAAAACATAATGAAAATATAAAAAAACAATAAAAACATGCGATACATCGGTGACATCATAATTAAACTGTAAAATAGTGGAAAGTTGTCAAATTTAAAATATAAAACACAACGTTGACGACGCGGATGATGACACACAGTAAGTAGACAGGCACAATTAAAAAAAAAATCACGGCGATAGTCTGATTTCTACTTGCACGAGATAAAAAACGCAACTAGTGGCAGTATGGTGGCTGTTCACAACACTGACAGGGGACGCACAACACTGAACATTCACTTGAAACCGCACTATAGAGGCGACACGGTGGAAGATGGGGGTGGGGGGAGGGAGAGAGGGCATCATCCAGGAGGGGGAGTTGATGGAAGCCACCTTTTGAAATGAGATGAAGGGTGCAGAGCGGGAGGGTATAGGGGACACAACAGTGATGGCACGGTAGAGGGTGGGGGTTGGAGAGCAGAGGAGCAACCAGGGGAAGAGGGGGATCAAGTCGATGGGAGGTGTAGAGTATGTGGATATGTTCCAGGAAAAGGAGCAGATGGGGGAAAGGAACCAGGTCATAGAGGATCTGCATGGGGGATGGGAGGCATATATGGAAGGTGAGTCAGAGTGCATGGCACTCGAGTATCTTCTGGAGAGACATATTTAATTTGCGGAGGGGGGGATAAACATGTGGGAGAGGTATAACAGAGAATCGGACAGATTAAGTATTTGTAGGTGTGGAAGATGGTTGAGGGGCTCAACCCCCATGTCTGGCCAGAGAGGAGTTTAAGGAGACAGAGGTGGTTGTGGGCTTTGGATTGAATAGAGAGGAGATGAGGGATCCAGGTGAGGTGACGATCAATGGTGAATCATAGGTGGGTGAGGGTGGGGGAGAAGCGGACAGGATGAATGCAAATGGTAATGGAAAAATCCAGGAGCCGGAAGGAACGATTGATACGATATATGAGGATTGCATGGGTCTTGGAGGAATTGGTTTTATGGAGCCACTGGGTTTACCATGCCGCAAAAAGGTCAAGATGATTCTGGAGAAGGCGTTGAGACCGTTTCAGGGTAGGAGCGAGGGCAATGAAGGTGGTGTCATCAGGATACTGCAAGAGGTGGACTGAGGGGGTGGTGGGTGTTTGGGGCATATCTACTGTGTACAGGAGCTAGAGGAGAGGGGAGTAGACAGAGCAGTGGGGCACACCCGGGGAGGGGTAGAAGGTGCAGATATCGGCGTTATGGATGGTAACATAGGAGGGGCGGCGGAAGAGGAAGGAGGCAATCAGACGAACATAGTTAATAGGAAGTGAATATGTCTGGAGTTGAGACCAGGATACCATACACGGTCGTAGGCCTTTTCGAGGTCTAGGGAGACAGAAATGGTGGGGAGACGGGAGTTAATCAGGGGAGAGGAGATGAATGAGGCGTAGGAGTTGGTCATCGGCAGAGAAGAAAGGTCAAAAGCCACATTGGATGTTGGGGAGAAGGTGCTGTCACTGGAGGTGGTGATGGATGCGCTGGGAAAGGATGGATTCCAAGAGCTTGGTGAACACAGTGGTAAGACATATAGGGCGATAGGAAGAGGCATCAGATGGACGCTTGTTGGGTTAGGAGAACATAAGGATACGGGAGGTTTTCCACAGATCAGAGTAGAGAAAAGCCTTGTACCCGGCGTGTTTATACCAACTTCAATGGGTGTTTTCATTTACGTATTCTGACACATACAGCGCCATATATTGATCAATTTTCACACTACTTTATTTCTTCTGCCATACGTTTTCCCTCTTCTCCGATAATATTCCTTTGCAATTTGACGTCATTCTGACCAGTGGTGTTATTTCTACAGCGTTTTGAAAGTTTAACTTTGATTATAATCACCGTTTACATTCCGTTTTGTGGCATGGTCGAAAATTTCTTAACAGGCCGAGAACGCTATCATGCACCGACGACGTCTACAGATTCTGTGATAGTATTATGTGCTCCCTTGGACGTGGAACAGAGTCATTATTGTAACGAGTTCTACATCAGAGACTTAGCAAGTGATATAGTATGTCTTTTTTTAAAAAAAATTATGTGGCTGTATATGAAGAATGTCTGTACGATGAAACAGTGGAAACAAGTTAGAACTCGATTAAACATTAGCTTAGAGAATGACTGGCAACTAGCTGTTAGTGCAGAGAAATGAAAATATTGTTCACTTCTCGAAACGTACTCGTAAAAGCACAGAACTCTCGCGCAACAACAATGGTGTGCCCCAAGTGACCACATCATATAAACGTTTGATGTAACATCTTGTAGACATAGAAGCTCAAACATCCGCACAGGCTCAATAATAGATGCAAATCACATGGTGTTCCTCTTTTCATTGGTGGCATAATGGGAAACTGCAGTTTGTCTGCTAAGGAAGATGCGCTCAGTACATTTGCACGGCCTATACTCGAAAACTGCTCAAATGTGCGGGACTCACATAAAGTCGGACTAACAAATGTCATCGAGCTTAAACACCGGAAACGGTGCGAATATTTACCGGCACGTCTGACTGGTGAGAGAATTAGGAAAAATAATGAAAATTCAAAAGCGCCCTCTTTCAGCGTAGAAATTACCAATATTTTGCAACTTCCTACAAGTCGATCTTGTAAAGTTCCTGAAAACAACATATGACAAATAATTCGCACAGAGGTATACTAACACTCAATCTTCGGACGACCAATTGATGAATGCAAAGGTATTTATTGGCGTGTACAAATAGGGAATGGATCCCATGACAGAGGACTGCAGTACTTCAGCTGATTTTGTTATTAGTTTTCTGTTAATTTCCAGAATTATTGCCTAAAGCTGCCTATTTCGTAAATAAGAGTATCTGAAGTAAAAATGCATCACTACTTTGTAAAATATTACATATGATTCTTTTACGCCACACCTTGTGAAAAATTCAATGTTAGTGTCATGGAGCACAACACTAGTGTGGTGCTTCGTCGTCGTTCTTTTTTTTTCTTAAAAAAAATGAAGGCGATCGGTTCCCAGCGATGACTACCAGCCTTGATTAAGAATGAAATGAGGCTTTTCCAGTTTATATCACAACTACCACAAAAACAACTCAAAATAACTCTCATCTATGGCCTCACCCAAGTTTTGAAGAGGTTTACCTTGTGAAGAACTGGCAATTCCCTCACAAACATTAACGCTCATGGACATAAATGCCCCTTTTACAAACTCTTCAGTTTTATGTAAAACTTGAAAGACCTTACCTCGTCAGCGACACGCTGACTGCGATAAAGAATGAATTCGCAAAGGAATAAAGTATTTGAAAAATGCTCGGTTGTACTTCCGGATGTTAGACTCCACTGTGCAGGTCATCTTGGCGATCATTGCTGTCACCATCATCAGGGCAGCTGAAGAATACTTGCTGTGGGCAGCACGAAACCGAAATGGGCAAAGACCACATTTGAAGAACAAAACTAATGAGCTACATAATCCAAAGTTGGGAGGTGATGACCTAATATAAATATTTGGTATAACAATGTGTGTAGATAATAAGTGGAACGACCGCATAGGCTCAATTTGTAACGCCGAAAATGCATATCCTCTTACTTCCATCTATTTTGCTATAAATGTTTTTCTTATTTTGTTACCTGAAGATATGACATTTCTGTGTCTTTATATATTGTAATTGTTTTAAAATTTGTATTTATGTCTATGTATAATTGGTTTGCCGGCCGAAGTGGCCGTGCGGTTAAAGGCGCTGCAGTCTGGAACCGCAAGACCGCTACGGTCGCAGGTTCGAATCCTGCCTCGGGCATGGATGTTTGTGATGTCTTTAGGTTAGTTAGGTTTAACTAGTTCTAAGTTCTAGGGGACTAATGACCTCAGCAGTTGAGTCCCATAGTGCTCAGAGCCATTTGAACCATTTTTTTTATAATTGGTTTGTTTTGTAAATATTATTTGTAGTTTGTACGCTGGTTCTTGTCTAGGGAAAACTATGCTATCGAACGATTACATCGATAGGTCGTGTGGAGATCCAAAGTGTTTAGGATCTTAGGTAGTGTTAACTCTGCCCCAAGATTAACCTTATTTGATTTCATTTCGTAGTGCTTCAGAAATAAAGTTCACTGTTAATTTCAGTCTCTAAATTACCTTTCAGTTTTACGGTTTTATTAATTCTTTTGCTAAATTAAGTCAGAATGTAGCGTAATTTATTACTTCTGACAATCATTCAGTTTTCACACAACACGTGTCAACCTTCAGTTACCACGCCTTTAGTGCTAGTTGTATGTGCATTAACCTTTCTTATTCAGTTATTATAGTTGTCCATAGGACTGGCGACCGTAATTTTCCCCAAATCTCAAATATCTAATTAACGCCAGTTAATTGTCAACGTAACGAACGCACATTTACTATCTTTATTAACTTTACCCTTTTTCAAAATTAATTTCCAGCAATTTCAATTGCATTTTTCCTTTCTTTTAGATGTAGCCCTTCCTCCCTCTTTACCGACGGATTAACTTCGGTGACGATACTTTAACCAAATCTCCATGAGATACACGCGGTTTAATTTTTCATTGTCATTAAAGTCAATAAGTGAGGGGGAGGTTACAAATTATACAAGGGACGATCAAAACGTTTCCGTTTGCGCTCGTTGCTGCAGCGTATACGCAGCATAGCACAACGCCGATACGGCTATATAAGCACTGACATACTGGCAAGGGATCAGACTGGAATTCGTATCTTTCCGCCGTGCTTGAGGTCAATGTGGAAACGAACTTGGTGTCATTCTTACCCTATGCGTCCAAACGGCCCAATGTTCTCTTATTCTTTTCTTGGGTGCCAAAAGACATACACTGATAGACATCCACCGGAGAATGAATAGTGTTTATAGGGCAGCATGTCTCTCCAAAACTACCGTTGTGTATCGGTCCGCTAAGTTCCGTGCAGGTTGCGATTCGACCCCACATTACAAATATAGAAACGCAGAACATACGCCAAATCAAGTAGGAGACACTCGAGAATCCGCCCTATGTAGGCCAATGAAGTGTCGACGATTCCGGTCGGAAGAGGATGTACCTCAGGTTCTTACCAACTTCTTCACGAAACAGGACCTGGTGTTTTAGCAAACAGGTATCTTCCACTGGGTGCGTCAGTGAGATGGTTACCACAATACTCACGGTGATTTTGCGTGATTAGCGTACCGATTCTCGAATGCACGCCTTTCGAATAGAAACGTTTCGATCACCCTTATATTACTCTAAAGTAAGTGGTGCGCTTAGATAAGCTTGAGATATATTTCCCTGCAATTTTGGGTAAGCACTGCTATTTTTCGCAAGTGGCACTAAGAGCGGACACTTCAGAATACCACTCACTCAAAATCAGTAGCTCCTCCGAACTACATTAAAGGAAAACGTACGTCAAAGGCTGTAAAATAATTTAGAGCTCTAGCCACGTATCGATTTTTCGGAACAGCCTGAGAGGACATTAGTGAAATCCAGACGTGTGAAAAATGATGCGAACGGTTGGCGCAGCTGTGAATGGTGGCGTGATGGTCAGATTCCAGGCCGCAGCCGTAAAGCAGGCAGATTAACCGGAAAACGTATATCAGTTGCCGTAGAGGTGGCATCAAAACCAGGGGAGCGTGAGCAACAGATTAGAGCCTCGGGCAGAGTTGGGCCCCTTTGAAGGAGGGAAAGGAATTAATTTGTACCCCACACAGCCGATCAAACAACATACATTTCTTTGATTTTGGATTTATTACCGTTATATCCCTCAAATTTGTCCTTACCTGTATGAAATATGAAAATGTTTAAAACTACATATGGTGTACTGAGAGCATCTGAAACGAGAGTTACTAAAAATTGCATGTCCAAAGCTACTACCACACGAAAGTAATTCCAAACAACACATCGAAGACAAACGACAACGCATATCAAGAACAATCCACTCAATTTATCCTCTTCTGGCCAGTAAAGAAATGTACGATAGAACTAAACTCAACATCTATAAAGCAACAGTCCAACCAATGATGCTCTACGGCTGCTCCAACAGAAAACCATTAAAGACTCTACAAAACAGATGCTTCAAACTCATACTTAACGTCCCATGGTGGACCAGCGCAAATCAAATCCATGCAGAACTTAGCATGTCGCAGTAGACAGCCAGATCAACACCACCGCAAGAACACTCTTTGACAAAATAGAGCGGCTCAGACCTACTCGACAACAACTCCGAGAATTGGCAACAGTTGAACCAGCCCAGTGACATAGAATACGTGTCCCATTATCCATCTTACAGTACGACTAAAGAACAACGAAGCAACTCAAAAATCCGAAATATCAGAACATACAACGTACAAGCAGCAACAGCATACAATATATATACATACTGAGATTGTGGGCCTCAAGGACCGAAAAACCGTGCTCAAAGGCTCCCAAACGCAAAACAAGGTGCCCCATTTTTCAAACATATGCTGTCTCCGCAAACTTGAGGGACCAACCTCCTCCGGAGGTATAGGCCTAGCCATCGCAGAACACAACAAAAAAAAAAGAAAAAGAAAAAATAGTAATTCTGTAGTGGAACATCACACTCCACTAACTGTTCAAAATGGTTCAAATGGCTCTGAGCACTATGGGACTCAATTACTGAGGTCATCAGTTCCCTAGAACTTAGAACTACTTAAACCTAACTAACCTAAGGACATCACACACTTCCATGCCCGAGGCAGGATTCGAACCTGCGACCATAGCGGTCGCGCGGTTCCAGACTGTAGCGCCTAGAATCGCTCGGCCACTCCAGCCAGCGCTACTAACTGCACAGGAAATGTAAAACAATGCTGCCATTGTTCTTCCTCTAGCAGATGGGAACAGCTGTGGCTAAGTAATGGTTTCAGTAGGACTGACGAGTACTCGGATGGCACATACAAGACTCTGATCCAAAACTTGGCGTCTATGTGTGTGCACTTGGTTCGGCGCACACATATCAGTATACAATTCGGAAATATCAGGAAAAACCTACCAATTTTTTGAAAGAGAGTCATTACGTTTAAACCTCATTAAAATCCTTTGATGGGCACGTAAAATACCTGGTACGTAGGCGATGCATATTTCCCTTCAATTAGCCTCAAGAACAACAGAAACAGCCATCTTTTAATAACATTTTTACAACGTAATTTCTTGACAGCTCTGCAAAACCAATAACTCTCCGAATCATTAAGAGAACCGATGTATAACAAATAGCTTCAGACCTCCTACAGCTTTAACACTTGAAATTAATTCTAGATTACTAAACCGTCATAAAATTTAAAACTGCTGTTGGTACGAATTCACGATTACCCCCAGTCTGATGTTTCCAGTAGAGAGTGTAAAACCGGATATTTTGTACTTATTTTGTGTGTAACGTGCCACAACTTACAACTATAACTAAGTGGTGTATGAACTATTAATTATTGACTTTCTTTGAGTAAAGAATGGAGCACTAAACGTTACAGTGGTTTCGTAACAATGTAATATATTCCGCCCTTGAGTGTTCTAGGGTTAAGTGACCCTCCAGGTTAGCCGAGAGCGCTAATCCACTGCTTCGTGGACTCGGGTAGGCGCGCCGGCCTCGGATCTAATCCCCCGAGCGGATTACCGACGTCGGCCGGTCTGCTGGCGAGCCTGGATGTGGTTTTTAGGAGGTTTTCCACATCGCGCTCGGTGAATACCGGGATGGTCCCCACGTTCCTCCACAGTTACACGACTCGCAGACATCTGAACACGTTCGCACAATTCCATGCATTGCACTAGACGCAGACAGCTGGGGTACACTAATTCCATCCCGGGAGATATGGGGTGGCGGCAGAAGGGGCATCCAGCCACCCCTTAACTTTAATCTTGCCAAATCCGATCGTTATCATGCCGACCCTGCGAAACCGCGGGACAACGCACCAGCCAAAGAAGCAAGAGGCGTGTTGTAGGGTTACGCCTGTAATAGAGAAAAAGTTTATATAAAGTCTGAAATTGTGTTTGAAGTTTGTGGGAAGTCGCTAAGTGTTCTTATTCTCCAACACTTGATGAATAAAATCTGATTAATTTACGCGTCACGAGCCTCGAGACATATACAGCGTGAATCACCTAAATTTCCATGGCAAGATACTACAGAAATGGAAAGTACTTTTGATGTGTGGTCTTCACAGTCAGGGGCTCGTATTGTTAGCCAATCAACATATTGTAATAATAGAAAGTGTATTTTTTTGCAAAAATATACTTTTTTAAAATGTAACAACGCATATTGACATTAAAATATTAATAGTAGGATAAGTCAGAATGTCATTGGCGTTTGTTGCAGGACTGTAACGCATGTCGTTTACGAGATGTTGTATTTTGAAAAGTTTCTACAGCAACACTTATTTGTCCTATTCAACCAGCGTGATCTGCTAGGTACCGTGTTGCTATGTTTTCTTGCAGTGTTCTTGTTTGTTCCTTGAGTATACTGCGACTTGTTAGTCAGTGTGTGACAGTCCAAGCTGCAGGCCGTGAGTGGACGATCGAATTTACCAGCGCAGAAAAATCCATCCTCTTGGTGTATGGAGTGTGTAGGAAGAATACAGTCCGTTTTCGAAAGTTGTGTGAGGCAAGATATCCCTATAGACTTCCACCATCTCGACAATTATTTATCAACCTGTCAATTAGTTACGTGGAAGTGGTAGTGTAACACCTTGGTAACACAACAGAAGGAAGTGACGAGGGAGAAATCACTGTTCCTGCTGGTGTTGCCGTTGAACCGTACGTTAGCTACCGCGCACGGAGTCACGCAGGTTTCCTACGCATTTTCCGTCGACATAAGTTCCACCACTATCTCATCTCTCTTCATGAGGAGCTGCATGGAAACGATTATATGAATCGTGCCAAAATCCGTACATAGGGACTACAGCAGGATACTCCAGAAGTATCATGTATGTTTTTTTAGTGATGAAGCCATATTTATCAATCATGGCCACGTATATAGCCGAAATACGCACTATTGCTTTTTTGACAATCCCCATTCACTTCGTCAGGTGGAACGTCAGCGTCGATGGAGTGCACTCATGTGGTGTGGGATAATGAACCATCAGCTATTGGGCCGGTGTTGCACGGAGGGAATACTGAATTCGCATACGTATTGCAGCCTCCTAACAGACAATCTTCCCCGAATGCTAGAAGACCTTTTTCGCAGACCGAAAGGAACCTGTGGTACGAACGTAATGGCTATCCAGCCCATTGTGCACAAAGTACAAGAGTATGTCTTCATTATTGTTTCCAAATCGTTGGATTAGACACAGAGGACCTGTAGCTTCGCCGACCCGTTCCCCGGATTTGACGCCTGTAGACTCTTTTGTGTGGGGAAGTTGAAAGACGCTATCTGAGCGAATATAGCTTCTACACCCGATGATATGGAACGACGCATTACTGCAGCCTGCTCGGACACCTCTGCTGAAATGCAAGGACGTATGCAGCAGTCGTTCCACACCAGACGCGAAGCTTGTATTGCGGCTGACGGTGATCATTTTGAACACAACAGAATCAAGATAACTAGTGTATGGACTCAGGTTGTTCTTCAGTGTGTGCTACCACATGTATTGTACAAGTTTCAGTGAAGGAATTTCCCAAAATACGATATCTCGTAACCGAAGCTCATTAGAATCCTGCATCAAACACCACTGACATTCTGATTTACCCTGTGATTAGACTGTTACTGTCAACAAACCGTTGATTGGCTAACAATACTGGTCCCTGCGTACTAGTCCAGTCTGTGAAAAGCGAAAATCAAAAGCACTTTCCATGCCGGAAATACTGGTGTTGCAAGTTTGAGCTGATTCACCCTGTACAGTGTTTCAAAGTGTAATACTTCTCAAATTCTTTGAAGTAAGATAATACTTCTTGATGAGGACATTATGACAGTATTTTAAATTTTTGGATTGAGTCAATAACTGGATGCAACAGGGACTTTTTTTGCCCCTGGAATGGATTAGATTGGCAACCTGCATCTGGGACTGGAGGCATGCTTGGATTACCCATTTCTTACACTTTCACTGAATCTGCAGCTCCAAGAATTGCTATTATCGAGAAAAGAAAGGCCTTGTAGTTTTATCTGAATGGTCGAAGTCACTGTTTAGCTTGTTAGCACGCTTTAATAAAGGCTCAGTATCTTATGAGCCCATTGCGAATATTAGCTCACCGACCCCGATAACGCACTGAAGGAACTGTAAGTCGAAAAAACAAAGTGCAACCTTATATAATAACTGACGTAGTTAGGTTCAAATCACGTTAGAGTGCCGGCTGCTGTGACCGAGCGGTTCTAGGCGCTCCAGTCCGGAACCGCGCTGCTGCTGCGGTCGCAGGTTCGAATCCTGCCACGGGCATCGATGTATGTGATGTCCTTAGGTTAGTTACGTTTAAGTAGTTCTAAGTCTAGGGGACTAATGACCTCAGATGTTAAGTCCCATAGTGTTTAGAGCCATTTGAACTATTTGAGGCACGATAGACTGCCACAAGCGTGATGTGAGACTGGAGCAATTATAAAAGCACGCAGTTTGAAAAGTTTAATACGAGACCCCGCTGAAAAGTAATGCCTCCGAATTTTTTATATGAAAACTGTTAAGACTTTTAAAATGAAACGAACGTTACTAACATTCTATGTTTTTACTCTTCATGTCGACATATTTGCAGTGCTCAGCCGCTAGCGGACAGTGTGTAAGATGGTGACGTGCAAGGTACATGAGAAATAGAGTCCTAAAATTGAGTTTCGAATCTCTAGAAGTCGTCCAGACATGGATCACCCTCTCCTTTAGTATCACAGTGCCGATCCACACAGGAAAGCTCAGACGTCTTCAACAATCCGACGCCTTGGGTTCACTGTCATTATTCGTCCTCATTCGACTTTGCCCCATCCGATTTTCATCTGTTTCCAAAAGTTAGTGAAAACCTTCGTGCACATCATTTTGACAGTGATGAAATGGTGTAAGCAGAGGTGAAGCTACGGCTCCATCAACGAAGTCAAACATTCTGTAGTGACGGTACCAACAAACTGGTTTTAAAAAATGGTTCAAATAGCTCTATGCACTATGCGACATAACATCTGAGGTCATCAGTCCCCTAGACTTCGAACTACATAAACCTAACTAACATTAGGACATCACACACATCCATGCCCGAGGCTGGATTCGAACCTTCGACCGTAGCAGCCGCGTGGTTCCGGACTGAAGCGCCTAGAACCGCTCGGCCGCAGCGGCCAGCAAACTGGTCTCTTATTGAGAGAACCGTGTTCGTATTCAGGGTGACTGTGTAGAAAAAACATATGCAGACGTGAATAATGAAGATACAGAATGTTAATAACGTTTGTTTCCTTTGATCAGCTTTAAGAGATATCACATAAGAAAGTTCCAAGGGATTACTTTTCAGCACGCCTTCGTAGATCAGGGGTACGGTACAGTAACCATCGACGTAATGCACTAATTACCTCATGATTATTAATTTGATACCTGCATTTTCAACTCCTGTTTTGTTCTGAACAAGGTAAATAAATACGGACAGCCATGATTTTACAAACCTTTTCCTTGAAGTCACTTCTCACACGTACGTGAAAAGGCTTTGTGAGAGTTTAAGTTTGACCGTTGGCTGTAGACGATCACAGTCTTAGAGACTACAGTGACTCAGCACTCCGTCTTGCGATCGAGAGACTTTAAGAAACAACTTACGGATGAATTTTTGTCAGAATTTTGAAATAAATATTTTGGTATTGCACATAAATTTAAACCTATTTGATGAATTTATTAATGGTAATAAGTGTCTTAAAACATTGGCATTGCAGTGTTCTGAAAGTTAGTCTTCAATAATGTTCATAAGAATTACCTATAGTACTATTTTTTTTTCAAGTGACTGTGAACAACATCGATATACTCGGAGAAATGCATGATACACACTGTGTGGTCCTAGAATATATTCATTCACTGCCGCTTTCGATCATGGACCGTCTTCGAAGTGGAAATATGAAGTGAAGGCTTTAGTGAATGTACCCTCCTCCTCGGCACATACCTCAGCAGTTAACCTAATAACACTATTCTCCGTTGAAGCAACAGAAGAAGTGACATTATTCGTAAATGCTGTTTTACTCACAACCAAATTGAGTGATTTGTCAGATGAAACCAATATTCAGATAGCCAGTCTACGTCTGACGGCTGATGTTAAAATGTAAGCACTTAGCAAACCTCGCACTTTCGAACAACTAACTGAGGGTTTATGGCGGACATACCGTAAACACAACAGTAATAGTTTTTCGTAGGGATGTTGAGTGGATTAGTGCATAAACCCAGTGAAACTATTGAAGCCTTTTGCGATAGAATTCGAAAGGTCGATACGCAGACATATGACCTGACACAAAATTTAGAAGCGGATCGCGTCTCGTGCAGGGAAGTGCTTGATTGGGCTCTAGACGTCTTTCTACGGGGAATCCCCGGAGAATTTCTACGTAGAATCAGTGAAGAAAACCCGTATGATGTAGCTTCAGTTCTTCGCGTTGCAAAGAACTTGCAGCGAACCGACACTGCTATGACTGTATGCCATGATAGACGAATCTTTGCTTTCGAAAAGGAATGTTATCAGTGTTGAACGAAATGACGTTTGAAGGAACAATGTCGACAGCCACAATGTTATGTTGTAGATCGCTTTGACCACAAGGTAAAATAATGAAAAGCAAGAAACAGGTTAAACAGAACAAGCAGAAGTAGGTGTTAAACACAAACGGGGATGTTTCTTCTATCAGGAAATATTCCCAGTAAACACTAATATTACATACAGGTGTGCAGAGAGGATTTTATGCATGGTGGGCTTACTACAAGGCAGAGAGCATCAGTTGTTAGTGGACACCGTTTTACATGTCAGTCGTCAGTCTGTGCCTCGTGGGCAGGAGGTGACTAAAAACTCGAAAGTACAGTTTACGTTGAGTAGGAAATAATGACGCAGAGTCATTGTGGACAACACAGCCGTGCGCTAGGGATACCCCGCGATTCCCGGACTTGACTTCCTAGGTACGCGTCATGCCGAAACCGGTCTTCGGCGGCGTACAGTTCATGTGACGGCAATTACTTTCCAATGGGTGCTACAGCTACTAGAGGAACCATTTCGTATATTACCTGTACAAAACATAACCTTGCTTTACGAAACCTTGGATTTCAATCTGTTCCCGTCTTTAACTAAATTGATAATCTCAGAAAAGAGAAGACTTTTAGTTGATCAAATGCCTCAACATTTACAGCAAAATCTTGCGACACGCAAGGAGAACATAATAACGGCTAGTGTGTCCGCAACAAATGGTATTGTGATTCTAGTACTAATTTCTGCTTAAAATGCAAAAATCGCTTTCAGTGGAAGCAAGAGCGAATAGAATTGAGAATAAAAACTGGGAAGTCTATCAGTATTAGGAATGTTAAGTTAGATAATTAGGTTAACACAAACTAAGATTAAGAGCCTTACGCTTTATGGTTCAAATGGTTCAAATGGCTCTGAGCACTATGGGACTCAACTTCTGAGGTCATTAGTCCCCTAGAACTTAGAACTAGTTAAACCTAACTAACCTAAGGACATCACAAACATCCATGCCCGAGGCAGGACTCGAACCTGCGACCGTAGCGGTCTTGCGGTTCCAGACTGCAGCGCCTTTAACCGCACGGCCACTTCGGCCGGCCTTACGCTTTATCTCGAGAACAAACTAAGAGGGTGAACTCGGAGTAATATTAAATTATAAATTCCAAAAATGTACAAACTAATGTAGCAACAGATAGGGAAAATTCAAGACGAATTTCTTAAACAAGAGGGGAATATTACCCTATTGAGGAGAAAGCCGGTAGAAAGCAAAAATTTTTCTCAAGTTCACGCTTTCATAGTCACGGGTGACATCGGGCAGACACAAGAATCAGCACTGTGAGTCGGTATCAGAGTTGACCGCACGTTACTATGTCGCCACAAATCGCCAGGCCCAAGTTACACCTTCAACAGATCGTCCACTGAGTGAGGGAGGCAGATACATATATTCGTTAGCTCTTGTTATATATACCTCAGACACAACAACATCTATCAGAGACCCTAGTGGAATTTATAGCTTGTAACAAACTGTTAAAGCAAGCACAACAGAAGAAGGACTGCTGACCGCCAGTAAAGAAGCATGCCACATGTGATCCTAAGGAACAAGGCCTCACGACGTTACCTCATCCATGTGTCCAAAATACCGTAATGCTCCAGCTCTGATGGCAGTTACTCATTAGTAACGATGGCGTTCGTACCGCAGCACTCAATTCAATGATTAATACGGTGTAGTGAAATCCATGTATTACATGTTCCAGCACTTCGTGTTAACCCATTGCTTGCCGTTCCAGTGATGACAGTACGCTAGTAAACACGACCTGCCACTCTAGAGACTTGGTATCCGTCGGCCACCACATCGCTGATGTGGTCACTGAGGAGCTTCCATCACTGGTACGCCTCGCGGTGCCTGTCACACTATCGTTATCATCACTTTTGGGTGAGAGGTTTGTCTGGTGCCTCTGCTCTTGATCGCCGCTACAGGCACTTCTGGGTGCCGAGGGTCTACTTGTCTAGTTGGGCCAGCATCATCCGACTACACGACTAACAACAGCGCGGTACCTTCCAATGAAACATCGTGGATCATCCTCATCTTCTGGAGTGGAATAGAGGATGCTGTATCCAGTGTGCGCTCGTACTCTCGCGCCACAGCCTTGTCTACTACATGGCAGGCCGCCAGACTTCGGTGAATTGATCGAGAAGCGACCTTGCCATCCAGAAGGGCCGAGACGACAACAAGAGTTAGCCTTATTCCACTACGTCTGACTCTAAATGTCAGCCAAGCTTTATGCGCATGGACAGAACTGTAAATCTGTAATAATGAATGGTAACTTGCTAATCATGTTGTATTAGCGCCGAAAGACGCCCTTCTGGTTCCAGAACACTTTCCTGACGACATAGAAGTGTCTCTTCTGGGCACTCCTGCAATTTACCGCCAGAAGTAACTCTTCGGCGTCATGGAGTGATTGACGCCCCAAGAGAGGACTTAGCAACATCAAATGGCGTCTATACACCTCAGCTACGATCGCAACGCAGTGAGTCCAAAGAGATTTTTCGGCTGGGCTTTCTATGGCCAGGATTGGACGTAGAGGTTGGTATTCATCTTGGAAAGTGATTTCTTTCTAACCCGAGGAGTCTGTGCATCTGTCACAATTTAGAGAGAATTGTAATAAAACTTATTTTGTACGCGTGGGGTATAAGCGCTGTAAATTATCCGGACATTGTTTACCATGTAGTAGAATCATACCAGTAATTTTCACAACTTGTAGGCGTCATTGTCATGTAGCAGACCATTGCACCAAATGTCGCAGGGAAATGATTATCAGACGTAAAGATTAGTTAAGGTTATATGAATAAGTTTTGAGTGCGATTACATCTGTTGAGCTTTGCTGTTGCTTTAGAAAGAGGAAGCGTTTCGTTCGTATTAGTAATGCAAAAACCTCAATAAATTACACAAAGGTGCCAGAAATAGCCGAGTGGCCAAGCGGTTCTAGGCTCTCCAGTCTGGAACCGCGCGACCGCTACGGTCGCAGGTTCGAATCCTGCCTCGCGCATGGATGCGTGTGATGTCTTTCGGTTAGTTAGGTTTCAGTAGTTCTAATTTCTAGGGGACTGATGACCTCAGATGTTGAGTCCCACAGTGCTCAGAGCCATTTGAACCAGAAACAAGATCAGGTAACACGATTGATGCTGCAGCCGTTCTTATGGAGGAGTTAATAAAACTGTTAAGTGTATAATCAAGAGTTTAGTAAGCAGCTAGAAGCTTCACAGGCTATACAAGAGTCAGAGTCGGATTTATATGGGATTAAGAAAGTAGTGATTGTAGACTTCTCCTCCATAGATCCCGCAACTCGTGCGAGCAGTGTTTTCTTCGTTGAATTTTTCACTTGATACCAATGAGTGGAATAGATCTTGCTGAGCAAATACATTTTTATATCTACCGTACAATCATGTTCAGAAAAAACAAAGCACCTTGAACGACTAGAGATATGGCGTTCATATTCACAGGAAAAGTACATTAGTATGTTTTGCTGAAATGATTAGCATTTGTACCATGTTGGCCCGCGGTTTCAAGGTTAACATTGATATCGCGGCGCACCACATCTACCGGTAAAATCTGTCTACTGCTCACGTTGTCGCCATAAATAGAAGGTAATGAATCAGCGCGACGTGAACAGACGTGCAGGACACCTTGCTGATGTACAGGGAAATTGCTGCACATGTGGGACGAAATGCTTCTGCAGTGCAACGGGTACGTTCAGAGTAGCTCATGGAAGGCCGTAGAACACGACGAGATGGGTCAGGTCGCACCACCCAGACAACCCCCTGTGAAGATCGACACCTCATCCGAATGGCATTGCAGAACTGATCTGCATCCTCCTCCACTCTGGCTCAACAGTGGAACAGTGTAGCACACAATGTACTGTAGCACACAGTATAGTATTATTATCAGGGGTCACAGTCCGTCGCCGTTGATTGCGGCACGGGTTACATGCGCGCCATCCATTCCTCGCCTGTCACTGACGAATGTGCAGGAACGTGCTAGACGAAAATCGCGCATGCAAACCCATCACTTGGAACAGGAATGGCATCAGTGATTTAGGACGAATCCAGGTTCTGTTTGAAAGTGATGACCTCATTTTGGTTCGCCGCAGACAGGGGGAGCGGTATCACAGGGTCCGCTTTTGCCCAAGACGTACAGCGCAAATTCAAGGCCTTATCGTGTGGGCTGCTACTGCGTACAGCCGCAAACTACAGTTGGTGCGTGTTCAGGGCACTGTGAACCGTGTGACCTACGTGAATGATATCCTGGACCTGTAGCTATGACCTTTCTGTACAACACCCCATACGCCAATTTTCAACAAGACAATGCACGACCACTTCTTGCTGCACGAACGCATGCCTTCTTGGTATTACAGGATGTCAGCCGTTTGCCTCATACCGTCAGGTCACCAGACTTGTCGTCAATGAAAGTGTCTGGGATATGGTTAAACGACAGGTGCAGCTCTGTGACCCAATGCCAATCACCATAGATGAACTTTGGAACCAGCCGAATGCACCATTGATGGCTGTACCACAGACTTACAAGTGCCTATGCCATTACGTTTAGAACAAGTTATTAGGGCCCATGGTGGACTGTTTGCCTACTAGGAAACAGAGCAGGACACATGCTGAACCGATGTGACTGAAATGCTAATCATTTCATCAGGACATACTAACGTATATATTCTATGAATATGAACGTCCTGTCTCTAGTCGTTGAAGGTGTTCTGTTTTTTTATGAACGTGAGTGTATTTTTGTTGTTTTTGTTTGTTTTGTATTTTGTTTTCCCTCCCCCCTCCCCCCAAATATGTTCTATTGTTGATATCGGAAAGTAAGCTTAAGAAGTCCCAACAGTACACGCATATCCACTCTAAAGAAGACTAAGATTTTTAGTGAAATTACAAATACTGTTAGAAAGATATACAGAAGAAGCAGTCCTAGGCTACCAAATCGTTTACAAAGAGAGATAAAGCACATATCCTTTAAAGTTGAATCAAATGAGCCGTCGGTCACAACTATTTTTAGTCTTACTGACCAGGTTTCAACACTTCTAAGAGTGCCTTCGTCAGAATTAAAACAATTAAAATTTACAGGAAAAGAAATTTTTTATATAAAAAAGTGTAAGTACTGACTAACAATAAAAGTCAGAGGCAGTACTTACATGTCACATATAAAATAATTAACATGCCAGAAGGGCTTTAGTCACAAAATATACCTGTGGCCGTACAGGTACGAGCAGCCCATAGTGGCTCGCTTTCACGCCTTCCTTTTTACATATTTTGTGACTAAAGCCCTTCTGGCCTGTTAGTTATTTTATATGTGAGATTTAAGTACTGACTCTGTCTTTTATTGTTAGTCAGTACTTACACTTTTTATATAAAAATGTCTTTTCCTATAAATTAGTAACTATGTTTTAGGCCATTTTAATTGCTTTAATTCTGATGAAGGTACTCTTAGAAGTGTTGATACCAGGCCAATAAGACTAAAAATAATTGTGACCGAGGGCTCATTTGCTTCAATTTTTAATTTAGAAACGGTCACTGAACCAAGCAGCCATGTTTCAAACTTTTTCATTTCCTTTAGTTCAGCAGGAAGTGTGTCATTATTCTGATACTGATATTCACTCACGAAGCAGTACACAATTTGACATAAACGTTTTTTCGATGTATAAAACATTGAGAGAGAGAGAGAAAGTTATGAATACAGACGAGGACTGTTCCGCTATGTGTGTGTGTGTGTGTGTGTGTGTGTTGTGCGCGCGCGCGCGCGCGTCGTGTAGCTTAAATAATTTCGCTGTGGAAATACAGTAGTATAATCGGGTGCTTTAGAAAATGGTACAAAAATAATTGAGATACTTATGATCGGACGCGCTGTACATATTGACTGGCTGCTTCCGTTTAAGGTGAAATATGCTGCACTGAGACTGAATGTTCATTGTAATTGACACTAAAAGATTTGCTTAGAATAACAATTACTGGCAGTGACATTTTTATTCCGTTTTCATTTCCGGTAAAACTATTGCCTTGTGAGTAGTTCTTTCACTTTAATTGATGGTAATTTTTCAATATTCCGACTAGCGCCATCTTCAATTGTTAAGCTCCATGATAGGTTGTATCACTTTTTATACATGCTAAGAAATTTAAAAGAGATTACCACCAGGACCATCTTGCGCTTTCGAAAGCCCTGCCACTTACCTTTGATATTTTTAAATTTTCCACCATCCAGATGTTAGAGTTTTAAATTTCCCGTCCACCACAATTATGATTACATCATGTATTCAGAATCACTGCTGATGTCGTACCTCACCTGGTCGACATTTGGATGACATTCATGACCGTGTGAAGAGCACGCGATCACCTTCAAGGTCAAATAGAAGTCTAAGGCAGTCAGGATCCCTACAGCTATTCTACCAACAACTGTGTATTTAATGTGAGAACAAGCTGGCTGTATGGTGTAAGCTAAAGAACAGTAAACATATATAACAACAACATAACTTACTCCGTTAATGAATTCCCTCTTCATCTGCTCCACGGTGTGGAGAAATATTGCTGTAAGATTTACAGGAAAAATATTAGTCAGTAATTGGACATTATTTTGTGAAAGTCACTTTTTTAAGTGCTATTTGAATAAGATAATAAAATAGAGGTGAATCTTGTGATACTACGTCGATGATGTTTTCTCTAGACCTGAACTATTAAACTTTTGGAGGGGGGAGGGGTGGGGAAGGGATGGAGGCTGGAGCGGTCACAAATGCACTTTCCACAGTCCCCGTGAGAGCCGGATATGGAAGAGTGAGGGTAAATCTGGCCAGGTAAGAAATAAATAAAAGACAATGCTGAAACAAGTGTGCGATAAATGGCGCTGGAGTTGATAAAAATGACGCTCTTGCTTCTTCACGGAACATTATTTTCTCGATACTACATACAGAAAATGGTTCAATGGCTCTGAGCACTATGGGACTTAAAATTCGGAGGTCATCAGTCCCCTAGAACTTAGAACTACTTAAAAATAACTAACCTAAGGACATCACACACATCCATGCCCGAGGCAGGATTCGAACCTGCGGCCGAAGCGGTCGCGCGGTTCCAGACTGTAGCGCCTAGAACCGCTCGGCCACACCCGGTCGGCTTCTATATACAGTGTGGGTCATATCCCCGGTCACAAGATAATCGTGTACTTCTACAGTTAGGCCTTAGTCAGTTAGGTGGTCTGTACAGTACGTTAAAACTTTATTCCATGTGTTTTTAACCATTTGTGGCAAGTACGCTTAGGAAAGGTGCACTCTGTGCTTGCATTCGAAATTTAATAGAATACTGAGCAAAAGAGCTCAGAAAAACGGTTGAGAATTCTATCTGAATTATATGTATGGGAAGAGGGAAGACTAAACGGTTTAGACGTAATGAAGGTCCTTGTTCTCTTTGAGGTTAACGACGCTATTTCAGAAAAGAGTTTGCGTATTTCAAGGAGTAGAATTTCTGCTGCAGTGATAAAGGGTTGTTAAGAGAGGCGTCTTGAGCTACCGATTGCGTGAATATATATCGGCAATGTTCCCAAGCAATGTTCGAGATTCTTTCTGGGTTCTTGAGAATTTTATAAGTCTGCACTGCATTTGGTATACTTTTTCGGAGGCTTTACGCATATGGTAAGAGAACTCGGTCAATTCTCACGGGCGTGATAAGGACGTCACCATTCAAAAGTCATTTCCTTATTGCCAGTTCCCTCGTTTGCTTGAATTTACTTCTGCGTTCTGAAGTAGAACTGAGAGTAAGTAGGAGGACTATATTAGTTTTCACTAAGAAACTAAGATGAGCCCTCTTCATGTTCAACAAGACTGTAATCACACTTTCAGTTGGTATACAGTCTTATTGCACTATATGTGAGACGGCATGTACGACAATCCATAGACATTTCCTACTAATGCCTAGAGCTAAGTGAGTTTCTGAAGCTTCCAAAACACATGTACATCTGAACTAAGTAAATCTTCTAATCCCTTCAAAGGGATCTCAAGATAATTGCCGATCAATATTTGGCTTACTTCAGTCAAAAATTGACCAGTAGGTGACCCTTCCGTTTTGTATGTTCTGGAATACTCTAACGAAGACATAATTTACATTCTAAAGACAAGGATCTGTTAAAACATCTCTTCAGTCGATTAGAATCTTGTGAAAAATTATCCTTAAGAAACAAAATGTTCGGTCTAATTACTGATGATTTATGGCATTTGATCGACTCCTACGTCAAGTGTTTTACTATTTTCGCCTGATGATTCCTCCTTCGGATTCACGGCGTTGACCATATTCATTTCTGCGTCGGGAAACAGGTTACATCAAAGAATGGAAGGGGGGCAGATTAAGGAAGCAGGTAATATAAAGCCACACGAGAGATACTACGATCGACGACTGGTTACTGATAAAGCTTTGAAAAAAACTGAAATATCTAAACGAATATTTCGCTGCAGTACTGACATGCAAACCCGATTCGACATACAAACTGACAAGGATATGATATTCCCAATTCATCATGGATCTCAAATATTTTGAAGAAATAAATGACTTTGTGTGAATGATAACGCCTGGATCGCGGAAAGACACTCAACACTCCACTAGAGTTTGGAGAATTATCGCAGTTTAAAAGGTCCTTATAATGCTGTCTACACTGCAGGTCTATCTCTGACAATCTCGAACAAAATCGAATTTTCGTGACACATTGACTTCATCTCAGCGTTTAATAATGCATTCCAATTCGGAAATTCTTATAACCGGTTACAGTCCAAGCGTTTTAAAAAATTTCTTAAGTATGGTTATAGCTCTATCTGTGTTTCTAAAGCAGACCTTTTCCTTAAAAGCTCTTCCGAGAATGGTTTCATTTCGTGAAGCCTGCATGGTAAACACAAGACGTCTTTTTCAGAAACGTCTTCAACCTCAAGTTCCCGTATTTGATGATGATGTGTCAGAAACTGATGCTTTAACGTAAGCCCGAACATCCCTTTTAGTGAGAGTTTCATATACACCTAAAACGTGCTCTTTTCCAGTCGCAGGTCGGAATGCAGGCCCTCCAAAGAGCCGCTCATTATCACAACTTCAAATAATCACAGGAATTTCGTCTACCGTGCTGTTACTGTTAATCATGGTAGTAACTTACTATCCTAATGGACGGTAAAAACCTGTACTTTCTTATCCTCAGACTAGTTAGTGACTTCAGTAGCCTGTTTTTCTCGTTTTCCTTGTTAACGTCGAAGTATTTGATACCTTGTGCTAACTTCTGTGTAGTAGCTATGAGATGCGAACTACATTTATCAAAAACTCTGAGAATCATTACTGCCCGATGTCCTCTTTTTTTACTTGTGGCGGTGCGATTTTTCTTACAGTGTTAACACTCTTGGTTCCTGGATCTTTCACAGAACACAGAAAAATCTATTTCAAAACTGCTTGAACTTGATATCGTTGGTGGTGGTGGTTGTTGGGATGTTTAAGGGGGACTAAACAGCTAAGGTCATCAGTCCCCCTTGATATCGTTAGCTAGGAAAGTTAATCTAAGAAAAATGAACTGGACAAATGCGAGGATGCGAGGAGACCTCGCGCTCTGTGGGTCCCGTGCAAATTTACTTATGAGAAAAGATAATAATAATTTGGTGTGGCTCAATGACCTGGTCCAAGTCTTTCTATCTGAAGCGACTTCGGTGACCTCGCGTCCCCAACCCTATCAACCCTATTCCATTTATCCAACGGGACAGACGGGACCTAGACTTTACTGGGGAATTCGAACAAAGTGTTGTTTCGGCTGACTCCTCGCTGACAGGTGACTGTCAGGCTAAAATGAAGATTGCAAAATCAGTCGTCCGACCAAGATTCAATCCGCGACCACTCGGTTTCCAAGCACGCGCTTTACTGGTAAATCACTAGGCCAGACCAGTATGTATAAGGGACGATCAAAAACGTCGCCGGCCGAAGTGGCCGTGCGGTTAAAGGCGCTGCAGTCTGGAACCGCAGGACCGCTACGGTCGCAGGTTCGAATCCTGCCTCGGGCGTGGATGTTTGCGATGTCCTTAGGTTAGTTAGGTTTAACTAGTTCTCAGTTCTAGGGGACTAATGACCTCAGCAGTTGAGTCCCATAGTGCTCAGAGCCATTTGAACCAAAAACGTCCAGCAGTGGTACGCCAATAAGACAAAACCGCCGAGAGCAGCGAGGTATCCCACCGACGCACAATTGTGCAGATACTCGATCGGCAAAACACCGTATCCTACTGCGTGAATAAGTCCGCCAGTGCCAGCTGCACATCACCGTACTACAGGAATCGTCGACCGGAACCAAAGGCTCTGTCCTTGCGCCCCTTCTTTGCAGCCTTTACATCACTGATATGCCTGCAACCAGATCGCGCAACTTTGGTTATGCTGACGACTGGGCCCTGGCAACAGCCCACAGTAATATAGAAACTACCGAAGATATCCTTACGAGTGACCTAGGGATTCTCAGCGAGTACTTTAGAAAATGGGGGCTACAACCTAGTGCTACAAAGACGGAAGTATCTGCCTTCCATTTGAACAACAAAATGGCCAACAGAGAACTACATGTATATCTAGACAGGAAATTACTAAATCACAACAAACACCCAAAGTACCTTGGGGTTACCCTGGATAGGACACTAACATTCAAAGAACACCTGACGAAAACTGCAGCGAAACTTAAAACACGCAACAACATATTGCAGAAGCGCTGTGGAACCATTTGCGGCTCCACAACATCTACCTTAAGAACATCCGCACTTGGCTTGGTGCATCCAGTGGCAGAATACTGTGCCCCAGTGTGGCTCAACAGCAAACACACACACATGGTAGATAGCCAACTTAATGCAACAATGCGTATTACATCAGGCACAATCAGGCCAACTCCTACAGTGTGGCTGCCCGTTCTCAGTAACACAGCCCCTCATAACCTGCGCCGAGAACACGCTCTGGTTAGGGAATTTCAAAGAATCATGACCAATCCTTAGTTACAAATCCATGAAGATACGACATCCAAGGAAACCAACTCCGATCTAGGCACCCTCCACTAGACACCGCACAGGCGCTGCACCAAACGAACTTTGAAATAAATGACCGATGGAAAGAGGAATGGGAGAGCAGAACAGCAGTAAACTGTCACAGTATGCCATGCATCTTTGGTAACCCAAAAGGATTTGATTGCCCTCTTAATCGCATCAGAACCAACTGTGGAAGATGCTCCGACTCCTTTCACAGATGGGGTAAACCTCTTTGGCCGCTTGCGACTGTGGCGCTGAGAGACAGACGGTCAAACACATCGTGCGGGAATGCCCAGTGAGGGCATATGAGGGTGACCCTCAGGATTTCCTAATGGCGACTCAAGAGGCAATCGACTATATATTATCTAAGCTGGACGTTTGTTTGTGATTGCCCTCCTGTGAATGTAAATTTACAATTGGTGGTGACCTTATATACAAACTGTTATTTATTGTTCTATTTATACATACGTGATTTTTTTTAAATGGTGTTGTTTCTGTAATTTTTACTGTGATGTTATGAGCCATACGCTAAATAAATACATAAATAACCAAAGGTGTGGTATTCGCATAGGGAGGGATCAAGACTATATGACGGATGCTCGAATATCTTCTATTTGAGTTGACATAAGTTCTGCATTACGACATTTGTGAAATGGGGTCGAATGTGATCGTACAGAACTTGGTGCACCTTTTCACAAATGTGGTTTTCGGCAGAGATACTGCCATGTGTACATTCTTCATTATCTGTTGTTTGTCCTTCTCCAGCCAAGAAAGAATAACAGCATGTTGGTTCTGTTCGGACGCGTTTTGTAATAACGTCACCATACTTCACGTTTCCAAATTCACAGCCCGCACGTCAGAAAGTCACGAATGAAACATTAATCTTTTGCCTACATGTCGCTGCTTATACACACGCATCGAGGTCACGCTACGTTGCATACACGCTGCAGCAGCGCTCTCAGAAGGACAGTTTTTGAACATCGCTTACAGATACATCATCTCTATGTTTCGATTAGTGAGTTTGCAAGTGTCAAAGTACTGGACTTAAATCATCTATCTATTCATTACATTGACGTAGAAACTTGACGTTTTCACACGGCCAAAAGACCGTCAAGTTTGGTTTTTCTTTGGTTGTCAGTCTTCCGACTGGTTTGATGTGACCCGCCACAAATTATTCTCCTGTGCAAGCCTCTTCATCTCAGAATAGCACTTGCAATCTACGTCCTCAGTTATTTGCTGGATGTCTTCCAATCTCTGTCTTCCCCTATAGTTGATGCCCTCTACACTTCCCTGTAGTACTATGGAAGTTGTTCCCTCATGTCTTAACAGATGACCTATCATCCTATCCCTTCTCCTTATCAGTGTTCTCCCTATATTCCTTTCCTCTCCCTTCTGCGCAGAGCCTCCTCATTCCTTACCTTAGCAGTCCACGCAATTTTCAACATTTGTCTGTAGCAACACATCTCAATAGCTTCGATTGTCTTCTGTTCCGGTTTTCCCACAGTCCATGTTTCACTACATACAGTGTTGTAGTCGAGAAATTTCTTCCTCAAATTAAGCCCTATATTTGATACTAGTAAATTTCTCTTGGCCAAGAATGCTCTTTTTGCCATTGCTAGTCTGCTTTTGATATACTCCTTGCGTCATTGGTTATTTTATTGCCTAGGTAGAACAATTCCTTAACTTCATCTACTTCGTGCCCGGCAATTCTGATGTTTCCTCGCTGTTCTCATTTCTACTACTTCTCATTACCTTCGTCTTTCTTCGATTTACTCTCAATCCATACTCTGTACTCATTAGACTGTTCATTCTCTTCAGCAGATCATGTAACTCTTCTTCACTTTTACTCAGGATAGCAATGTCATGAGCGAATCCTGTCATTGATATCCTTTCCCCTTGAATTTTAATTCCACTGCTGAACGTTTCATTTATTTCCATCATTGCTTCCTCGATGAACAGATTGAACAGTAGGGGCGAAGGCTACATCCTTGTCTTACACCCTTACACTCTTATTATTCCCTCTTGGCTGATGGACGTATTGTATTTGACCCGTCTCTCCCTATACCTTACCCCCACTTTTTTCAGAATTTCGAACATCTTGCACCATTATGTATTGTCCAACACTTTTTCCACGTCAACAAATCCTATGAACGTGTCTTCGTTTTTCTTTAGATTTGCTTCAATTATTAAGCGCAATGTCAGAATTGCCTTTCTCGTGCCTTTACCTTTCCTAAAGCAAAATTGATCGTCACCTAGCGCATCCTCAATTTTCTTTTCCATTCGTCTGTATATTATTCTTGTAAGCAACTTGGGTGCATGAGGTGTTAAGCTGATATACGATAATTGTCGCACTTTTCAGCTCTTGCCGTCTTTGGTATTGCGTGGATGAGACTTTTCCGAGTCAGATGGTATGTCGCCAGACTCATACCCTCCATACACTAACGTGAATAGTTGTTTTGTTGCTACTTCCTTCAATTATTTTAGAAATTCTGATTGAACGTTATCTATCCCTTCTGCTTTATTTGATCTTAACTGATCCCAAGCTCTTTTAAAGTCTGATTCTAATACTGGATCCCCTATCTCTTCTAAATCAACTCGTGGTTCTTCTTCTATCATATCAGACAAATCTTCCCCCCCCCCCCCCCCCATAGCTGCTTTCAGTGTGTTCTTTCCACCTATCCACGTTCTCCTTTGCATTTAACAGTGGAATTCCCGTTGCACTCTTAATGTTATCACCCCTGCTTTTCATTTTACCGAAGGTTGTTTTGACTTGCCTATATGCTCTGTCCTTCCGAAAATTGTTTCTTATTCGATGTCTTCAAAGTTTTCCTTCACCCATTTCGTCTTAACTTCATTGCACTTCATATTTATTTCATTTCTTAGCAACTTGTATTTCTGTATTACTGAGTGCCTCGGAACATTTTTGTAATTCCTTCTTTCATCCATCAATTGAAGTATTTCTTCTGTTACCCATGCTTTCTTCACAGTTACCTTCTTTGTGCCTATGTTTTCTTTCCCAACTTCTGTGATAGCCGTTTTTGGAGATGTCTATTCCTCCTCAACTGTACTGCCTGCTGAGCTATTCCTTATTGCTGTATCCATAGCCTTAGAGAACTTCAACCGTATCTCCTCATTCCTTAATACTTCCGTATCCCACTTCTTTGCATGTTGATTCTTCCTGCCTAATGTTTTTAACTTCAGCCTAATCTTCATCACTACTATATTGTGATCTGACTCTATATCTGCTCCTGGGTACGCCTTACAATCCAGTATATGATTTCGGAATCTCTGTCTGACGTTGGTGTAATGTAACTGAAATCTTCCCGTATCACCGGTCCTTTTCCAAGTATACCTGCTCCTCTTGTGATTCCTGAACAGAGTATTCGCTAGTACTAATTGAATCTTGTTACAGAGCTCAATTAGTCTCTCTCCTCTCTCATTCCTTGTCTCAAGCCCATATTCTTCTCTATCCTTTTTTTCTACTCCTTCCCCTACAACTGCATTCCAGTCTCCCATAACTATTAGATTTTCATACCCCTTTACATACTGTTTTACCCTTTCAATATCTCATACACTTTCTCTATCTCATCATCTGCAGCATCAGCTTGCGACGTCGGCATGTATACCTGAACTATCGTTGTTGGTTTGCTGCCGATTCTGATAAGAACAACCCTGTCACTGAACTGCTCACAGTAACACAGTCTCTGCCCTACCTTCCAATTCACAACAAATCCTACTCCCGTTGTACCATTTTCTGCTGCTGTTAATATTACCCTACACTTGACCAGAAATCCCGGTGTTCTTTCCACTTCACTTCACTGGCCCCTACTATATCTAGATTAAGCTTTTGCATTTCCATTTTCAGATTTTCTAGTTTCCCTGCCTCGTTAAAGTTTCTGACATTCCGCGCCTAGACTCGTAGAACGTTATTGTTTCGTTGATTTTTCAACTTTTTTTCTCATGGTAACCTCCCCCTTGGCAGTCCCCTACTGGAGATCCGAATGGGGGACTACTCCAGAATCTTTTGCCATTTGCCTGTGATCGGCATTGAATGTGTTGCAGATATTCACTTACACTATTCTCATCTTTACTTAATTTCTTTTAATTATCCGTCTACTGACTGATTTTATATGGCTAGGCACGAATACCTCTCAGGTCCCCACCTCTTCATCACAGGGTGGGAGTTCTACCCTACGTCCTGAGATACTTGCTGAATTATTGCAATGTATGTGTTGTAACGTGTACAGCTCCTTCTAGCTCTAGCATTATGCTTGTTATTCCCTGATACATACATGTCTTGGTCTGATTTGATTTCGCTTGATTTACACACACAAAATCATTGTCTTTCTTCCTCCACTGGGAACTTTAATGCGAGAGCGCTTAACGGTCTCGACAGTACAGTTCTTCGTTCTACTGATCCTTCCTTTCAGCATCCCATCTCTTTTCTGAGAACGACACTCTGACAAGATCTCGTATCCCCTTGGAGTAGTTTCGCATCGATCGCCTCGCAATACGACCACAAGTGTGTAGCTTAACTTCGGCTTGAGTTCGAAGCAAGTAGTAATAGCTTTTGCTCAACGCCGAAAGCTACTGTCCAGACGCTTTTTGTGCTGCCGGAAAGATTGCCCACGTTTTATGCACAGCCTCTGACAGTCGCCGCGATGACATGCAGATGTGTACCTTTTCTTCGGATTCCGGTGTCGCTACATTTCATCCAACTGACGAAATGGTTTCTTTTGTAAAACAGAGACAGAGAGAGTAGTTACCAATGAAAAACAGGTATTTCACTTTGTATCATAATTATGTAATAGTCTACCGATGACGGAAAGAAGTTAAAGAAAATTTTCGTTTCCTGACTAGTATTCATATTAGCGTAATCGGAAGAATGCATTGCACTTGTTGAGACAAAGTTACGTAATGAGCTCCGAAAATCATAGAAGGAAAACATTCTTCATGAAAAAACGATTCCAGTCCGAAGCTCTGCTGCTATCTCGGATACAACTTAAGGCACCAGCACAGATAGCATACATGCGTCATTAAAATGTTCAAATGTGTGTAATCTTATGGGACTTAACTGCTAGGGTCATCAGTTCCTAAGCTTACACACTAATTAACCTAAATTATCCTAAGAACAAACACACACACCCATGCCCGAGGGAGGACTCGTACCTCCGCCGGGATCAGCCGAACAGTCCATGACTACAGCGCCTTAGACGGCTCGGCTAATGCCGCGCGGCCATGCGTTATTAGATGTCAGTTACATTTCCTAGACTTCCCGAGTGCGCGCAATTATTCTAGTGTCTGTGAGTATAACAGAGTTGTATTCTGTATGAACTGTTAACAAAGAAATATTGTACATATTTGCTGACGCATTTGCTACGTTGTACATTCGTCAATGATTAGTAGTGCGAGCCATAAAATGTCTTGCACATTCTTTCTCGAGAACTGGCCGACGATGTGGCCGCCTGTAATGCTGAGACTTGAGTTAATAGGACAGCGATTCAAGTGTAGCGTAAATCTCGAATTTAATGAGTAAAAATGGTTGGTCAGACACCACACTTTGATGTTCACTATTTCGGCTTTGATTTTTTTATGATTTTTGGAGCTAAATCCAGTTCTGGATGCCCTTTTGGTGCGAATGAGCTGCGTGAAACATCGAATAAGTAGGATAAGAAGGACTGGTGCCCGAACGCTCTCAAAATCAGATAATCCATAAAAATCAAAACATCAATTTCGCAAAGTAACACTTCTCCATGATAAAATCATTCATTGCACATGTAGGCAGTTTTTTTACCTCTGCCTGATTAAATTAATGGGTTTCCGTATCAGGAATGGCAAAGGCTGTGTGACATGACGGGTCAGTGCATCCCAGCCGGACTTCTCCAACAGTCTTTGGTTTCCGAGAGAAGACAACAGTCATAGAATGGACGATGCACCTTCTCAGTTCATTTACTGGAGAAAATTGAAATACTCGGGCGTTACTATCATGAAATATCTCCAATTAACAATTTTATTGATCAGACGAACGTCAAAGAGCTTCGTTCAGATTTTGCGGGTGGCCTCGTGATGACTGGGTGTTGTGTGATGTCCTTAGGTTAGTTAGGTTTAAGTAGTTCTAAGTTCTAGGGGACTGATGACCATAGATGTTAAGTCCCATAGTGGTCAGAGCCATTTGAACCTTTTTTTTTTTTTTTTTTTTTTTTTTTTTTTTTTTTTTTTTTTGCGGGTGTGTGAATTAACCATGCCTGAAAATACCACTCTGTGTGTACGGAAAGTGACGTTTCATTAGAAAAAAAGTTTTACTACCTACGCAGCAGAAGCAAAACTACGTACTATAATTTGAAGCCTTCCGTCAGCAATGGAGGTAACGACAAAAACGCACCCGAAGGTCATCAAAGATGTAAGACAGCTTTTTTCCCCCGAAACTTGATGCCATTCTGGACACAGCAAATGCTGTTGCTTTAAATATCATTACTACTGAAGACGATAAAATGTTTTCGATTAACCAACGGTTAATACATGTGACCGACCAACAGCTGCTTGAGATAGAGAAGAGTTTCTGGGCGAGCACAGACAGATCGGAAGAGGCGAGGGCTGAGCAAAGAAAATTTAACAAATTCAAAAACGATATATCTATGAGTTTTTGATAAATCAAGAGAAAATCGTGTGATTTGTTGACCTAGAAAAACGTTCGACAACGTAGAATGGCGCTAGTTGTCCGAAATTCTGGGACAAGTAATAGTAAAGAATTGCGAGAGACGAATATTACACAGTATGAACAAGGACCAAGAGCGAATTGCTTGGATTAAAGCGGTATAAGACAGGGAAGTAGTCGTTGACTCCTACTGTTCAATTTGTACATCAAAGAAGCAATGGCGGAATAAAAAAAAGATTCAAGAGTGGGATTAAAATTGAGGGTGAATCGATATCAGTTATGATTCGCTGATGACATAACTGTTCTCAGTTAAAGCTAGGAAGATTTACAAGTCCTGGTGAATGCAATGAACACAGTAATGAGTACAGAATATGGACTGAGAGTAACCCCAAAAGGCCGAAATTTTAAAATATTAAATATCCCTGCAGGCAGCGATTTTATTGTACTCTTCGGGTAGAAAACTTTTGTACATTTATTCCGCTCATACGTATACAGCTCTCTCTCGTTCTAAATTTGCCTCAGATCAAGAGACGTCGATGCGACATCAGTTCACTAGTTGCATTTGTGAAGCACCTTCTAATGACAATAGCCACCATAATTTGTGATTTTATTATTGTGGGGGTGAATTTGATCTACATTTGTTCCTTAAGGCTACATATTTATAGTACATCCACAACTTCATGTAACCTGAAAGTGTAAAAGTTTCATGTAAGCTAATGATTTGTTTTTACCCTTGCCTGATGCCTATACTTTAACTAGTGTATAATGTAAACTATTATAGGTGTTAATCATTTATCGTTCTGAAGTAGAGGTTTTAGGGTATTATTGCAACATGCACGGAAAGTACGAAAATAACGAACAGTAGCAGAAATAATATTAGCGATAATCTTAATGATAAGATCAAATGTGGTGATCGAGTTAGATGTAGTAAAAGCATTCTGTTACCTTGAAAGGATATAATTTGTGACGGGCGAAGCAAGGAGGATATCGAAAACAGACTAGCACAGCCAAAGTGGGAATTCATGCCCAAAAGAAGTCTACAAGCATCAAATATAGGCCTCAGTATGGTTCAAATGGCTCTGAGCACTATGGGACTCAACTGCTGTGGTCATAAGTCCCCTAGAACTTAGACCTACTTAAACCTAACTAACCTAAGGACATCACACAACACCCAGCCATCACGAGGCAGAGAAAATCCCTGACCCCGCCGGGAATCGAACCCGGGAACCGGCCTCAGTATGAAGAAATAATTTGTGAAACAGGTATGGTAGTGAATCATGGACTGTGAGAAAACCAGAGAAAAAGAGACTACCAACATTTGAGATCTGGTACAGTAGAACAATATTGAAAGCTACGAGGCCTGATAAGAGAAGGAATGGAGATGCCCTTTACAGAATCTGCGAAGAAAGGGCAAATATGGGACACACTGAGGAGAACAAGAAAGAGGATGGTGTGTCATGTGAACGACTTAATCGAAGAGTTAAACGCTAGACGTTACTTTTGCTAAGGATACGCAGACGATTTAGTTATATTAACACTTGGAAAATTATCATCTAGCGGTATAACAAAGGCAAAGTGCGCTAAGTACATTGATCAGAAAGGATCCGAGCGTCAGTCCCAGAAAACTGTCGTAGGAAGAATATCCACAATACGTACTGCAATCTTAAAATGTTCGCCAATTTCGTAACTATAGAGGTGGTACCTTACGAGTAATCGAATATGTGGAACTAATATGGACCTCTCACGTAAAGAAGTTAAAAGGCAAAAGGAGCTCTCATGAGCATTAGAAGGTTGCATGACAGAAAACAGGGTCTAAGGCCCAGGAGCCTACACGCCACTGTAATCTATGACACTTTATTGGGGTATTATGGTACAATAGACAGAAGGTGGATGCTGAGGAGCTTGGGAATGTGCAGGGACTGGTCCGCCTAGCTGTGACTGGTGGAGTTAGGAGCACACCCACTGCTGGACGTGACCTCATCACATCTTTGCGGTACAGTGAAGACATACAGGTAAAAAACTAGAAAACTGGAAACCTTTAATATATCAAGAATCTCAGACCAATGTAATGAATGACGTACATACAGTAATGGTTGGTGAAATGTCGGCTGACTAAACACAACCTGTCAGTTGCTTCAGTAACACTTTCCGTGTGAGAACTGGATGTAGAGACCCGTGGAAAAGTGAACCGCGATACCGTTTAGGAGACGTAGTCGACGGATCGAAAACGGGCGAAAGTACTGGAGCCGGGGTATACCTGATACAGTGTAGTCTAGGGAGCGCAGTATCTCTAGAGAAGCTGGTCACAGTATTCCAGACAGAGATGTTTGCTATGAGAGCGTACGCCGAGCGGAATTTACGAACGTGCGACAATGATTGTGGCATTTACATTCGTTCGGACAGGCAAACAACTCTGAAATCTCTTTCGGCTATATCATCGAGACGGAAGGTCATTGAAGAATGCCAACCACCTGTTGTGTGGCTAGAGGAAATCTAGAAGTTTAACCTGATATGGGTCGGTAGCTCGCAGAATACTGGACTAAGATCCAAAAACATAACATGGCAAGCTAATGATGTCCGGACTATATTTCGAGATAGGTTAACGGTGTCCAAACAACATTTGGAGCGAAGTTCTGAACAGAAGATGAATAAAACTCACCACGGAACTAGTAACTGTGTTTCGGAGCTTTAGGAACGACCTGCTCATGGCAGATACAAAGAAGTAGACAATTTGGCGATTGGTATGGAACGACACCAAATTTAATCTTCCATTGCGAAGCACTGGAAGCTAAAAGACACCGAATGCGTGGGTCAGTACTTCCTGGAGACGGTACTGCAGTGCCTGTGTTATTCCGAATTCCTTCGGACATGTTTGACGTCATATATTTTCTTATTTAAGCATGACAAGAAGAAATTTCGCGTAAGACAGCAATTGGTTTCATCCACACGACAGATAAATCCTAAATATAGTCATTGCTTCCAAAGTACATTACTGGCCATTATAATTGCTACACCACGAAGATGACGTGCTACAGAAGCGAAATTTAACCGACAGGAAGAAGATGTTGTGATTTGCAAATGATTAGCTTTTCAGAGCATTCACACAAGGATGGCGCCGGTGTTGACACCTACAACGTGCTGACATGAGGAACGTTTCCAACCGATTTCTCATACATAAACAGCAGTTGACCGGCGTTGCCTGGTGAAACGTTGTTGTGAAGCCTCGTGTGAGGAGGAGAAATGCGTACCATCACGTTTCCGACTTTAATAAAGGTCTGATTGTAGCCTATCGCGATTGCGGTTTACCGTATCGCGACAGTGCTGCTCGCGTAACGGATCGTGGAGCCACGTCTCGATCCCTGAGGCAACAGATGGGGACGTTTGGAAGACAACAACCATCTGCACGAACAGTTCGACGTCGTTTGCAGCAGCATGCACTATCAGCTCGGATACCATGGGAGCGGTTACCCCTGACGCTGCATCACAGACAGGAGCGCCTGCGATGATGTACTCAACGACGGACCTACGTGCACGAATGGCAAAATGTCATTTTTACGGAAGAATCCAGGTTCTGTTTACAACATTGTGATGGTCGCATCCGTGTTTCGCGACATCAAGGTGAACGCACATTGGAAGCGTGTATTCGTCATCGCCATACTGACGTATCACCCGGCGTGATGGTATGGGGTGCCATTGGTTACACGTCTCGGTCACCTCTTGTTCGGATTGACGGCACTTTGAACAGTGGACGATACATTTTAGATGTGTTACGACCCGTGGCTCTACCCTTCATTCCATCCCTGCGAAACCCTACATTTCAGCAGGATAATGCACGACTGCATGTTGGAGGTCCTGTACGGGCCTTTCTGCATACAGAAAATGTTCGACTGCTGTCATGGCCAGCACATTCTCCAGATCTCTCAGCAACTGAAAATGTCTGGTCAATGGTGGCCGAGCAACTGGCTTGTCACTACTCTTGATGAACTTTGGTATCGTGTTGAAGCTGCATGGGCAGCTGTACGTGTACACGCCATCCAAGCTCTGTTTGACCCAATGCCCAGGCGTATCAAGGCCGTTATTACGGCCAGAGGTGGTTATTCTGGGTACTGATTTCTCAGGATCTATGCACCCAAATTGCGTGAAAATGTAATCACATATCAGTTCTAGTATCATATACTTGTGCAATGAATACCCGTTTGTCATCTGCATTTCTTCTTGGTGTAGCAATTTTAATGGCCAGTGGTGTAGTAATCAGATTTTCAAGAGTGAAACAACAACGAATGCGTCTCGCTTAGAACTACGATACTGGGTGAAAAAAGTTATACACCGCTATCGGGAATAGCGAGAGATTTATCTGGCATATTGTCATCTACGTAGACCAATGGTCTACACTTATCGTCTTCTCCAAGTATTCGAAACGTCCTGGATGCCGGGTTCGAAGATAAGAATCAGTAGCAATGGCGGACGAAGATTTCCGGGATAACGAGTCACCCTTGTTCTGTCAATGGCCTTACTAAGGAGGGTGGACGAGCAGAGACAGCTTCAAGGCACTCCCTTCCCCTTTAGGTAGGAAACGACTCCTAAAAGTAGGATGAATCAGCAATTATCAACGGCATGAGGACGCAGAAACCAATGGAAACCGTTTCATTAAAGACAATGAGTAACCACAGGACATATGGTCTGTAATTGAAAAGCTTCATGTTTACCTCTCCGTTGGCAAAAGATTCCACACCAGTCCGTAATTCTAATCTTCTGGAGGGTACTGCCTAGGCTGAAGTGACCATCAGTCAACGAATCAAAGGATAACATTTTCTGAATCGGAGCGTGGTATATGAAATATTGCACGTGGTAGGGAAGCTAGAAAATCTGAAAAAGGAAATGCAGAGGCTCAATCTAGATATAATGGGGATCATTGATGTGAAATGGAACCGCTCGGCCACGAACGGCCGGCTAATAATCATGTGGGATTGGAATTTGGTTGTAGGAGAAGGTGTAAAAGAAAGTGTTGTGAGAGAATATGGGCTTTGTAGTGCGATGAGAGAGGAGCAAAACTAATTGGGTTCTACAGCAAATTTCGGCAAGTCATAGCGAATACTCTGTTCAATAACCACAACAGAAAGAAAGAAAAATCTGTACGTGGAAAAGGTCCGGAGACGCTGGGTGATTTCACCTGGATTGCCTCAAGGTCCGACAGATATCCCGAAATCAGGTATCCGGCTGCAAGGCGTACACAGGAGCCCTTATAGACGCCTACCACAACTTTATAAAGTGAAGAGTAGGCAGAAGTTTAAGAGATTCGTACATAAGGATCATTGTGGAAGGACATGGGATACAGAAGTACTGAGGAAGGATGAAACGCGTTCCCTTAAGTTGTGGATACTGCGGCGAGGTATAACACAGCAGGCAATTCAGCTGAAAAGGAGTACACAACTCTAAAAAAAAGAGCAATCACAGAACTTGGAAAAACAAACACAGATATTAGAAAGATAACTATAAAGAAACCTCGGTAAAAAGAAAAATTATTTCAATTGATCGACAAAATTAGGGCCGGCTGAGGTGCCCGAGCGGTTCTAGGCGCTTCAGTCCAGAACCGCGCAACTGCTACGGTCGCAGGTTCGAATCCTGCCTCGGGCATGGATGTGGGTGATGTCCTTAGGTTAGTTAGGTTTAAGTAGTTCTAAGTTGTAGGGAACTGATGACTTCCGATGTTAAGTCCCATAGTTCTCAGAGCCATTTGAAACATTTTTTTTTTTTTTTGACAAAAGTAGGAGGTACGAAACAGGAAAATACAATAATATAGCAGTATAAATCATTTAGAAATGTAATAAGTGGGAAGTGCAGGAAACCCAAGGAGAAAATATCTGAAGCAGTAGCAAACGATATCATCATCGAAAGGAATGATTGTAGAAAATCAAAACAAAGTTTGGTGAAATTAAAAAAGGAATGGTTGTAGTGTTAAAAACATGGTGGCAATTCCACCATTAAAGCCAAAGGGTAGGATGTATTGATGGAAAGAGTAGATTGAAGGCCTGTATGAATGAGAGTAAGTGACAGAATAAAAAAAAATTGGAGTCGGGATGGAAGACAGGAATCAACAATAGCAATCGGAATTTAAAGTACCTTTGCTGGACGTTAGATCAAATCAGGCAGAAAGGATTTTAACATTTCGTTGGAGTTCGTAAAATTATTGGGAGAAGTGACAACCAAACGACTTTTCGGTTTAGTGCGTAAAATCTGCGACACTGGCGAAATGCCACAAAACGTTCGGAAAAGCATCATCCACACAATTAAAAAGACAGAAAGAGCTGTTAAGTGCGACAGCTATCGTTCAGTCATCGTAACGGGTTAGACATCTAAGTTTATGACAAGAATAAAATACATAAAAATAGAAGATAATATTGAAGACGTGTTAGATGACGATCAGTTTGGATTCAGGAAAGGTAAAGGCGCGAGAGTGGCATTTCTGACGTTTTACTTATTGATGGAACAAAACTGAAAAAAAATCAAGATTCTTACATAGAGTTTGTCTATCTGGAAAAAGCGTTATAAAATGTAAAATTTTGCAAGATGTATGAGATTCTGAGGAAAATAGAAGTAATGTGCAGAGAAAGATGGCTAATACGCAACATGTGCAGACACATCTTGAAACAAGAAGATTGGAAATCAGAGAACGCTGTGCTCGGATAAAAAAGGGTGTAAGACGGGGATGCGGTCTTTCGCCCCTATTCTGTGTATACATCGAAGAAGCCATGACGGGAAGGAAAAGAAAGTTTCAAGAGTGGGATTAAATTCATCGTAAAGCATATCAATGACAAGATTCACTGATGACACTTATATCGTCGGTGAAGAGGACGAGGAAGTACAGGATTTGCTGAATGGAATGAACAGTTTAATGCGCACAGTATGTGAAATAGCCAGAAACGAAAGTAATAAGAAGTAGCCGAAATAAAAATAGTGGGAAACTTAACACCAAAATTGATGATGACGACGTAGACGAAAGGTTAAGACGTTCCGTAACCCAAGAAGCAAAACAATCCATGATGGACGAAGCAAGGAGCAGATGAAAAGCGGACCAGCTAGGCACAAAGAGAATTCCTGACCAAGAGAAATCTAGTAGTATTAAACATAGGCCTCAATTGGGGGAAGAAATATGCGAGAATGTATGTTTGCAGCAAAATATAGTATGGCAGTGGACTCTGGGAAAACCGAAACAGGAATGTTGAAGCATTTCGAATGTGGTGTTGCCGAAGAGTGTTGATAATTGGGGAAGTCATAAATTAAAGAATGGGAAGGCTCTCTGCAAAATCGATGAAGAAAGGAAGTTCTCGAAAACACGGACAAGAAGAAGGGACAGGGTGAAAAGACATGCAATCAGGGAATAACTTCCATGGTACTAGAGGGAGCTGCAGAATGTATAAATTCCAGGGGAGGACAGAGGTTGGAATGCAATGAACAGGTAACTGAAGACATAGTTGGCAAGTGTTACTCTGGGGTGAATACACTCCTGGAAATGGAAAAAAGAACACATTGACACCGGTGTGTCAGACCCACCATACTTGCTCCGGACACTGCGAGAGGGCTGTACAAGCAATGATCACACGCACGGCACAGCGGACACATCAGGAACCGCGGTGTTGGCCGTCGAATGGCGCCAACTGCGCAGCATTTGTGCACCGCCGCCGTCAGTGTCAGCCAGTTTGCCGTGGCATACGGAGCTCCATCGCAGTCTTTAACACTGGTAGCATGCCGCGACAGCGTGGACGTGAACCGTATGTGCAGTTGACGGACTTTGAGCGAGGGCGTATAGTGGGCATGCGGGAGGCCGGGTGGACGTACCGCCGAATTGCTCAACACGTGGGGCGTGAGGTCTCCACAGTACATCGATGTTGTCGCCAGTGGTCGGCGGAAGGTGCACGTGCCCGTCGACCTGGGACCGGACCGCAGCGACGCACGGATGCACGCCAAGACCGTAGGATCCTACGCACTGCCGTAGGGGACCGCACCGCCACTTCCCAGCAAATTAGGGACACTGTTGCTCCTGGGGTATCGGCTAGGACCATTCGCAACCGTCTCCATGAAGCTGGGCTACGGTCCCGCACACCGTTAGGCCGTCTTCCGCTCACGCCCCAACATCGTGCAGCCCGCCTCCAGTGGTGTCGCGACAGGCGTGAATGGAGGGACGAATGGAGACGTGTCGACTTCAGCGATGAGAGTCGCTTCTGCCTTGGTGCCAATGATGGTCGTATGCGTGTTTGGCGCCGTGCAGGTGAGCGCCACAATCAGGACTGCATACGACCGAGGCACACAGGGCCAACACCCGGGATCATGGTGTGGGGAGCGATCTCCTACACTGGCCGTACACCACTGGTGATCGTCGAGGGGACACTGAATAGTGCACGGTACATCCAAACCGTCATCGAACCCATCGTTCTACCATTCCTAGACCGGCAAGGGAACTTGCTGTTCCAACAGGACAATGCACGTCCGCATGTATCCCGTGCCACCCAACGTGCTCTAGAAGGTGTAAGTCAACTACCCTGGCCAGCAAGATCTCCGGATCTGTCCCCCATTGAGCATGTTTGGGACTGGATGAAGCGTCGTCTCACGCGGTCTGCACGTCCAGCACGAACGCTGGTCCAACTGAGGCGCCAGGTGGAAATGGCATGGCAAGCCGTTCCACAGGACTACATCCAGCATCTCTACGATCGTCTCCATGGGAGAATAGCAGCCTGCATTGCTGCGAAAGGTGGATATACACTGTACTAGTGCCGACATTGTGCATGCTCTGTTGCCTGTGTCTATGTGCCTGTGGTTCTGTCAGTGTGATCATGTGATGTATCTGACCCCAGGAATGTGTCAATAAAGTTTCCCCTTCCTGGGACAATGAATTCACGGTGTTCTTATTTCAATTTCCAGGAGTGTAGTTTGGCACAGGAGAGGAATTCTCGGCAGGCAGCGTCGTTCATCAGAAGATTCATGACCTAGGTACGATAATTTTTGGTTTTCTTCCTGGATTTTGTCTGTAGCCATCGTCGGTTCGATTTGGGTCAAGTATCTAATAAATTTGTGTTTCTTTTTCGGGATGTGTCCCATTTCGCATTTTATGTGACATGAGGACATCGCTGGCATCGAAATTTTCTGGTTTGATAACTATGTTGTAGGGCCTGCTTTCTGTACGTCTAAAGAGCCTGTTTTTGCAGTGGATGTCTTGATTTCCTTTATACGTCCTCTTGTATTTCTTTAGAGGAACTCTCTATGTAATTTTTCCCTCCCAGGGTGGCTCTTCTATGTACAGAACTACACTCTGAACACAGTTTTTGGAATTGGAGTGTTGAGAACATGAGTAAAATTTCTTCTAAATAAATTTGGAAGCTATCTTTATTAAAGTATTATTTGAGAGATTTAGCCTATTTGATTGCACGTTTATGGTCGTTTAAAAAGATTGCGACTTTATATGTACTTCGTTCTAGTTCTATAGGTTTGAAGTAGTTTTTAATTTTCTTTTTCCACACATGGAAGACTTATCCAAAAGGTATTAAAACGGAAACGGACCGTCACCCCTGTGGGATCTCGACTTTTATGAAAATGGTGTCAGATACTTCACCCATGAATTTCACTTTAGATCTCGTGCTGGTAAAATTTGTTTAACTGATAGTATTTTTATTATTATTTCTCTTTCCTGTCTCAGACCTTATGTCTGGTTAAAAATGGAAAGTGACGCGGACGTTGATCAAGCGTGACTTCCGTTTAACTTTACACTATATGTTACATTGCACTTAGGAACTTTCGGGTAATTTAACATGTATCAATAATTACAGATGTCTGTAGTTGTATATATACGTTTGGATGTAGCTGTATTGCGTTGATGTACTGTTGGATATTTTGTGGTATGACTCCTGTAGTTGATAGAATAATTGGTATGATGTCAACTTTATCCTGATGCCACATGTCTTTGACTTCCTCAGCCAGTTGGATGTATTTTTAAATTTTTCTCCTGTTTTCTTCTGTATATTTGTTGTATTGGGTATGGATATTTCGATTAGTTGTGTTAATTTCTTCTTTTTATTGGTGAGTATGATGTCAAGTTTGTTATGTGGTGTTGTTTTATCTGTTATAATGGTTCTGTTCCGGTATAATTTGAATTCATCACTCTCCAGTACTTTTTGTGGTGCATACTTGTATGTGAGAACGTGTTGTTTTATTAGTTTATGTTGTATGGCAAGTTGTTGATGTATTATTTTTGGTACACTGCCATGTCTTCTGGGGTATTCTGTATTTGCTAGTATTGTACATCCGCTTGTGATGTGATCTACTATTTCTATTTGTTGTATGCAAAGCCTGCATTTATCTGTTGTGGTATTGGGATCTTTAATAATATGCTTGCTGTAATGTCTGATGTTTATTGTTTGATCCTGTACTGCAATCATGAATCCTTCCATGTCACTCTACATATTGCCTTTTCTGAGCCATATGTTGGATGCGTCTAGATCGATGTGTGGCTGTGTTAGATGATACAGGTGCTTGCCATGTAGTGTTTTCTTTTTCCAATTTACTTTCTTCGTATCTGTTGATGTTATGTGATCTAAAGGGTTGTAGAAGTGGTTATGAAATTGCAATGGTGTAGCCGAAGTATTTATATGAGTGATTGCTTTGTGTATTTTGCTAGTTTCTGCTCGTTCTACAAAGAATTTTCTTAAATTGTCTACCTGTCCATAATGTAGGTTTTTTAAGTCGATAAATCCCCTTCCTCCTTCCTTTCTGCTTAATGTATGTGGTGTATTCTATATTTGTGGCACTGTGATCGTGTAAATGTATTGAGTGCTTCTAGGTCTGTGTTACTCCATTTCACTACTACAAATGAGTAGGTCAATATTGGTATAGAATAGGTATTTACAGCTTTTGTCTTGTTTCTTGCTGTCAATTCTGTTTTCAGTATTTTTGTTAGTCTTTGACTATATTTTTCTTTTAGTTCTTCTTTACTATTTGTATTATCTATTCCTATTTTTTGTCTGTATACTAGGTATTTATATGCATCTGTTTTTTCCATCGCTTCTATGCAGTCGCTGTGGTTATCCAATATGTAATCTTCTTGATTAGTATGTTTTCCCTTAACTTTGCTATTTTTCTTACATTTGTCTGTTCCAAAAGCCATATTTATATCGTTGCTGAATACTACTGTTATCTTTAGTAATTGTTTGAGATGTTTATTTGTTGCTGTCAGTAGTTTTAGATCATGCATGTATAACAAATGTGTGATTTTGTGTTGGTATGTTCCAGTAATATTGTATCCATGAATTCTATTATTTAGCATGTTGGATAGTGGGTTCAGAGCAAGGCAGAACCAGAAAGGACTTAATGAGTCTCCCTGGTATATTCCACACTTAATCTGTATTGGCTGTCATGTGATATTATATCAGTTTGTTTGTATATTAAGTGTGTTTTTCCTGTTTTTCATTACTATGTTTAGGTACTGTACCAATTTAGGATCTACTTTGTATATTTCCAATATTTGTAGTAACCATGAGTGGGGTACACTATCAAAAACATTTTGGTAATCAATGTATGTGTAGTGTAGTGACCTTTGTTTAGTTTTAGCTTGATATGTCACCTCTGCATCTATTATCAGTTGCTCTTTACATCCTCGTGCTCCTTTGCAACAGCCCTTTTGTTCTTCATTTATAATTTTGTTCTGTGTTTTATGTGTCATTAATTTCTGTGTAATGACTGAAGTTAAAATTTTGTATATTGTTGGTAGGCATGTTATGGAGCGATATTTTGCTGGGTTTGCTGTGTCTGCTTGATGTTTAGGTTTCAAATAAGTTATTCCATGTGTAAGTGTACCAGGGAATGTGTGTGTATGGGTCTGCAATGTAACTGTTAAATAATTTAGTAGGATGTGAATGTCTTGAGGTGAACTTCTTTAGCCAGAAATTTCCTAATTTATCTCTTCCAGAGGCTTTCCAGTTGTGCATAGAATTAATTGCTCGGGTGACTTCATGTAGCAAAATTATCACTTCGGGCATTTGTGGTATCATCTTGTATGTGTCTGTTTCTGCTTGTATCCACCGTGCATGCCTGTTATGTTGTACCGGGTTTGACCATATGTTGCTCCATAAGTGTTCCACGTCTGTTATGTTTGGTGGGTTGTCTATTTTAATGTGTGTGTTATCTATTGTCTGATAAAATTTCTTTTGGTTTGTGTTGAATGTTTGGTTTTGTTTACTTCTATTTTCACTTTTTTGTATCTTTTAAGTCGTACGGCCAATGCTTTTCGTTTTTTTCTGATATTTCATTTCTCATAAATTGTGTTAGCTGTCCGATGTCTTTTCTCAGTTTTTCTATTCTGATCTGTAGCCTGTGTTGCCATGCTGGTTTTGTGGGTTTCTTCTGTGTGTCGGTTTGTTCCGATCTCTTCCTAGTGTGTATATTTAGTGTAGTGAGTGTTCCTATATAAACCAGTAGTTGTAACTCTTCCATAGTTGTGTTTTCATTTATTTTGTTGTGTATGATTTTGTTGATAGTTGTTATTGTTGTTTCGACTTTTGGGTTATTTGGTGGTCTATGCAAGAATGGTCTAGTGTCTGTATTTGTGTCTTTGTATTCTATATATGTAAGCTGAAGTTTTTCTTCTATATCTAACATGTGTGTCACTTCATGTTCTGTTTGTGCTTGTTCTGGTGGCCATCTTAAGATGTCGTTTTCCTCTGATTGTTTAATTCATGCGTGGTGTTCTTTGTTGCTTGCTCTGGGATGTTTGAGTCCATTACTGTATTTTCTTCTTCTTCTTCTGATTTCACATTATTTTGTTCCAGTATTTGTTGTATTTGCTGTTTGATGTTTTCTAATTCTGACTGGGGTATCCTGTTATTTTTGATTATTACACGGGTCTGATCAACTAGTCGTTGTTCCGTTAAAAATTTTAATTCTTGGTATCTGGTAATAAATTTTGTGTATACATGTGATCTGAATCCAGTTGTGTTGGTTCCTAAGTTTGTTGGTTGGTAATAACATAACATGAGGTGTCTGTTAACCTCATCTGACCATCTCATCCTCTGTCTTTGTTTTCCTTATAGAGTGGTTGCAGGAAGCATATCCTGCAAAAGACCTATATTTGGACATAAATTATTTTCCGTGTGGCTAGCAGTGTCGTTACCATTGTGGACGGGCACAGGGTTCAACCGTCGTCCCCGACCATGACAGTGCTTGTCCAAGGCTTCATTGGTTCTGTCCTGAACCAACTAATCACATTAAAATGGGGGTTAGCGCTATTAGTGGTTTGTTCTTTTCGTCGCCTTTTACCACTGGCAGAACATACCGTAAACCTATTCTTTTCCCGGGCTTCCACTGGATTTATTATTATTATTATTATTATTATTATTATCATCATTATTGTTGCTATTATTATCGTTTTCATAGTTAAGTTACATTTACATGTACTGTAATGCCATGTTTCATGAAGAGTGGATAAATGAAAGGTACTGCACATAACAAAGTGAAGGAAGACGTCAGTAAAGAATTACAAAATTTGCGGCGAACTTGTTGTGGACTTCACATAGTATAAGCATACAAGGGTAATATTAAGAACAGATACGAGGTTGGACAAAAACGTGGAAACACCACACACTGAATATAAATGCAGATGATATCGAAGTCTACAGGAGGTGCTGTTGTATTTGGCGACGAACAACGCATGTTAGTGGTCTTCAATACGATTCATCCGTCAGTCGTAGTCAACAATTTTCTATGTAGTTCATTATGCCGTAGCTAAATGAATTCAAATGTGAGCAAATTCTTTCTGCTCAGATGGTACGTGCCTCTGTAACCACGGTAGCCGAAGTTTTGTAGTTTCAAGAGGCAGTTTATCGAAGATTTATACTCTATAGAGGGAAAGCGGAAGAAACATCACCCGCTAAATGACAGAGCGGACGAAAGTGGTGTTGAGTAATCTTGACAGACGGTCACTGAAGAAGACAACAGCGGGAAAGGGAGCTGCAGAACTGACTGTCACACTCGCAGATTCTGTCAGCACTAAAAAAAAAAAAAGGTGGAAGAAGTTGCTCCATAAGCAGGGAACTGCAGGATGAGTCGGCATTACACAACTTGTTTTCACTGATGCAAGTGCCCACAACGGAAAAACGTGATAACTAAGCCGTATAACCTGGACTGTGGAGCAGTGGGGCAACCGTATATCAGTATTAATGAGCCTTTTCGGTCCACTTTGGAGATAATTTTGTGTGACTGCTATCTTTTATCGTTACGTGAACATGCCTCTCTTTTGAATTAAGAACGGTGCAATGGAAAATCACACTGGACCTGTATGAATTCATTCCGAGAGCGGTGGAAGACGTTTTGAGTGCCAACAGTTTTAGTTTACCGTATTAGACACTGCAGTGTGTTGATGATATGGTGTTCACGTATTTTTGACCACCCCCTGAATGTTGTCCCATCTATCTAACCATAATACGGTATTCTAGAACGATGACTTGAGTTCAGCTTCCTTTTGTCGACGATATCATTTAGGAAGTGGGAGAATGAGAAAGAAATCGGACGTGTCATTTACTCGGGAACGAACAGGGCATGTAATCAAGCGATTCCAAGAAACAACTGAAATCTCAGTTACAGATCGGAGAACAAGATTTTGAACCATTTATCACCATGCCGCCAGGTCCTTCGGTTCCATAGCCACGCAGGTACTGCATTACAGCAATTTAATCGAGAGCAAACATATTCGGTACTTTAAGCACGATACTGATGAGAGTCTGACACATCCACCTGGAAGGTAACAGCAATCCAGTGTTTGGGAACACGTCTTTGATTGCAAATATATTTTTACTTAGTCGAATAACCAGTTCGATCGCTGATCACCATCACATTGATCTGCAACCTTAAACTCTGTAGTGATAGGAAATAACTTTCGTAATTATGATCGGCGTCGTCAGATAAAACGTCATAAAACTGGGATGTGCACTCATGGCGTGTGGTAGAGGGCCGTTGTTAAGCAGAATGTGCAGTCTGTGTAGTGTTTCTGGCTTTTTAGCCATCGTATTCAGCTACAAGAAGCTCTTTTTAGAGCAGTTGAGGAGGCATCTGTGGCAAGATGACATAATGTGGTGCGAGGTACCGATGACAGGTGGTTTGGTCGATGCGGATATCGTGAGAAAGACCGCCTAAATTGTGGTCCTTCTCCGCGATTGGCTACTGCTTTCGGAAGTTGGGCGCCAAAATGGTAATCTTCTGTTATCAATATTTGAAAAGTTATTCTGAGTATTTACTTGAATTTCAAATTAAAGAATCTCTCAATAGCAGGCTATCATTCCATTATTTCACAAGTATTAGTAACCGGCAGAATAATAAATGCGAAATGAAAAGGCAAACGGATCACTTCGGTGATCTTCGGATCGCGCCTAACTTGGATGGCGGGCGAAGCGGTTCGGCTATAGGGTCGGAGCTAGTTTGGCGGCATCGGAGGAGAGACATGCTGTCTGCCGTGGTACTAGCCAAGACTCAGGTAGCAATGTCTAGCGTGCAACATCTACATCTACATCTACATCTACATCTATACTCCGCGAGCCACCTTACGGTGTGTGGCGGAGGGTACTTATTGTACCACTATCTGATCCCCCCTTCCCTGTTCCATTCACGAATTGTGCGTGGGAAGAACGGCTGCTTGTAAGTCTCCGTATTTGCTCTAATTTCTCGGATCTTTTCGTTGTGATCATTACGCGAGATATATGTGGGCGGTAGTAATATGTTGCCCATCTCTTCCCGGAATGTGCTCTCTCGTAATTTCGATAATAAACCTCTCCGTATTGCGTAACGCCTTTCTTGAAGTGTCCGCCACTGGAGCTTGTTCAGCATCTCCGTAACGCTCTCGCGCTGACTAAATGTCCCCATGACGAATCGCGCTGCTTTTCGCTGGATCATGTCTATCTCTTCTATTAATCCAACCTGGTAAGGGTCCCATACTGATGAGCAATACTCAAGAATCGGACGAACAAGCGTTTTGTAAGCTACTTCTTTCGTCGATGAGTCACATTTTCTTAGAATTCTTCCTATGAATCTCAACCTGGCGCCTGCTTTTCCCACTATTTGTTTTATGTGATCATTCCACTTCAGATCGCTCCGGATAGTAACTCCTAAGTATTTTACGGTCGTTACCGCTTCCAATGATTTACCACCTATGGCATAATCGTACTGGAATGGATTTCTGCCCCTATGTATGCGCATTATATTACATTTATCTACGTTTAGGGAAAGCTGCCAGCTGTCGCACCATGCATTAATCCTCTGCAGGTCCTCCTGGAGTACGTACGAGTCTTCTGATGTTGCTACTTTCTTGTAGACAACCGTGTCATCTGCAAATAGCCTCACGGAGCTACCGATGTTGTCAACTAAGTCATTTATGTATATTGTAAACAATAAAGGTCCTATCACGCTTCCCTGCGGTACTCCCGAAATTACCTCTACATCTGCAGATTTTGAACCGTTAAGAATGACATGTTGTGTTCTTTCTTCTAGGAAATCCTGAATCCAATCACAAACCTGGTCCGATATTCCGTAAGCTCGTATTTTTTTCACTAAACGTAAGTGCGGAACCGTATCAAATGCCTTCCTGAAGTCCAGGAATACGGCATCAATCTGCTCGCCAGTGTCTACGGCACTGTGAATTTCTTGGGCAAATAGGGCGAGCTGAGTTTCACATGATCTCTGTTTGCGGAATCCAGGTTGGTTATGATGAAGGAGATTTGTATTATCTAAGAACGTCATAATACGAGAACACAAAATATGTTCCATTATTCTACAACAGATTGACGTAAGCGAAATAGGCCTATAATTATTCGCATCTGATTTATGACCCTTCATGAAAATGGGAACGACCTGCGCTTTCTTCCAGTCGCTAGGTACTTTACGTTCTTCCAGCGATCTACGATAAATTGCTGATGGAAAGGGGGCAAGTTCTTTAGCATAATCACTGTAGAATCTGAAGGGTATCTCGTCTGGTCCGGATGCTTTTCCGCTACTAAGTGATAGCAGTAGTTTTTCAATTCCGATATCGTTTATTTCAATATTTTCCATTTTGGCGTCCGTGCGACGGCTGAAGTCAGGGACCGTGTTACGATTTTCCGCAGTGAAAGAGTTTCGGAACACTGAATTCAGTATTTCTGCCTTTCTTCGGTCGTCCTCTGTTTCGGTGCCATCGTGGTCAACGAGTGACTGAATAGGGGATTTAGATCCGCTTACCGATTTTACATATGACCAAAACTTTTTAGGGTTCTTGTTTAGATTGTTTGCCAATGTTTTATGTTCGAATTCGTTGAATGCTTCTCTCATTGCTCTCTTTACGCTCTTTTTCGCTTCGTTCAGCTTTTCCTTATCAGCTATGATTCGACTACTCTTAAACCTATGATGAAGCTTTCTTTGTTTCCGTAGTACCTTTCGTACATGATTGTTATACCACGGTGGATCTTTCCCCTCGCTTTGGACCTTAGTCGGTACGAACTTATCTAAGGCGTACTGGACGATGTTTCTGAATTTTTTCCATTTTTGTTCCACATCCTCTTCCTCAGAAATGAACGTTTGATGGTGGTCACTCAGATATTCTGCGATTTGTGCCCTATCACTCTTGTTAAGCAAATATATTTTCCTTCCTTTCTTGGCATTTCTTATTACACTTGTAGTCATTGATGCAACCACTGACTTATGATCACTGATACCCTCTTCTACATTCACGGAGTCGAAAAGTTCCGGTCTATTTGTTGCTATGAGGCCTAAAACGTTAGCTTCACGAGTTGGTTCTCTAACTATCTGCTCGAAGTAATTCTCGGACAAGGCAGTCAGGATAATGTCACAAGAGTCTCGGTCCCTGGCTCCAGTTCTGATTGTGTGACTATCCCATTCTGTACCTGGTAGATTGAAGTCTCCCCCTATTACAATAGTATGATCACGAAACTTCTTCACGACGTTCTGCAGGTTCTCTCTGAGGCGCTCAACTACTACGGTTGCTGATGCAGGTGGTCTATAGAAGCATCCGACTATCATATCTGACCCACCTTTGATACTTAACTTAACCCAGATTATTTCACATTCGCATTCGCTAATAACTTCACTGGATATTATTGAATTCTTTACTGCTATAAATACTCCTCCACCATTGGCGTTTATCCTATCCTTGCGGTATATATTCCATTCTGTGTCTAGGATTTCGTTACTGTTCACTTCCGGTTTTAACCAACTTTCCGTTCCTAATACTATATGCGCACTATTTCCATCAATAAGAGATACTAATTCAGGAACCTTGCCCTGGATACTCCTGCAGTTTACCAATATTACGTTAACTTTTCCTGTTTTTGGTCTCTGAGGACGGACGTTCTTTATCAACGATGATAATGTCCTCTCTGGTAAGCCGTCAGGTATTTTATCGTTTCGCCCAAGGGGGGGTCCCTCTAACCTAAAAAACCCCCGTGTGCACGCCACACGTACTCTGCTACCCTAGTAGCTGCTTCCGGTGTGTAGTGCACGCCTGACCTGTCTAGGGGGGCCCTACAGTTCTCCATCCAATAACGGAGGTCGATGAATTTGCAACCATTATAGTCGCAGAGTCGTCTGAGCCTCTGGTTTAGAAGCATCCGACTATCATATCTGACCCACCTTTGATACTTAACTTAACCCAGATTATTTCACATTCGCATTCGCTAATAACTTCACTGGATATTATTGAATTCTTTACTGCTATAAATACTCCTCCACCATTGGCGTTTATCCTATCCTTGCGGTATATATTCCATTCTGTGTCTAGGATTTCGTTACTGTTCACTTCCGGTTTTAACCAACTTTCCGTTCCTAATACTATATGCGCACTATTTCCATCAATAAGAGATACTAATTCAGGAACCTTGCCCTGGATACTCCTGCAGTTTACCAATATTACGTGAACTTTTCCTGTTTTTGGTCTCTGAGGACGGACGTTCTTTATCAACGATGATAATGTCCTCTCTGGTAAGCCGTCAGGTATTTTATCGTTTCGCCCAAGGGGGGGTCCCTCTAACCTAAAAAACCCCCGTGTGCACGCCACACGTACTCTGCTACCCTAGTAGCTGCTTCCGGTGTGTAGTGCACGCCTGACCTGTCTAGGTGGGCCCTACAGTTCTCCATCCAATAACGGAGGTCGATGAATTTGCAACCATTATAGTCGCAGAGTCGTCTGAGCCTCTGGTTTAGACCCTCCACACGGCTCCAAACCAGAGGACAGCTTGCACTCCGCGTGCGATGCTGGTTGTCTTCACCAAATCAGCCAGCCGCCGGAAGGAACCAAGGATGGCCTCAGAACCCAAGCGGCAGGCGTCATTCGTTCCGACATGTGCTACTATCTGCAGCCGGTCACACCCAGTGCGTTCAATAGCTGCCGGAAGGGCCTCCTCCACATTACGGACGAGACCCCCCGGCAAGCACACCGAGTGCACACTGGCATTCTTCCCCGACCTACCCGCTATTTTCCTGAGGGGCTCCATAACCCGCCTAACGTTGGAGCTCCCTATAACTAATAGGCCCGCCCTCTGTGACTGTCGGGACCTTGCCGGAGAATCGGCCACTGGCCCAACAGGCGAGGCATCCTGTGGTGGCTCGGAAACGATGTCATCACCACTAGGAAGCACCCCGTACCTGTTGGAAAGGGGTAAGGCAGCTGCCACGCGGCCACATCCCACCTTCGCCTTTCGGCCAGGCACGCGCGAGCCCACCACTGTCCGCCATTCAACCTGGAGTGATGGCTGACCGGTAAGATGCTCACTGCCGGAAGACGCAGCGACATCAGGGGTTCCATGTGATTCCAAGGCCACCGAAGTAGGCATAGGTCTCACCACAGTTGCCCCAACGCCACTACGAGCCGACGCCTGCGCCTCGAGCTCGATGAGCCTAACAGACAAAGCCTCCACCTGCCCCCGAAGAGTGGCCAATTCTCCTTGCGTCCGCTCACAACAACCACAGTCCCTACACATGACTATGTTTACCCTACTCTATACGGTGACAAATTCCCAAGATAATCTTCTGATGAGCTGCTCTGATAATCAAGAAACACTCACTGAAATACGAGACGCGAAAACTACGCTAGGTTTTCCCAGAAAAACTACTTAAAAGCTAAGCGCAGCAAATAAGTACAAAAACGCTTTATACAAACAGAACTCGCTGCTGCTGGTGCTCTCGCTCTGGCTGTCACAAGACAACTGCTGATTCAAGTGACTAGTGGCTAACGGCCGCGAAACAAACAAAAGACGGTTTTAGGGCGCTTTCTGTTCTAAACGATCAAGAAAACACTAAGAAATCTAACACGAAAACTACGTAAAGTTTTATCAAGAACTGTTAGTTACTATGCAGAGCAGATAAACACAAATAGAATCCCTTCCTTAGTGGAAGGTCGTAAACAAAATGCAAAATAAACGCTTTATACAAACAGTACTCGCTGCTGCTGGTGCTCTCGCTCTGGCTGTCACAAGACAACTGCTGATTCAAGTGACTTGTGGCTAACGGCCGCGAAACAAACAAAAAACGGTTTTAGGGCGCTTTCTGTTCTAAACGATCAAGAAAACACTAAGAAATCTAACACGAAAACTACGTAAAGTTTTATCAAGAACTGTTAGTTACTATGCAGAGCAGATAAACACAAATAGAATCCCTTCCTTAGTGGAAGGTCGTAAACAAAATGCAAAATAAACGCTTTATACAAACACATCAGAGCTGGTTCGGCAGTGTCGGAGGACAGACATGTTATCTGCAGCGGTTGGTGTCAGGTTAAGACTTTATTAGCAATGTATGGTTATGTGGACGTGTAGTTGATAACAGAGTGGTTTTAGTTACGAAAATATGCAGTTCATTAATTAGTTGAAGAATAGAAATCATTTGTGACTCCATCAAGGAATGTAATTGTGCAGTTGCTCGTATTCTGTCAATAAGAAGTGAGTGGCATCCCATACAAAAGAACTGATTGGAAATTTAATCAATTGTGATGTGTGGAACTCTTTCGACACATCGAAATTAAACACACAACCAGTTTGTAGATACCACACACTTATTTGCTACAAACATATTGCTCTTATTAAATTAACAGTATCAACGATTATAGAAAGGAGCTTGCCTTGTGCAATGACATATTTTTCAAAATTGTCTCAACCAAATTCCATTAATTAATGTTCATAAAACCATTATTAATAAAATATAACTGCCATAACTAAACCTCACAAGCTTCATAACTTACATTGAAACTGTTTTTCATGTAATTCATATCAAAAGTCTAAAACTACTTCCACAACGAAGGAGATGCATTAAGTCCAAGAAATACAAATCTTTCAAAATTTACTTAGCCAACTTTCATTAATTAAAACAATATATATAAATCCACAATTAATCAAATCACGAACATACTTCAACTAACACTGAAACTGGTTCTCATTTAACTCAGGACCTGGCTTAGAACACTAATCCACTTAAGCCCAATAAGCTCAGATCTTTCCACAATTGGTCTTAAAATTTCTGACAAATTAACAGGACTGTAATACATTCAATATAATAATAACATATGAAATCGTCTTAACAAGGGACCGCTTGAACTTTGCGATAAATTGGTGATGGACGCGAGCAAACCGAAAATTTTTAACAGATACAGGAGATGCAAGGACCTGAAAGTGAAATAAGGATTCACTCAACTATGATCCACAAGTAAACTTGCGAAAAACGCCAACGCTCCACGGACAAGAAGGAATTACCGCACGTTAACAACGTAGCCATAGACACCGATCCAGGTCCTTAATTTTCACTCTTACACCGTGATACCCCGATTGGGGCTTGCTCGCATCGAGCACCACCAGTTCACTGAAACATAAACACATCAGCGGCAGACAACATTTTGACGCAACCGATACACAAGGATATTAACCTGACCAGTCCTTAATAAACCTTCAATTCTATGCAGCACAGATGAATCTTTAGCACATTTAACATACGTGACAGTGGGTCTTAAGATTTGATTAGACAACCTCTAAAACAACGAACAAAATAATAAAATAGAAAAGGGGAAATTTTTCGGCCCGCTTCTGAACGGCAGGCACAAACTTACGCACTACTTGGTACACATTAAACACGGCTTCATGCCTGTTGGTTATGCGTCATTAGCACTCCCTTAAATGTCGTCAACATATCAAGATCAAAGGTAACTGGAACAGCCAAGATGGTTTTCAGTGCACAGGGGTATTCAATTATCATGAACAGAAACCACCGATGAGCACTTCAACGACTCCACTTCATTGACTTTGAATCACATGCAAGAGACACGATGGAAATCTGTCCTTCACATATCCAAGAAACCCCAGTCACCGTCGGCAGCGGATCTGCATTAAAACATCGAAACACGCCGCAGCTGCGCCCCACGCTCCTTCGTCGAACGGACTCAGCCACTCGACACGCTGCATACAGGCACAACACCACACGTGGCTGTCGCTGACACCGCTGATACCCGAACTGAAGACCCTGAGCGCGCGCGCGCCGCAGTTAAATAGCCATCCGCCAAAGATACGAAGCCAAGCAGGCATCGAAAATCGACTCAGACGATCGTAATGAGAATCGATGCAGGCTGGCGCCAGCGGCGCACCAGCTCAAATTGATAAAACAACAGTTCCTCGCTAAGCGTTTCTTACAGCCTCCAGATAACGAATTCACGACCTACGTGCTGTTTTCTGCGCAGTTGACAACAAGTATAGAGGACTGCAGGTTGGTGAACATTTGTTAGAACTTACGCTTTCCACTCAGGGCGATGGAAGCAAATGGGCACCTCGCGTGTACTGGAGACTTAGAACAAATGAGATCAGCGACACGTCATCTGTGGTAACACAGAGGAGCTATGAAGAAGCTCTCTCTCTCTCCTACCCCGTCTTTTTTCAACCTGCCGTAACAGGAGTCAACAGCAAAACGATAAGAAGGGTGCTACGCAGTTCAACAAAAAGTAAGACAAATAAAATGAAATAATTGAACAGATCACGGCGGTGCATTTACCCTATGTTAAGGACGTTAACGATCGAGTACGCCGAGGGGGAATGAAACCAGTTTTCTGGAGTGGCCGCAGGATCCTGGATTTGAAAGTTTCAGCTAAGGTTGAAGTAATAGCTTTATGCTCTGCAGATGTATGTGACATGGATTGCGCGTTTTTGTGCTGCCTACATTCGGGACACCGGCAGGGCTATTAAGACCCACGTCTCTAACCATCATCACTAGGTTCGATTATACTGTCACAACAGTACTAGCGACTGCGACTGTGAGGAACCTATAAACTCCCAGGATGCTAGAGTACTTGAAAGGCAGCCATGGATGCTCACGTGACAAATGAGAGGAAAAGAAAAAACTAAACTCCGTCCGAACAGGCTTTGGAATGCTCAACGGTACAGACCGGCCGCCGTGCCATCCTCAATTCACAGGCGTCGCAGGATGCAGATATGGAGGGGCATGTGGTCAGCACACCACTCTCCTGGCCGTATGTCAGTTTACGAGACCGGAGCCGCTGTCTCTCAATCAGGTAGTTCCTCAGTTTACCTCACAAGGGCTGAGTCCACCCCGGTTTCCAACAGCGGTCAGCAGACCGGATGGTCATCCATCCAAGTGCCATTGAAGCCCCCACTGCGGCAAGGCCGTTGGCGGCAAATGAGAGAGGCAGCTGAAATTCGGAAGCAGTCTCGAAACGTCAGTAGAATAGTTTAACACCCACGTCATCCCGTTTCCCATCAACGCCGTACGACGGGACGAGTGTGGTCGCAACGCAGCGACCTCATCATACAATGCCGCAGTCATCTAAATAAGCGGTGGATGTAGTACGGGCGTCTTTCCACTGACAGAGCTGACAAGAGACACGGGATACCGATATGTGCACGTACAAATAGCAGTAGAGTTGTGTACGCAAGGCACAAATGGACTCCGCATTAGCGGGGCTGTCATTTGTGCTCAGGTGATTCATGTGGAAAGTTTTACGATGTGATTGTGGCCTACGGCGGCAACCTTTGAACGCGGACTGGTAGTTGGGACTAGACGCATTGGATATTAGATTTCGGAAATCGTTAAGGAATCAATATTTCGAAATTCACACTGTCAAGAATGTGCCAAAAATACAAGAGTTCGGACGTCACCTCATACCACGGACCACGCAGCAGTCGATGACCTTCACTATACGACTGAGAGCAGCGCCGTTTGCGTAGAGTTATCAGTGCTGACAGACAAGCAGCACTGAGTGAAATAACCGCAGAAGTCAATGTGGGACGTCGAACGTATTCATTAGGACAGTGCGGTGAAATTGGGCCTTAATGGGCAGTGGCAGCAGAGAACGGACGAGACTGCCTTTACCAACAGCATGACATGACAGTCATAGACCCTCTTGGGCTCACGACCATATTGGTTAGAACCTAGACTACTGGAATCCGTTGCCTGTTTAGATGAATCCCGATTTCACTTGGTTAAGAGCCGATAGTAGGGTTCGAGTCTGCTGCAGACCCCACAGTGCCATGGATCCAAGTTGTACGCAATGCACTGTGTAAGCATTTGATTCCTCCAGCTGGACCGATCATTGACTTGCAATGTCGATGTTCGGCTACTTGGAGACCATCTGGAGCCATTCACGGATTTCATGTTCCTGAACATCGAAGGAATGTTTAGGTATGTGTGTGTGCATTCCTAAGGGACCAAACTACTGAGATCATCGGTCCCTAGACTTACACACTACTTAAACTAACTTGTGCTCAGAACAACACACACACACACACACACACACACACACACACACACACACACACACACAAATGCCCGTAGGAGGACTCGAATATCCGGAGGGAGTGGTCTTGCAATCAATTACATGTCGCCTCTAACCATGCGGCCACTCCGCGTGGTTGTTTATGGAATGATAATGCTCCATTTTCAACATTTTTATGCAGCGACAGCAACTGATATTGTTTATATAAGAATACACAGCCTACAGTTGCAGGTAAACTTTATCGTTTACCTAGGTTTCGACGTTATTAATAACGTTTTCTTCAGAACATAAATTATTATTTAAAAGTTTGCCTAAAACAGGCCATGTCCTAAGCCAACTTCATAAAACTTGATGCATAACCATAAGGTTTTGTCACTTCTATTAAACCAACTGTAGAAATTCACTTTAAGCCCGTTGTATGGGCCTCGTCGCGTGACTTAAAGTGAATTTCTACAGTTGGTTTAATAGAAGTGACAAAACCTTATGGTTATGCATCAAGTTTTATGAAGTTGACTTAGGACATGGCCTGTTTTAGGCCAACATTTCAAAAATAATTTATGTTCTGAAGAAGACGTTATTAAAAACGTCGAAACCTAGGTAAATGATAAAGTTAACCTGCAACTGTAGGCTGTGTATTCTTATATAATGCTCCATGTTACTGCGCCACAATTGTTCATGATTGAACTTAAGAACATTCCGAACAGTTTGAGAGAACAGTTTGGCCACCCAGATAGCCCGACATGACTTCTATCGAATGCTTATGGAACTTAGTGGAGAGGGTAGTTCGTATGCAAAATCCTGCACCGACAACACTTTCGCAATTATGGAATACTTTGGAGGCAGAATGGCTCAATATTTCTGTAGGGGACTTGACCAACTTGTTTGAATGGGTGCCACGTCAAGTTCCAGCACTACGCCAGTCAAAATGAGGTCTTTCACGATATTAGGTGGTTTCCCATGACTTTTGTCACCTCATTGTATTTTGTGACCAACAGTAGGAAAACACAGCCTCACAAGCTTGTCGTCGACTCACTGCAAGCCGTGTAACCCATTAATAGTCTGCCACGTATCTCTCCTGAAACACCCACAGATACCCTAGGACCAATAATTTTTAGGGAATATGACGTGAATGTTCTTACAAAAATTTGAGTGCTGGTATATTGAGGAACCAACTTCTGAGCTAAACTGGTCTTCACCCTGGGGAAGGCCACTGCAAGACTTACACAGTGTGGGTTATTTTAGTATTTTAACAGTGTAATTAGTGTTTCTTAGTGTTGGGAACAGCAATGCTGACGTGGCAGTCACTTCAGAGGAATCATGACGAATAATATGGTTGTGAAAGACGAACCGTCATGTACACATATCTTAACTAGGTTTCATTAGCACTAGAGTGATTCAGAAATCGGTATTCACTGAACCGATAGCGTATTAGTTAGCGATGCAATGTGCACTGGCGAGCTGTGTGCATGTCGCTAACCGTCTGTCGCTGACTCATCCAGGCTGCATGCATGATGCTTGCATTACGCAACATATTACACGGGTGACTGACCTGTCCTATCGCTCTCCTCTTCAGATGTCTCTCTCAGCTTGCCTGCTGTTGTTGCGTTTCTCCTATCAGGAGACGTGGAGGAATATATTTCAACTGTCAGTTGTCTGTTGCCACACTTAGTGTACCGAGTGTTCAAAGAGTTCTGGAGCACAGACTGCGTTGAAACTGCTAGCAACAGCGGCGTAATATTTAAATATCGAGAATAAGTGCAACGTATTATTAAGCAGAAATTTTCTGCTATGGGAAACAGTATTTTCATGAGCCTGTCTGGGCTGAAATTACTTCCTCGCTACGCCAATCCAAAATTCAAATCTCAGATTATACACTACGTCATCAAAAGTATCCAGAAACCGTCAAAAAGATACGTTTTTCATATTAGGTGCATTTTGCTGCCACCTACTGCCAGGTACTCCATATCACCGACCTCGGTAGTCATTTGACATCGTGCGAGAGCAGAATCGGCCGCTCTGCGGAACTCATGGGCTTCGAACGTGGTCAAGTCGTTGGGTGTCACTTGTGTCATACGTCTGTATGCGAGATTCCCACACTCCTAAACATCCCTACGTCCATTGCTTCCGGTGTGATAGTGAAGTGGAAACGTGAAGGGACACATACAGCACAAAAGCATACAGGCCGACCTCGTCTGTTGACTGACAGAGACCGCCGACAGTTGAAGAGGTTCGTAATGTATAATAGTCAGACATCTATCCACAAAATCACACAGGAATTCCACACTGCATCAGGATCCACTGCAAGTACTATGACAGAAGGGAGGTGAGAAAACCCAGATTTCATGGTCGAGCGGTTGCTCACAAGCCACACATCACGCTCGTAAATGCCAAACGACGCTGTTATGTCCGCACTATAACACAACAAATATTCCATGATAACCAAATTTATTTGACCTTCTGTCACTCAGAACAAAACTTAAGTTCGACTACACAACACGTCGCTGGCTGTAGCGCCAAGGAGAGTCACTAGTAGAGAATACAAGTCCAAACCACTGCCAACCAGTCGATACCGACGCGTCGCAAGATTCCAGCCAGGGAGGCCACAGTGCGGTTCGGTCGTCGTGAATCCAGCAGCCGGGTAGTAACACAGTCATCGGCGAAGATTGAACTGGTTAAACGGGCTCAGGGAGCTCCCTTAAATCCGCAGGTCCGGCCAATCAGAGTGTTGGTAGATGGCGCCCTTATACGGTTGCTCACTCTGGTGCGCCGCCAGGGTAATCAGTATCGATAGTGGTGTGTACGCTGCCGCTAACCCCGCGACGACGCGTTCACTTGCGCCAGTTGTTGACATCCTGTGCGGCGCCAGCGGTACTCGCTGTGTGCCGCGCATGTTGTAGCATGCCGTGCCGAGTCGACGGCTGCTGTGCGGCGGCCGATACGACAGACGCCTAGCTTGGTGTAAGGAGCGCAGACATTGGACAATTGAACAGTGGAGAAACGTTGTGTGGAGTAACGAATCACAGGACAAAACGTGACGGTCAGATGGTAGGTGTGGGCATAGCGAATGCCCGGTGAACGTCATCTGCCAGCGTATGCAGTATCAACAGTAAAATTGGGAGCCGGTTGTGCTATGGTGTGGTCATGTTTCTCATAGAGGCGGGCTTGCACCCCTTGTTGTTTTGCGTGGCACTATCATAGCACAGGCCAAGGCTATTGTTTAAAGCACCTTCTTGCTTCCCGCTGGTGAATAGCAATTCGGGGATGGTGACTGCACCTTTCAACACGATCCAGCACCTGTTCATAATGCACGGGCTGTGGCGGAATGGTTGCACGACAATAACATCCCTGTAATGGACTGGCCTTTACAGAGTCCTGACCTGAATCCTATAGAAAGCCTCTACGATGTTTTGGAACGCCAACTTCGTGCCACGCCTCATCGACCGATATCGATACCTCCCCTCAGTGCAGCACTCCGTGAAGAATGGGCTGCCATTTATCAAGAAACCTTCCAGCACCTGATTGAACGTATGCCTGCGAGAGTGCAAGCTGTCATCAAGGCTAAGGTTGGGCCAACACCATACTGAATTCCAGCATCACCCATGGAGGGCGCCACGAACTTGTAAGTTATTTTGAGTGACCGCCACAGGGAGTAACCGACGTATGCCGACTTAAGCAGGGCGGTCGTGATCGCCGGAACAATCGTGTGCTGGATAAACTGCGGTCATTGTCTCTGCTCATGAGGTAGACGTACTGCTTGGTCATATCGCTGCTTCCTGTGGCTGGGCGGGAGACTTCTTCTTGGGGGCCTTCGTTTCTGGTGCGTTTGCTGCAGTCCAGGCCCGGCTGTAAACGTCGAGAAGCGCCGTAAGGTGGAAGTGAGCCCCAGTGCATTAACGCTGGCTCGCGAAACCGACGGCTATGAAATCTGTAATTCAGGCTAGCTAATCGGCTGCCCAGAATTGCTACGAGGGATGATAAATTTGTTGCACGACTGAACGATTGCGCACCTACGTCTTAGGACGCATCACGAACAACCTGATTAGTTGACTGTCTCCGCCCCAGTTGAGCTCAGTAGCAGATCCAATCAGCGCGTCGCCAGAAACATGCAAATCCTGGAGTCGCTAATTTGGATGGCTGATGGTTGCGTTCCCTTTGTGCAGAATAGGCTCCAGGAAATGGCGGAGAATCAGACACGGTTAAAGAAGGCCAAGCTACAGCCTTTTGAGGTTCTAAAATAACTCACATCAAATACTAATGCAAACCTCAATACATTTGCGATCCGAGATAAATGAGGAGTGTGGCATGACACAATAATATCTCAATAACTTTAAAGCTACAGAAGTTAATATCAAACAGCGAATTAGCATTTTCACAATGACCGTCTGAATTAACAGTTCAGAAACGTTAGCTCTGATGACAGCATTGCAGTTCAACTTTCATCCCTGATAGCTACCTATCCTTGTCTATTTTACTTATTGATTTACGACGTCTTATACAGCTTTTCCATTTTGCAAATGTTCGTCAGAACGCCATATCCTCCACATTCATACAGCAAATGAATGCAACATGAATACCTCATATATTTTCACACTTGAGATTTTATTTAATGAACAGTTTATTATTTCGGCTGTATTTTTTTTTTAAATGCTGGTTGCAAGTGCTATTAAAAACTGTGCAAATTTGAAAGTGGCCAGTCGCTTGTTTTAGCGCACACAAGCTTTGTAGAAGAATGGCAAAAGACGCTTGTGAGGTAACGGGAGAGTTGTGGCGCCCTGAAAATATTCCAAGTTCGGAGTTGGCGTGGCCGCACGGGCCGCTAAGCTGGAGCTCGTCAGCAACCGCGTGGTGCCAAGCATTAGCCGGAGCAAGAGGGGTAGCCCCAGCACGTGGTCCAGGCCAACTACATGGCTGGGAATTCCATGTTGATGCTGGTCGAGGACCGTGCTTTGTGTCAATGAAGGGTATCTGTGTGCTGGGAATGCCAAAGATGACGGACTTTGTGAAACCATAATGGAAGACATTTCGCAGTTCATGTTCAAATTAATAATAGCCAGAGGAATCACGATACCTTAAAAAGAAACGAGTACATTACCATTATTTGCACGACGATTCTGATGGTGTAATCAGATATTCAGTATCCTTATTGGTTTAAAGTTTAGTACCTGACTTTAACATCCAGCAACGAGTATCCAAATTCTAAACAGTTCATCCAATTTTGTCGATAGACATGTCTTTAGAAAGCTATTAGTTTAAACCTAAATTGGTATGAATTACGGCATGTAACTTGAATAGTACACGAGTTACTGGAGGTCAAATTGGCCGATTACTATTCATCGTGTAAGGCTATAAGTTCTCCACAGTTACACAAAAAACGATAGCAGCATGCCTGTAAATATATATTTATTCGTCTATGTATTTTTTATATCCGATATATACTATTCACCAAGAAATTGTTCAAATATTTACTGTGTTTTAGAAAGCACAGAGACATTAGGTTACTGGCATAGTTTTGCTTCTATCCCTTTGATATATGTTTATTTAATTTATTTATGTGTATAATAATGTGTGTTAGAGCGTGTTTGTGGGGTATCTGTAAGAATATTTATTTCATTTCATGTTATTTAAATGTAAATCCAGTATTTCGTATGTTCCAATATGTTTGTGAGTGTGTGTTGGCCTGGAGACATGGCGGGACCGCTCTAGCCAATCACAGAGCTCGTTACTACGGTAGGCCACTACCGAAGTCAATGGAGAGAATGTCTGGAGGTGGTGGAGGAGCATCGGGTCAAACAGGACACGTTGAGTGCTGGACAGGAAGGCTCGACGGATGGGCGCAGGAAATACGTGGAGAGTGGAGAAGTTTGCGTGTGGTCGCGGGAGACAGAAATATTTCGTAGTGCCGACTTGTGCACTTGTGAGATTTCCGTGGCATCTGCAGTGACGACGTAGTATGCGTTTAGAAGTGAATATCTCGTGAGTTATGTTGCTGTTCATAACTAATTATGCGAAGTAAAAACCTATTGTTTGCTTGTTACTCAACTCTATTTTAGTTAATTGCTGTACCATCGAGATCAATAAATGTTTTGCAGAAACAAACAGCATTCTTAAAAGTACTTCTGCTATCGTACTCATTTAAACTCATTAAAATAGGACCTGCAGATTTTATTTAATTCTAATCTTTCATTTATAAATTTCAATGTTACATTCAAAATTCGCAATTGCCGAGTGATAGGTATCTTCGACCATTCCATTCATGTGTGTACTCATATTGTATACTGTAGACACAGCAGTATTTGGCATGTTGTTGTTGTGGTCTTCAGTCCTGAGACTTGTTTGATGCAGCTCTCCATGCTACCCTATCCTGTGCAAGCTTCTTCATTACCAGTACTTACTGCAAGCCACATCCTTCTGAATCTGATTAGTGTATTCATCTCCTGGTCTCCCTCTACGATTTTTACCCTCCACGCTGCCCTCCAATGCTAAATTTATGATCCCTTGATGCCTCAGAACATGTCCTACTAACCGGTCCCTTCTTTTTGTCAAGTTGTGCCACATACTCCTCTTCTCCCCAATTCTATTCAATACTTCATAATTAGTTATGTGATCTACCCATTTAATCTTAAGCATTCTTCTGTAGCACCACATTTCGAAAGCTTCTATTCTCTTCTTGTCCAAACTATTTATCGTCCATGTTTCACTTCCATACTTGGCTACACTCCATACAAATAATATCATAAACGACTTCCTGACACTTAAATCTATACTCGATGTTAACAAATGTCACTTCTTCAGAAACGCTTTCCTTGTCACTGCCAGTCTACATTTTATATCTTCTCTACTTCGACCATCAGCACTTATTTTGCTCCCCAAATGGCAAAACTCCTTTACTACTTCTAGTGTCTCATTTCCTAATCTAATTCCCTCAGCATCTTTTTTCTTTTTTGGTCATCAGTCTAGTGACTGGTTTGATGCGGCCCGCCACGAATTCCTTTCCTGTGCTAACCTCTTCATCTCAGAGTAGCACTTGCAAACTACGTCCTCAATTATTTGCTTGACGTATTCCAACCTCTGTCTTCCTCTACAGTTTTAGCCCCTTACAGCTCTCTCTAGTACCATGGAAGTCATTCCCTCATGTCTTAGCAGATGTCCTATCATCCTGTCCCTTCTCCTTATCAATGTTTTCCACATATTCTTTTCCTCTCGGATTCTGCGTAGAACCTCCTCATTCCTTACCTTATCAGTCCACCTAATTTCCAACATTCGTCTATAGCACCACATCTCAAATGCTTCGATTCTCTTCTGTTCCGGTTTTCCCACAGTCCGTGTTTCACTACCATACAATGCTGTACTCCAGACGTACATCCTCAGAAATTTCTTCCTCAAATTAAAGCCCGAATTTGATATTAGAAGACTTCTCTTAGCCATAAATGCCTTTTTTGCCATAGCGAGTCTGCTTTTGATGTCCTCCTTGCTCCGTCCGTCATTGGTTATTTTCCTGCCTAGGTAGCAGAATTCCTTAACTTCACTGACTTCGTGACCATCAATCCTGATGTTAAGTTTCTCGCTGTTCTCATTTCTACCACTTCTCATTACCTTCGTCTTTCTCCGATTTACTCTCAAACGATACTGTGTACTCATTAGACTGTTCATTCTGTTCAGCAGATCATTTAATTATTCTTCACTTTCACTCGGGATAGCAATGTCATCAGCGAATCGTATCATTGATATCCTTTCACCTTGTATTTTAATTCCACTCCTGATCCTTTCTTTTATTTCCATCATTGCTTTCTCGATGTTCAGATTGAAGAGTTGGGGCGAAAGGCTACAGCCTTGTCTTGCACCCTTCTTAATACGAGCACTTCGTTCTTGATCGTCCACTCTTATTATTCCCTCTTGGTTGTTGTACATATTGTATATGACCGTCTCTCCCTATAGCTTATCCCTACTTTTTTCAGAATCTCGAACAGCTTGCACCATTTTATATTGTCGAACGCTTTTTCCAGGTCGACAAATCCTATGAAAGTGTCTTGATTTTTCTTTCGCCTTGCTTCCATTATTAGCCGTAACGTCAGAATTGCCTCTCTCGTCCCTTTACTTTTCCTAAAGCCAAACTGATCGTTACCTAGCGCATTCTCAATTTTCTTTTCCATTCTTCTGAATATTATTCTTGTAAGCAACTTCGATGCATGAGCTGTTAAGCTGATTGTGCGATAATTCTCGCACTTGGCAGCTCTTGCCGTCTTCGGAATTGTGTGGATGATGCTTTTCCGAAAGTCAGATGGTATATCGGCAGAGTCATATATTCTACACACCAACGTGAATAGCCGTTTTGTTGCCACTTCCCCCAATGATATTAGAAATTCTGATTGAATGTTATCTATCCCTTCTGCCTTATTTGACCGTAAGTCTTCCAAAGCTCTTTTACATTCCGATTCTAATACTGGATCCCCTACCTCTTCTAAATCGACTCCTGATTCTTCTTCTATCACATCAGCAAATCTTCACCCTCATAGAGGCTTTCTATGTATTCTTTCCACCTATCTGCTCTCTCCTCTGCATTTAACAGTGGAATTCCCGTTGCACTCTTAATGTTACCACCGTTGCTTTTAATGTCACCAAAGGTTGTTTTGCCTTTCCTGTATGCTGAGTCTGTCCTTCCGACAATCATATCTTTTCGATGTTTTCACATTCTTCCTGCAGCCACTTCGTCTTAGCTTCCCTGCACTTCCTATTTATTTCATTCCTCTGCGACTTGTATTTCTGAATTCCTGATTTTCCCGGAACATGATTGTACTTCCTCCTTTCATCATTCAACTGAAGTATTTCTTCTGTTACCCATGGTTTCTTCGCAGCTACCTTCTTTGTACCTCTGTTTTCCTTCCCAACTTCTGTGATGGCCCTTTTTAGAGATGTCCATTCCTCTTCAACTGTACTGCCTACTGCGCTATTCCTTATTGCTGTATCTATAGCGTTAGAGAACTTCAAACGTATCTCGTCATTCCTTAGTACTCCCGTATCCCACTTCTTTGCGTATTGATTCTTCCTGACTAATGTCTTGAACTTCAGCCTACTCTTCATCACTACTATATTGTGAACTGAGTCTATATCTGCTCCTGGGTACGCCTTACAATCCAGTATCTGATTTCGGAATCTCTGTCTCTAATCTAATTGAAATCTTCTCGTATCTTCAGGCCTTTTCCAAGTATACCTCCTCCTCTTGTGATTCTTGAGCAGGATGTTCGCTATTACTAGCTGAAACTTGTTACAGAACTCAATTAGTCTTTCTCCTCTTTCATTCCTTGTCCCAAGCCCATATTCTCCTGTAACCTTTTCTTCTACTCCTTCCCCTACAACTGCATTCCAGTCGCCCATGACTATTAGATTTTCGTCCCCCTTTACATACAGCATTACTCTTTCAATATCCTCATACACTTTCTCTATCTGTTTACCTTCAGCTTGCGACATCGGCATGTGTACCTGAACTATCGATGTCGGTGTTGGTCTGCTGTCGATTCTGATTAGAACAACCCGGTCACTGAACTGTTCACAGTAACACACCCTCTGCCCTATCTTCCTATTCATAACGAATCCTACACCTGTTATACCATTTTCTGCTGCTGTTGATATTACCCGATACTCATCTGACCAGACATCCTTGTCTTCCTTCCACTTCACTTCACTGACCCCTACTATATCTAGATTGAACCTTTGCATTTCCCTTTTCAGATTTTCTAGTTTCCCTACCACGTTCAAGATTGTGACATTCCACGCCCCGACTCGTAGAACGTTATCCTTTCGTAGATTATCCAATCTTTTTCTCATGGTAACCTCCCCCTTGGCAGTCCCCTCCCGGAGATCCGAATGGGGGACTATTCCGGAATCTTTTGCCAACGGAGAGATCATCATGACACTTCTTCAATTACAGGCCACATGTCCTGTGCGGCCGCGGTGGTCTAGCGGTTGTAGGTGCTCAGTCCGGAACCGCGGGACTGCTACGGTCGCAGGTTCGAATCCTGCCTCGGCCATGGATGTGTGTAATGTCCTTAGGTTAGTTTACCACAGATGTTAAGTCCCATAGTGCTCAGAGCCATTTGAATCATTTGAGCCATGTCCTGTGGATACACGTTACGTGTCTTTAATGCACTGGTTTCCATTGCCTTCTGCATCCTCACGTCGTTGATCATTGCTGATTCTTCCGCATTTAGGGGCAATTTCCCACCCCTAGGACAAGAGAGTGCCCTGAACCTCTATCCGCTCCTCTGCCCTCTTTGAGAAGACCGTTGGCAGAATGAGGCTGACTTCTTATGCCGGAAGTCTTCGGCCGCCAATGCTGATTATTTATCAAAATTTAGGCAGTGGCGGGGATCAAACCCGGGACCGAAGACGTTTTGATTATGAATCAAAGACGCTACCCCTAGACCACCTCAGCATCACCCGACTAATTTCGACCACATTCCAGTATCCTCGTTTTGCTTTTGTTGATGTTCATCTTATATCCTCCTTTCAAGACACTATCCATTCCATTCAACTGCTCTTCCAAGTCCTTTGCTGTCTCTGACAGAATTACAATGTCATCGGCGAACTTCAAAGCTTTTATATCTTCTCCATGGATTTTAAAACCTTCTCCGAATTTTTCTTTTGTTTCCTTTACTGCTTGCTCAATATACAGATTGAATAACATCGGGGAGAGGCTACAACGCTGTCTCACTCCCTTCCCAACCACTGCTTCCATTTCATGCCCCTCGACTCTTATAACTGCCATCTGGTTTCTGTACAAATTGTAAATAGCCTTTCGCTCCATGTATTTTACCCCTGCCACTTTTAGAATTTGAAAGAGAGTATTCCAGTCAACATTGTCAAAAGCTTTTTCTAAGTCTACAAATGCTAGAAACGTAGGTTTGCCTTTCCTTAATCTTTCTTCTAAGATAAGTCGTAAGGTCAGTATTGCCTCAAGTGTTCCAACATTTCTACGGAATCCAAACTGATCTTCCCCGAGGTCGGCTTCTACCAGTTTTTCCATTCGTCTGTAAAATTGGCATGTAATGTGGCAATTACGTATCCCATCCACTAGACAACGAAACCAGCCAGAACTTTTAATGTTTCACCTCTGAGTCTGTGGGTACGTAGTTGAGGGCAACCATTAATTTTATTTGAAACCCCACACACTCCTGACAAGCAGGCCTAAATAATAGTTGAAATTACATTTCACAGCAACTCGTTGTCATTTAACGTGAGCTCACTTGTTCAAGAATGCTGGCTTATATATCTATGAATCATCCGCTAGTTATATTTATTGTAAATGGTCTGAATTTAATCGAATGTTTATAACGTTTCTCTTATTTAAATATTGTTATAATATGTTGGTCTAGTGCGTGAAATTGGTCAAGTGAGTGAAATCATGTCTGTAGAGCTTGAGAACGGTATATTTTTGGCCTTCAGCCAGTTAGAGTTGGCCAGCGGCCGAACGTTACTGGAGTCAGTTGGAGGCTGGGACTTTTCGAGCGAAGAGTTTAAGGGAGCGAGTTGTGGTAGGAGGCAGATCTGCCTGTGCTAACGAACGGTGTTCCATCGTGGTGATGTTTGATTCCGAGTGGTGAACGGTCTGTGCCATACTTCTGAAGGGATTTAAAAATATCGAGCGGTTTGAATGTGTTCCAGAGTCGGACAAACTTTTCCCGCTTGATTTACGGAGCTGAGACTAGACAGAGGATGAGTTAGTATTCTTGGTACAGCGTGTGTTAATTTGTGAATCAACCTTGTTGAACTATGAATTGTGTTCGCGAAATGGGTTTAGTTTTCATGAGTCGTTGATGACTATTTAGTTTGGGGATTTAGTTACCATTCTCGAAACGTCTTCAATGTAACTTCACTGCACTTCATGAGGATATTTTCTGTCCGAATTTTAACTGAATATCGTCGGAGCACTTCCACATTATTTGAGACGTCCCTTCTTGAATGAACATTATTCAGCACAATTCTCTGTTGCCCTCATCAATTGTAGACCTTAGTATAGAACCATATTTATTACATCTTTCGTCTATCTTTTAATTCATATTTTTGTGTGGTCTGTTAACTCGCAATTCCGGTCAATACACAGCCTATTTGACTGCAGGATCACAGTTACAGGATATTATTTGCAGCGAATTAACTGCGGGGCAGGGAAGCAGATGTGTGCGGCCCGATCCTATTGCTACACCGAATTATTCCTTTTGAACAGAGCCGTGTGTAGCTTCAGTACCTTAAGAACGACTAACCAAAGGTAACCACGCAGCTGGTTTGCTCGTATGGTCTGCTGTTTCGAAGAGCAGCTACACTCAGCAGTAACTGTTAGGTATCGTCACAAGTCCTTATTCCAGGATGGTCTCTAAGGAAAGCTATTTTGGTGAGAACCTTACGTTAAAAATTGTCCTGTCGTATTTCATCACAGATAGGCATTGAAATTCAGCTTATTGCAGTTAACCCTGGTGAAGATTTTGTGTCTGTGTTCACAAGACTCATTTATTCTGGTTGGTAACAGATACTGATATTCATCTGAGTCGACCGGTAATTTTTTAAGACTCTTTTTTATTTCAGAATAGAATTCAGTTGTCGGTTGAACAGGTATTATTATTTCGCTTTACTGTTTCCAACAGGTTAGTCTGTTATCTACAGAAGCTTAGTAATTGTTTAGCAGATGTAAACATCTTCTTCACGAAGCACAGTGCTCTGACATGTCCAAAAATATACATATTGTGTGTGCTACTAACACATCATCTGTCTATAAACATAAATGTGATTCATTTAATTTACTGCAAATTATCAATCTGTCCATATTTTTTACAATAAACTCACACAACATCTACAGTTTTGAATATTTCATAACACTACACTTCTGTGAAGAAGATATTGACATCAACTAAACCAATACGAAGCTCTTGAAGACGGCAGATTAATCTGTTGAAATCGGTAAGCCGAAACAAAACTATCTGTGCAACTGACGAATGAATTTTGTTCAGAAATATACACTGTACTTGCTGAGACACTAACATACATGAGTTAAATCACTTCTTATTTATTATTATGACCTCAATTCTGGAGTCCTTTTAATATAACTGTTTATTGTTGTTGTTCTTAAACTACATTTATTTCGGGAGTGACAAAGCAGAATGTAGGTAACAGCACTTAACGAAAGTGTTTTACCTTATATTTAGCTGTAATTTTAAGAATTCTGCAAGGTTCGCAGGAGAGCTTCTGTAAAGTTTGGAAGGTAGGAGACGAGGTACTGGCAGAAGTAAAGCTGTGAGTAGGGGGCGTGAGTCGTGCTTCGGTAGCTCAGTTGGTAGAGCACTTGCCCGCGAAAGGCAAAGGTCCCGAGTTCGAGTCTCGGTCGGGCACACAGTTTTAATCTGCCAGGAAGTTTCATATCAGCGCACACTCCGCTGCAGAGTGAAAAATATCTCATTACGTTTTGTTGTTTATCTTCCATGCTATCAGTGTCCACATTTGAGTTGTGTTTAAATTAACGTTTTTAAAGGTTTAATTGCTGTATTTAATTATGTTGCCTTCTCTCTGTTATAGTAAAGATTTATTTGTTTTCCTGTCAATTTATTGCTAGCATTCTAAGGCGCCGCTCCTCTGGTTATGCCAATGCCTGTGACTCAGGTGTATACGACATTTACTGGTTTGAAACTGGAGTGATTAATTAATACAGCTTGTCAATATTTCTTTAATGACTTTTATTGTTTAATAATCTTCTTATATATGAGGTAAAGGTTGTTAACTAATCCAGGTAGCTAAAGGTTCTACTTGTTTTTAATTTCATGGACATTTATGTGTGTTATTAAATTCAGTAAATGTTCGTTTAAAATGAAACGTGAAAACATGTTAGCAATATATGCATGTTTTGTGAGCCAATGAAAGCTGTGTTCTAATTCACTGTTTAAAATTATCCTTGGCGCCTTATCACTTACCCTATCGCAAGAATATATAAATCTTTCAGCTCTTGTAACTACATTTTCCCACATCAAATAAAACTGTCTGCATATTAAACTTCAAATCATTAACAACACTGCAATACTTGCGCTTGGACATATTTAAACTACTAATAAGAATAAAGAGAACCGTTGAACAAGGTTTTTAGTATATTTTGATATATTTTATTACATTTTAATACATTTATATATATGTACTGCTTCATACACTGCTTCTGTCTATCCCTAGATGTTTCATTTAGGTTCGTTACTCAGTGCAATGAAAGGGCTGGCATGGCGCAACGTCATAATACTAAGTGAGTGAGAGATTTATACACAGCAACGACTGTTGGAATTGGCAACAGTAGAGTTCCGAATATCCGCGGTAACAGGGATATTGTCGTCCTCCTGTCACGGCATGGTATCACGTGGCGACGCTATAACTCTTTTCCAAAACATATAAGGACAAGATTTATCACCCACTGTCGATGCCATCTGGTCTCTCAGCAATATTTTCCTTCACATTCTCCTAGCTCTTTTTGTTTATTAGAGGAATAAAACTGACGGACGAACGGTAGACGTATGTGAACCTTTACAATGTGTACTATGAGTATCTAGATGTATCCAGATGAAGCTTATACCATAAATTGATATTACTAACTGAAGATAATTCCCGTTTATTGTTCCGTCTGTTGTACAAGTATGTGCAACAATAAATGAGAACTGTCTTCAGTATTAATACAATCTCTGAAACTCTGCAGATTATAATGTGGGCTATAGTGAAAATATTGCTGAAAACACTAATCGAAGAAGAAAAAGTGAGTATATCCTGCTAAAGCCAGTCTAATTCAAATGGAATGTTTACAGATTTTAAAATAAATCCTTTTGTTTATTACGCCGCGTCACATTTCTTCTACATGATCTACGTTTAGAATCCTCCGCTGGGATCTTCATCAGGATCCCTTGGTGTTCACGGACAGCTGAACACTGTTGAAGTCCCGTGTGGCGTTCACTTACAAAAGACAGTGCCTCGGTTCTTCTGAAAAAGTAGAGTTATTGTGTGAAGTTCTTCCGGCTAACGTTGGCCATCGTCATTGCATAGACGGCAAAAGAGACAGAGCAAGAGGGGTGAAATGTTTATCAAAATGTTGTTATCGTACCACTGTGGTGCCTTTCTGGTCATTGTTCGTGTTCATCGGGTACAGTTGCTGGGTATTTGTTTTTCTGATGGCAGAAAAACATAAAGCAGCAATCGTGTAGCCATTTTGTAAATTGGGGTTCTATTCGTTCAGGAGAATCTCAATAACTTCTCGGAATATCCTTCTAAATGTTGCTTTCGGTGACTAACACACGTACGTTGTTGATATCAATATCTGGCCCACAGTGCTACTGGTGTTCTATGCCAGATTTCAAGCCTTGTTTTAACCGTGTATGGTGTTCGGCTAGGTATTAAAACCTTTTTCTACTGCCTAGCCAACTTGGCCTATACACACTTTGCCGCAACCACCGCTACTACATAAATTCTATCAGTGTGTAGTTAATCACGCGCGTTCGTTGTGCCTCGGAAATTATCATTTATTTAGTTTTAACTGAAAAGTAACATCTGTATACCACTTTTCTGCTGAGTTGTAACAATTCGGACGGTAACGTCAGAAACTAACGTCAACCTAGCAGTGTGAGAAAGCGGTTTCTTGTCCCTCTTTTTCAACTTTTACACTTCAAGCCTTAGGCGCTATACTTGTTCGAAATTCGAGCTATTAACGTCATATTTTCCACAGCCGCCCTTCATCTCTTCGTTTTGAGGGTTTTCACTCGTTTACAATAACTAGAATCTGTCTTCATCCATCCGACTGACCTACCTCCATTCTTCAATGGTCTCTATTTGAGCAATATATGAGAATACTTAAAAATCTAATTTCTATCTCATTTTCTCTTAAGCCAGGATTAGAGAACAGGCGTTGTCATCTTTTATTCAGTTTCGATTTTGTGGCTTTGCTATCTTTGTTTCCTAAAGTTTGGTTTATAGTTCCACAAATACGTTAAAACCTGTGGTTCTCTTTTCTTTGCCTATTTCCAGAGTTATTTCTGTGTCTAAAAAGCTGAATCTTTAGACTTGCTCAAGTACCACGTTCTCGATAACAATCTCAAATACAACTGCGCTAGAACTGTTGTCATAATGACAGATATTTTTAACGTGTAGTGTTTTCTTCCTGTATCATACAAGCCCCCGCCCCCACTCCCATGAACCATGGACCTTGCCATTGTTGGGGAGGCTTGTGTAACTCAACAATACAGATAGCCGTACCGTAGGCGCCACCACAACGGAGGGGTATCTGTTGAGAGGCCAGACAAACATGTGGTTCCCGAACAGGGGCAGCAGCCTTTTCAGTAGTTGCAGGGGCAACAGTCTGGATGTTTGACTGATCTGGCCTTGTAACACTAACCCAAACGGCCTTTCTGTGCTGGTACTGCGAACAGCTGAAAGCAAGGGGAAACTACAGCCGTAATTTTTCCCGAGGGCACGCAGCTTTACTGTATGATTAAATGATGATGGTGTCCTCTTGGGTAAAATATTCCGGAAGTAAAATAGTCCCCAATCCGTATCTCCGGGCGGGGACTACTCAAGAGGACGTCGTTATCAGGAGAAAGAAAACTGGCGTTCTACGGATCAGAGCGTGGAATGTCAGATCTCTTTATCGGGCAGGTAGGTTAGAAAATTTAAAAAGGGAAATGGATAAGTTAAAGTTAGATATAGTGGGAATTAGTAAAGTTCGGTGGCAGGAGGAACATCATTTCCTTATTTGTGTGTGAGGGATGTTTCCTGAAACTTTGACCGTACCTTTTTGTAACACCCTATATATATATATATATATATATATATTTGTTTGAACATAGTTTTACTCATCTCTATGCCATTTTCTGGCGTAGGCAAAAACTTATTTATTTTAATAGCCACAGCGTAATAATACCGATATAAAAAGAAGAGTAACAAAAAATTCTTTTCTGTGGCGTCTAAGAGCCTTTGATGCGAAGTTTAAAGATATAAGTAGATTGGAATATGATCTAATAGAAACAGGATAACACCGCCGCAAGCCACTACTTTGCTGTTAGAAGAAGAAGTCCCGCAAATATCTCATACTTGTCAACATACGAGACTCATATATATTTTGTGTATGTGTGCGCTTGAAGCATGCCAGTCTCCGCTCTGATTTTGTAGAGATTGGACAACTTGTACGCTGAGCAATAGAGACTTTCAAAATATATGAACGATTTTAAAACATATATATGATTTCCGCTCCAGCAGATAGTGCGTGTTTATGGAGACCACACCACACAGCTTAGCCCATCAGTCTCCTATTCATTATTCCCCCCCCCCCCCCATGCTGCCCAGCCTCTCACCCCCTCCCCCAGTACAGAAGCAGTATACTCAATCTCCATGCGCACTGAGTACATTCTGTGTGCTAGCTTTAGAAGGTGTTGTACATGTTTGCTTAGCTTGTATCTGAGACGTATTCTGGAAACCAGCCTAGTATGAACCTAGTGGGAGTCGGAAACCGCCTAAAACCCACATCCAGGCTGGCCGGCAAACCGAAACCACATCGTCAATCCGCTGCGCGAATTCTATCCGGACCGGGATACATCCGCGTCCCGGAAACGGTCGCGTTAACAGGCGTGGCCACTCGGACGGGTTTTCCGTTTACAGTGATTGACGTCAAATTGTGACCGAAGCGGTGCATTTGCATCGTGGAGCTGAAAAAAGAAGGGAGGTGGCGCTATAGATCTAGGCTCTACGTTGTTCCTAAGCCAGAGTGGGCGGGGCATGCCACCACGTTAAGTAGCACAAGACATTAGCAGACTACTGTTTGTGTTTCATTTTTGATCTCTATTTCTGTCGGTGCACGCAAAAACTGTTTTAAATACTAAACATTACAGTGTTTACATGAATAACATAGTGGCAGATCGGCAGTTTCGAAGGTTTTTCCGTTTTTGAATTCATATTTGCTCTATTAATACGACACGTTTGTCCTCGTTAATGTAACATTTTTTATACATATACATTACGAATAAGCAAGAAGAGAAGGAAGTGACGTGGAAAGGATGCCTTCGCAATCCATTTAATTCCACTTTTATTGTATTTTTATCGTTAGGAAATGAAGCTAGAACTTCGAAACCAAAGCTTGGTTTCTTACTGGTACTGCTTCTTGTTCCTTACATTTTCAGGTTTAATCTCGTATGTGGATCATGTTTAATGTTCACGTTTGCAAAACGTTACCTACGTGTTCTTTCCTAGCTCATAAACGTTCGCAATGAGAAAAGAGGCAAGGCATAATTTCGTGTCTTGTGCATGACGACAAACTGAACGATTAATAAAATGTAGAAGAAACAGAAGTGAATAGAGGCATACATCCATGCACAATAGAATTCTTGTGTTATTAGATTGTCAGTGCATTAGCTTAACTGTAGTTTACACATCTTTTATTTGTGAAATCTTATCTATAATGCGTCAGTCAGTGCTTGACTAGTAATAGCAATTTACAGTGTTGAAAACGGTACAATTTTTAAATACGTTCCATAATTGCGCGATACTACAAATGTGATTAAAAGAATAGCCACAAACGCCTAGATCCCGTAAAATGGACATTTTGCCTTAGCATGTATGTAAGTCATTGATTGGTAATGATCACCTAACGTGTGTAACATCAGAATTGGATTGTACGTCTACAATGATCATCTGCTACATTTTTCATTTGAATTTCATTTTGAAGTTTTCAAAGTATTTATGTCCATAATTTTCTTTGTGATATACCAATAGCTAATTAGTTAGTTTTTGTTGTGTTGGCAGAAGAGCCAACACCGTGTTACGAGAGGAGGCCGAAATGCACGCGTTATAGCTCACGCAGGCTGGCGTGAGCAGGGAAGAACTATGCTGACGTGAGGTCTGGAACATGACAAGGAATTAGAATTCAGAAAGCGGACGTAATTACTTTGATACTTAACTTTAATCCATTAATGGTGAACGTCGCTCTTGACGGTACATGATTCACAATATCAATATCAATAATAATTGAATATGGCGCCTTGTAAGGTCATAGCAAATGACGTAGCTGAAGGCTATGGTAAACTGTCGTCTCTGCAAGTGACAGCGTATGTAGACAGTGAACCGTCGCTAGCAAAGTCGGCTGTCCAACTGGGGCGAGTGCTAGGGAGTCTCTCTAGACTAGACCTGCCGTGTAGCGGCGCTCGGTCTGCAATCACTGATAGTGGCGACACGCGGGTCCGACGTATACTAACGGACCGCGGCCGATTTAAAGGCTACCACCTAGCAAGTGTGGTGTCTGGCGGTGACACCACAGTTTTACGTTCCGTGTATCATGTGCATGACAAATCGTAATGATATACAACGAGCCTTTATGTTAACATGAATTCTTTTTATGTATGACTCAATGCTGATCTTTTCTTAGTTTTTTTTATCAAAGATGTTAGTCAGTTATCCCTACCCATTGCCACTTAAACGTTACATTAACAGGTAGTCTTCTGCAGAGTAGGAGGTCCTGTCAAAGAAAGACGAATGTCAACTTCACATTACGATCGGATCAAGTAGTATACCCGTAAATGACGCAGGTAGGCAATTTTGCTTTAACACAATCAAAGCAGCAGATGCTATTTTGGATACAAACTCAAAAGTCAACAGATGTCTCCGACGGTCGAAACAGAGAATTGGCACGTCAGAGTGACAAAGCGGAGATGTATCACTGCGGTGAAACATGGCGGTAAAAATGATGTGAACCTAATGTTTCGGTCTTGGTATGGCGGCGAACGTCAGATTTAGGTTCCTTTTTTTACCTGCGTGGTTTGGATGCTGCAAGGTACTCTGATTGTGCGAAGCTGTCTTTGGTATCTAAGGTAGTATCTTAGATTATAGAAACACTTTTGAGATGGATTTGACAACCCAAATTACAGTTTTTATACCTAGTTGAAAGACAGTAATTATGTATAAAATATATCACCATGTTTCTTTTCTATACATTATTAAAAGTACATAGATATAAATCCTTGATTGTATAGAGCACAGATTTTTCTACGGTAGTGAAGTATCCTAATTACTTCATGAAGTGAACTGAAATCGGTAGTTCTCCTCACCTACTGTAAAGATGGAGCGTCTTTGACGACTGGAATCACTTTGAGGAAACGCGAAGTACAAAGTTTGCGGGTCTAACAGGTTTTCCCAGTTATGGCGTGCCTCAATGTGCAATAATTGTAGCTCCAGGTTTCCAGTATGTTTAGCACATAGTCTTAAAAAAATGTAAATGACTAGCCTTGAGAATAAAGAAAAATATATTGATCTTTCATCGACGAAACGTTTTACTCTGTTACACAATAATTCACTAACATCAGTGAACAATATATGAGAGGAAACTGTATAATCCAGGATGCTTGATATGTACATAAACCTCCCTCGCTATAACGGATAAAGACTCCGTGTGGCGGGTACTGACAGGTAATTTTTAAACTTTAACTGCTAACCTCGTTAAAAGTAATGACACAGTCAGTGCCATAACTCTGCTTCCTCTTTCCAAAGACCAAGACTCAGCTTCTGTGGTTAGTACATGCCGCAGTGGTCTCCTTAAAGCATATAACGTAACCAGTCTGGAAGCTACTTAAATAACCAGACCACACAATTATGTATTGTCTGATGCCGCTACCTGTATGACGAAAGTATGTAACGTCACTCCATAGTTCTAAAAGAGCCATTTGGCCCAGTGACCTCATGGGCTTCCGATGCAACGAGCGTAACATTCTGGTCTGCGCAGAGCTAATGAGTTTGCTGCTTAAATGCCAGAGTGCGGTGCATGTACTGAAGAGATTTGCCTTTGGCGTACTGTCTCCATTACGAAATTCCTTCTGGGGCGTTCTCATTAGCAATAAATTTCCCTTCTGTGTGCATCTACAGCTTCTAATTTCTTTTTAAATGAAAACATCGTCCCTCCTGCACTATATTAATGTTCTTCTTCTACTTCGAGCGATTAGTTAAATTGACTTGTCATTTTCAAGCATATTGGTGACAACTAAAGTACGTCACGTTTTACATTGTGTAAGTAGCGGATTCATCTTACACATATATGGCCACACGTTATAATCCATAAATACATTTGTACAGACTCCAGAGATCGTAAAACTACACATCACGTTTCTTATACTGATAACGCTATTGCACTGCGCTAACTATAGCCTGAAGGTACTTCATTGTGTATATGGGTAAATATTATATAGATTGTTATATTGATATTTTCGGCTCTGTTTGTTAGAACAAAGAAAACCAGCTGTAGACAAAAACACTTGCTCCCTTCTGTATCTCGTTAACCACATAAAGTTCGAAGAACCAGTTCTGTTAAAACGTTTGAAATGCTGCTGAAGCAACACAGCAAGACTGCAACTAGCATCTGAAGTTAATTATATTAATTCGAATGCAATTACATGTAGAACCAACAGACAAACTTAGGATTATTGAAGCAGAAACATAAACTGAGCAAACTTTAATCCTATAGCAGATACGCGATGATCCTCTTTGCATTCACTGAAGAGAAAGTTTGGAACGATGCCGATTGTTTGGTTACAAAGATGAATCCGGCTCTGTTGTATTTAGCTGCATATAAAAGCACCCGGCTCTGAGAACTTCTATAGCGGAAACTTTCTCTTTGATAGCGGAAACAGCGCCTCGATTCGGCAGAGAGCTGAACATTATTTGCCGTCGGTGCCAGGAGATGCACGACTTCCAGCTATGTACTGCCGTAACAGTTTACTATTCGGTGCAGTAACTGAGAATTTTACGGTAACGTGTGTTAGGAAATATTTGTTAAGAGCATCTGAACATCGTTCCTGTTGCAGAATATCCTAATGCAATTCTATGTTTCTCAGTTTATTTTCTCACTGACAGGTCACATATTGTTGAGTATGTTAGGATACGGAATAACTGGTATGAAGACCAGCATAAACAAATTATATAAACTTACCGTTGTACAAATACGAGAGGTTATTCAGTCGATAGCTGAATAAGACACTTCGATAAAGGAAAGGAAGTTCTGAATAAATAAAGACATTGTCTTGATTGACTAAAAACAGAAACATCATCGTATAAGGCGTCCACGTAAAATTGGTGGCGTTTATTATAAAGATACACTAATTCGTTCATCTAAATCTGAATTATGCACGTGAGACTTCTGGAAATGATTAACAGAACTGCTGACTAAGCAAAACTTCCTATAAAGATTCATATGTACCCTTATTATTATGACGGCAGAATAGTGACATACGAAAACTGTTTGGTGTGGTGTCTGTTTTATTTTTGTGTTGTGTTATTGGGATGGCCTCAACAGCTCTGTTGTAACTTATCCAATCTGCGCCCCTTATTTCAGTTTACCTGACCAATCCGCTTCTCCATGGGTAAAACTTCAGGGTCAAAGATCGGACGATCCTGTAGACGAGGTGTGTTTTCTGCTTTTGTTCTGCTTTCATACTAAATCACATGAACCAGTGTCAGATTAGTGTGTGAGTAATGTGCGCTGCTGACCCATTTTGATAAAGATATCTGTCTGTAGTTTTAATTGCGTTACCACGAAACGGCAAAAACACCTTACTGGTCGCTTATGTTTTGGCCGTTCAGTGTAAAGAAAGGCTTTTGGAGCAGATACAGACGTGGATATGAGCTAAATTATTTTGAAAATGGTTGTAGCGCCCTAGTAATAGAAATGTTCCCAGGAAATAAGAGATGGAAAATAATATCGGAAGACGTTATTATATCGTTTCAGTCTCATATGTGAAGAGTGTACGTAAAATCTTCACACATATAATGTGAATTAAATGTCCACCATAGAAGGTCGGAAATAGTGACAGTACATCAAAGAGTACATTTGGAAGGTTCACAGAAACTAGTAGCACTTGGCTGCATTGCGAATCGTATCCTAAAATTTACCAAGTTTTTCTATATTTCAGGTAATACGTCCTCAGGTTGGGATTGGAAACCGAAACGAATACTTCTTTGTAACATTAACAGACCGCAATAAAACACACAGGGAAACTCTACCACAAATCGTAACATAGAAGTTACTGGATAGGATGACTGTGGCGACTGCTAGGGAACTGCAAGATCATGGTCAGGAACACAGCCATCGTGTGTGTGTGTGTGTGTGTGTGTGTGTGTGTGTGTGTGTGTGTGTGTGTGTGTGTGTATGTGTGTGTAGCTTTTGTCAGATAAGGCAATGTCTCGCAACAATCAGAAGTTATTATGTCATGGACCATCTTGTTCAAAAAAATGAAAAAATGCCACCAGCAGACACAACCAATGTGGAAGACAGTACTGTAAGGGCACCACCGTTTAGGATAGGGAAAGTTAGTTTTGTGCGATGTTCGGAGTACGAGTTACAGGCAGGTGCGGGCCGGAATGCAGTATGTTACGCATACCAGCAGTTGCGAAGGCAAATAGAATCCACAGGGGCGTTGAACTGCCGGAGAAGGCGCACACAGCAGTTTCCATGGCGCAAGTCACAGGCAGAAGAGAGCCACTGGCCCACTGACGTGTTATGCATACGTGACACAAAGCGGCGCGCTTGGCAAAAGAAAGGCACACAAGCGAGTATAAATAGGTATCGTATTGTAACGAGATTCATTGAAGTGTGACACCTCTCCTGGATTGCGGGGCTTGTTGTACTACCAGTTACACGCAGAGCAGATGGGGCACCAGCATTCCAGTCCAAAGCGGGTCACTGGTTCGACCCTCTGAGGCCAACGCGTGGCATTCAAGTGTGGCAGCTCTTCTGGCTGGCGGAGCGTATCACACCACTGGGCCACACGAAGCAACAGATGGGGCGCCAGCATTCCAGTCCACGACGGGTCATTGGTTCGACCCTCTGAGGCGAATGCGGGGCATTCAAGTGTGGCAGCTCTCCTGGACGGTGGGGCGTATCATACCACTGCGCTATCTGCAGCAACAGATGGGGCGCCAGCGCCCCAGTCCACGGTGGGCCACTGGTTCGACCCTCTGAAGCCGACGTGGGGACTGCAGCCTGCAGCCTGCAGCTCGCTACCACGGGCAGTCGCCTCGGCTCTGGACACACGCCGGAGACTTCCCGAGGCGAGGGCTGCAAATTCGGACGCCAGATAGCGGGTACTTGTTTGTCACTGCGATCTCAGCCATGCCGGCGAGGAGAAGGACGCAGCTGGCCACCCACGGCTCACACCGAGCAGCGCTGAGTCGGCTACTGGCGCAGCCATCTTGATATCATCGGAATTTAGAGGGACGGCCAAGGCTGGCACGACACAGCGTTGCGTTGCACAGGCCACTGGGGTTCTTCCTCAGCATTGCGGAGCCCTGTGAGGCAGACCGAGGTGAACGGAGCACTGTAGTGAAAACAAATCATTTGGAAAGTTCTCCCCCAGTTTTAACACAGTAACTCCTGGCACCCAACCCACAACATTTGGTGTCAGAATAGCGGACGTCGTCTGTCAAGTGCGATGTTCGAACCCACCGCCTGTAGTACAGTCACAAGATGTGGTGAGTGCTGACAAAATGGTTCTTTTCTGAGTGTTGGTCGTTTTCTTTCTTTTTTGTTGTTTCGAGTATGGCTCCTGGCAAGACACATTTTTAGATGTTTCGCGTATGCATATTATTTATTTTGTCAGAATAAGTATTAGTGTATTTGGGGCAGTAATATGTTGTTCTTCGTAGCATTTGATTACGTTTGTATGGACTTATGATAATACTTAGTGTGATTAGATGGAGCTGAGGGAAGTCAGATTGTTCATGTATGTAAACGTTTTGTTTCGGGATTAACTGGGGACGACGGCAACACAATGGCAGAATCAGGGACGCAAGGTGTGTCGGAACCAGAAGTGGTGCCGATTTTGATGGGAAAAGTAGCACAATTGACAGCAGACAATACACAGTTGAGAAATGAATTAACGTCTAGAAGTGAGCGCTAAACCGCTTGAGGTAAGTCGTTGTTGCCTAGGGTTCAGGAGATTGATCCAGCTTCTGCGAGTCTGATTATTCAGTTTTCTGGCAAGGCATCTGAGGAGGTGCGTTCGTTTGTGGAGGACTCGGAAATTTCAGCTGTGATGAATGGTTGGTCTGATGAAAAGTTGTTACATTTAGCCAACATTAGATTAACGGGTGAAGCGAAAACATATGTAAGGTGTTCTGAGGCCTTAAGGAAGGCAGAACAGTTTAAGCAGTTAAAGGTTAAAGGAAGGGATTTACAAAGGTACAAGAAACAGAATACCGCTTGGTACTTTAGAGAGAGGTTATGTACAATGACAAAGAGACAGGCGGAGACGAAAGAAAAATTTGCTGACAGGATAAGGGAAATTAATGAGTTTACTCACGGATTGGGTCAGAGCGATGAAGCGAATGGTTTTCTGTTGCAGGACGCTGAGCAAAGGGCACTTGGTGTATTTTAGAGGGGGATACCGGCGCATATGTCGCGGAAAGTGCGCGAAGGGTCTCCGAAAGATTTGTAATCGGCCATTCAGCTGGCAATTCAATGTGAGGAAATAGACGTGGCAACAGGGGTACGCAAGAGACAAACAGTATTTGCAGCGGGTATAAAATGTTATAAGTATGGTCGTACGGGACATATGCAGAGGCAATGTACTCAGTCACCGAGGAATAGAGAAAGGGGTGGAAATCAGCAGCGTGGAGGATGGAGAAGTGGAGATAGGAGAGATGGACAAGCGTTAAACAACAGAGGGGACCAAAGACCAACCTAAGGGAGCTCCTGTTTAATTTCAATGCTACTAATACGTATGCAGAGGTGGAATGTTCAGTGGTAGGATAAACAGCAACTAAAAAGTTTAAGATTTTCTTGGACACACGGGCGCAAGTGTCAGTGGCTACTAAGAATATAATGGGACAAAGGAAGTTAGACCCACCACGTTATAGGTAGCGTGGAGTGGGGGATAAGAAGGTCACGCCTTTGGGGTCGATGACAGTTGACTTTCACATAGGGAAATTCCGATTTCAGGCGTGCATGGAGGTAGTAACATGGGTCAGCGAGGGCTACGACATGATCCTAGGAGTATATTTCTTGCATCAACATCATGCCAAAATTAACCTTGGATAACGAACTGTGGAACTTGGTGAAATGTTATTTCCGCTAGGGGAAACTGTTGTCAAAGCAGAGCTGTTAGGAGGGGCGTTCAACGTAATGAACAAACCAATGGAAACAAGTACATTAGCATGAAGACGCTTTGGGTAAGTGTGGAGTCGAATCTACCTGTGGGTACAGTATGTGTTATTGAACAATTGAAGGATAATGAAGTTTTGGGTCCACTGGGTTGTTTTGTGAAATGTAGTATTGGCCGCGTACAGGAGGGAAACAACGGGCGAAAAGTTCCCGTGGATAATTTTAGCGCTGTAGACACGAATTTGAGGACAGGAGCTTTAGTAGCAAATTTTGATGTCCCAGATGACGAGGACTGCTGTTCGAGAGGTAGGCGAAACAACATAAACAGCGGTTAAGGGAAGTCTTTATGAGGTTAAGAGCAGCTCTTTTGACGTTGAGTCTGGAGAAGTGTCATTTTGCATTAGAAGAAGTAAAATATTTTGGTCATAGTAAGGACGGAGTGTGAACAGATCCTAGGCTAGTACGGGTTGTAAGGGTTTTTCGGGAACCGAAAACAGTCAAGGAAGTGCAGTCATTCATCGGAATCTGCAATTTCTGTCGAAAGATCGTGAAGGGTTTTGCAGATTTAGCACAGCAGTTGAAGTGACTGTTACAGAAGGGTGTGAAATTTGAGAAAGCTTTTGACAGACTGAATGAAGTGTTAACATGAAGTCCGGTTCTTGTGTTTCCAGATTTTCAAAAGGAGTTTATACTAGCATGCAATCCATCGAATCAAGCATTAGGGTGTGTTGTTAGTCAGGAAATTGATGGGAAAGAACATCCTGTACCCTATGTGTCTAGGCAGTTAAATGGAGCAGAGATAAATTACTCAACAACAGAGAGGGAGATGCTCAGCGTAATCTATGGAATCACATATTTTAAATGTTATTTATATGGGAGAAGATTCCGGGTAGTGAGAGATCATGCTGCGTTGAGGTGGTTGTTGTGGTTGAAGGATTCGTGCATTAGACTCGCTAGATGGGTTGTAAGGCTTAGTGAGTTCGACTACGAGGTGGTTCACAAGCCTGGGAAGAAGCATTGTAATGAGGATGGACTAAGTAGGAAGGTGGCAAAAGTAGAAGTCATAGGTTTGACCTAGCAGGATGGCAAAAATTACAACGATTGTAAATTGTATCGGTACACAGCCACAATTTAATATGTACAATGGTCTTCTGTGCAGGGAAACGAAGTTAGGGCCAAGGGTAGTAGTGCCAGCGAAGTTAAGGGATGAGCTTTTAAAGGAAGCACATAATCAAGTGTTATCCGGTCTTGGAGGGTGTAGACCGACGTATTGGAGAGTGGCGGAGGGGTATTAGTGGAGAGGTAGGAAAGGAGATGTGGATCAGTATGTTAAGAATTGTATACCATGTGCGCAGATAGCAGATTTGAGTCGGAAAAAGATACATCTACAACGATGCAACATGTCTATTCTCTTTGCTCGGTATTGATGTCTTAGGACACTTTAGGAGAACACCATCGGGGAACAGATTCGTCCTGAGAATAATATATCATTTTTCAAGGTATGTGGCGGTGGTGTCTATGCCAAATCAACAGGCAGCAATGGTCGCGCAAGCCTTAGTAAATAGCTGGATTTTGAAGTTTGGTGTACCAGAGATAATAATTACTGACCAAGGGACCAACTTCATGCCGGATGTAATGAAGGAGCTGAGTACATTGTTGAACGTAAAGAAGTTGAGGACGAGCGCGTTGCAGCCACAGGCCAATGGAAGGACAGAACGGGTACACAGAACAATCGGGAAGGTGCTGAGTTCTTATGTGGATTCTCTTCACCATCAGTGGGATGAGTATTTGAAGCATATTGTATGCGCATATAACGCAAAGGCCCATACACATACTGGATTGTCTCCATATGAGGTAGTGTATGGGTGAGAACTGCCGTCACCGTCTGGTTTAGTGAAGCTACAGAGAAGAAGGACCTTTGAATCTGTACGTCAATACGCGAGAACAATTCGGAATGTTTGGAAATGGGTACAAAAGGCTAATACGAAGGCTTTGGAAAGGGAGGAAGACGCAGTAAAGCGGAAAGAAAGTTTACTGCAGCATAGAGTGGGGCAATGGGTAACGGTGTCCAGCCCCTATATGCAAAAAGAGAAAACGATGGTGTTCCTCACGAGGTATCAAGTCGTTGAAACCACATCTCCCGTTGATGTTAAGCTTCAGCTGCCAACGAGAACAACGATAGTACACATTGGGCGTTTACGGCCTTTTAATGGTTGCCCGGATGTGATTCCGGGAGTGTCACAGGAAGGAAAGAGGAGAAAGAGAGCGTGAAGACAGGTGCTAAGGGCACAGAAAACCAGGAAGACAGTGTACAGCATGAAGTACTGTATGCTTTGTGATCTAGAAAGTGGTAGGGTATTTGTAGTTTTTTTTCTTTTAGTGTCGTGTATCATTGGGTTTGCATAGAGTAATTAGGCATCATATTTTCGTATATGTGTTTTCAAGTATTGTGGGCTTGCTGGGACCGCAGTCCTTTTGAAGAGGGAGAAAGGGTGATGGTGGTCCCAGTCCTGAGGTTACTGAAAAGGGAAGTGTAGCGTCTGACGTATGTGGAGTGTTGTTGGAGGAGAAATCGAACGCAGTTCTGGAGAAATAAATGCGTCGCAGTAAATTTTGCGGCAAAGCCGTAACAAATGTGTGATGAACGATGTCAGAGTCGTACGATTCCTTGTTGAAATTTTTAGTTATCGACATTTCTTGGTCAGGAAAGTCGTGTTTATTGCACCAGTTCATATAATGTAAATTTGAGGATGAAATTAGTCACACAATCGGTGTTGAGTTTGGATTAGGAATAGTGAATGTTTATTGAAAATATGTGAAGCTACAAATACGGGACACATGCACGGTGCAGTTATTTTCAGCTAGGGGGAAAGGAATAGACTGTCCAAGGAACTTGAGCTTGCAACGTGTTGGGATGCATTGGATCTTCTCCACCTCAGAGAATTTGGTACTAGTAGCAAGTTGTTTGATCAAGGAGTGTTTACGGTAGCGACGCGCGTAGAGCTTGAAGGAGCGGAATTTTAATCGATGGAACTAAGTGTAACATAGTAGGACCTTCCTTCCACCTGCCAGTGTCAATTTCAGGAGTCAGGCAACTGAATGTTACGCAGCCACAGCTGTACTGTCCAGAAGCCACTTTAGAGTTTTTGCCAAGGCAGAATCTGAACTTGTTAAATAAAACCCTTGAGATCCATAATCCAGTTCATTTTAGAGCAAGAGGGGCGCATATAAGCCGAGCGGCTTGTTCAACATGTCGCCCAATATAGGGAAGGCAACAGCAAATAACAATCATTTTGAGCACCTCTCTGCCAAGTGGCATTGCAGCCTTACCTTTGTTATGTGTTGTTTGCTTTCTGATCAGGCGGATAGCCAATTTCCAGAGGGATCCGAGGGTAGTCCAACTCCCAGTAGATTGGATACTGCGGGTGTAGGCAAGGGGTTGAACGAGTGTTCAATGGGGTGATCATCCATTAAGGATTTTTATTTTTTCCCTTCATGTCATGTGCTTAGGAGCACTAGACCACGTCTAAGTTTTCTAATAGTAAGTAAGTATGTCATAAGTGCCAATCCAAACAAGTTTAAGAGTTAGTTAAGGGAGTACCCGGGGACCAGGTCTTTCTGAAGAGGGGAATAATGTAGCGGCACCACCGTTTAAGGTAGGGAAAGTTAGTTTTGTGTGGTATTCAGAGCATGGGTTAAAGCCGGGTGCAGGCCAGATTGCAGTATGTTAGGCATAACAGCAGTTGCGAAGGCAAATAGAGGCCACAGGGGCGTAGAACTGCCAGAGAGGGCGCACAAAGCAGTTTCCATGGCGCAAGTAACAGGCAGAAGAGGGCCACTGGCCAACCTAAGTGTTATTCTTACGTGATGTGAGGTGGCATGCTTGGCAAAGCAGATGCACACAGGTGAGTATAAAGAGGTGCCATTTTCTAACGAGATTCATTGAAGTGTGGCAGCTCCCCTGGATGGCGGGGCATGTCGAGCCACCCGCTACACGCAAAGCATATGGGGCGCCAGCATTCCAGTCCACGGCGGATCAGTGGTTCGACCCTCTGAGGCCAACGTGGGGCATCCATGTGTGGATGGTGGGGTGTATCACACTACTGGGCTACCCACAGCAATAGATGGGGCGCCAGCGTCCCAGTCCATGGTGGGTCATTGGTTCGACCCTCTGAGGCCGACGTGGGGTCAGCAACCAGCCAGTGGCGGGCCACTTCGGCTCGCTACCGTGGGCAGTGGTCTTCGCTCCCGACACAGTCCAAGACTTCCTAAGGAGAGGGCTGTAGATTCGGACGCCGGATATTAGGCGCTTGTTCAATGCCGCAATCTAGGCCACGCCGGCGAGGCAAAGGATGCAGCTGGCCACCCACGGCTCACACCGAGCAGCGGTGAGTCTTCTGCTGGCGCAGCCATCCTGACATCATCGGAACTCAGAGGGACAGCCAACGCCGGCACGACACAGTGTTGCATTGCACAGGCCGCTGGGGTGCTTCCTCAGCATTGTGGGGCCCTGTGAGGCACACCGAGGTGAATGGAGCACTGTATTGGAAACAAATAAATCATTTGGAAAGTTCTTGACAAGTTTTAATATGGCAACTCCTGGCACCCAATCCACAAAAGTACGTTACTCCAGCTACTTCCGTAGACGTAAACAGATTGTGTATCCTCATCTGTCATATACCCTGAAAGACACTGAAACTCATTACTTCAAAAACATGTGATGTAACGTTTTTGCGAGAGCACAATGTAACCGCTCTTCGTAAACTGTGGTGTACAATATACCTTCTGACTATCATTAATAATTTTTCTGTCTCAGTATTCTAGAACACACAGTGAGCAGAGCAATCCCTTAATAGAGTGCAGGTTAGGCAGGTGTCGACTTACGCTTGTCCTGTCGTATATATTTCGTTCTTGACTGCTAATCGAAGCTATTTTTCTCTCTATAACAGCACTGTAGAGTCAGAGATCTATTTAGGAATATAGTATCTTATTTCAGTTCGCATTTGCATTAATTGCATAAGCTACTCATTTGCATAGCCTTACTTGTGTTAAAGTATGTATCTAAATGATATGTCAAATCATGTTTCTCAAATTGCAGTGAAGAACACAGAGGACCGAACTGGAAATAAATGTTTACTCTCTGTAAAGTACTTAAGTTGATAGCATTTATGTGCTATCATATTACGGGTTCGTTCTATTATGTGTCAGTAAGGTAGAACAGGATCGATAGGAAACTGAACCTCGGTTACCCACAAGTTAACCGACTGGTCTCAGTTAAAAATGCAGTGGCTCTCAGAAGATCTTGGGGCTACAAGATACTGCGCGAGTGTGGCTAGTCTTACGCCAGATAAACAGCACCGCACTGTAGAGCAAAGCGGAAAGGGGAATGTGAAGTTTTACCGCCAACACTGCGCTGGGAAATCCAATTTAGCTGAGCATGCTTAGGGGACACCGGGTGAAATTTAAGGAAATGTCTGTAGAGACTCGACCTACGTCTCCTTAGGCTATTAAATAAGAAAGCAATTGAAATAAAAACCACCGATAACATTCTTGATGCAGGCCGAGACCTGCAGTTTGGCGCTGCGTGGGATTCAGTGGTTGTCCGGTTAACGCGGGCACATTGGACTCCGCGTCAGTGGATGTTCATATATGTATGCCACGAGCATCAGTGATGGCACAGCTGACAGCTAAAGTATGTTAGAGCGTACCAGTAGCCCACTAACAGTCATATCGCTTGATAATGCATGGCCAAAACCTCATGTAATGTTAATCACTTGGCTCAATATGGCTCTGAGCACTATGGGACTCAACATCTGAGGTCATCAGTCCCCTAGAACTTAGAACTACTTAAACCCAACTAACCTAAGAATATAACACACATCCATCCCCGAGCCAGGATTCGAACCTGTGACTGCAGTGGTCGAGCGGTTCCAGACTGAAGCGCCTAGAACCGCTCGTCCAATCTGGCCAGCTCACTTGGCTCAGTTGGAACTTTTAACAAAGGGGAAAGTGGGAAGATCTGTAGCAAGAGCGACAAGAAATAATTTCGTATTATCTGAAATATCAACATGAAAACTGAACCTCCAGCACCGAACATGTTGAACATCAGCATCTGAGATTGGAGAACATTGTACAAAACGCTTTAGCCATTTGTATGACTAGGAAAGATGTGAGGTATGGAAAAGGCCAGGCGTGATCCGTCAACCGTTTTAGAAAGCTGCTAAGAGAGCAAAGAGAGACTCACGGCAAATTTAAACTTAGTTAAACCTCACGGAGGAACAAACACTAAAAGATGCCAAATTAAGTGTAAGAAAGACCATGTGTGAAGCGTTCACCGGATTCCAAAGTGAAATTCTAAGAGCGGCAGACTAAATTCTGTCAGAGAGAGCAAAGAACCGGGTAGAGCTGTAAAACGGAATGGACAGTGTCTTAAAAGAAGGATATAAGATGAACATCAGCAAAAGCAAACTGAGGATAATGGAATGTAGTCGTATTAAATCAGGTGCGGCTGAGGTAATTAGATTCGGAAATGATACCCTTAAAGTAGTAGATGAGTTTTGCTATTTGGGGAGCAAAGTAACCGATGATGGTCGAAGTAGACAGGATATAAAATGTAGACCGACAATGGCAAGGAAAGCTTTTCTGAAGAAGCGAAACTTGTTAACACCGAGTATAGATTTTTAGTGTCAGGAAGTCTTTTCTGAAAGTATTTGAATAGAATGTAGCCATGTATGGAAGTGAAACATGGACGAGAAATAGTTTGGACAAGAAGAGAATGGACGTTTTCGAAATGTGGTGCTACAGAAGAATGCTCAAGAGGTAACGAATAGAACTGGGGAGAAGAGGAATTTGTGCACGATTTGACTAGAAGAAGGGATCGCTTGGTAGGACATGTTCTGAGGCATCAAGGGATCACCAATTATTGGAGGGTAGCGTGGAGGGTAAAAATCGTCGACGGAGACCAGGAGATGAACACACTAAGCAAATTCAGAAGGATACAGGTTGCAGTAAGTACTTGGAGATGATGAAGGTTTCACAGGATAGCGTAGCATGCTGCTACAAAACGGTCTCTGGACTGAAGACCACAGCAACAATACCAACAATTCTAACTACCGAGTTGACAGAACATCCTAAGATGTTTTGATCTCATGTTATATCAGTAAACGGATCGGAGTCGGGAGTCCAGACACTTTATCACCATAACAATACTGAAACGTCTTTTTCCAGAGTTGTTTTACAGAGAAATATCGCACTGTAGTTATTCCTTTGAATCTTTGCACCAACTACAAAATGAAAGATGTCGAAGTAAGCGAGTATGGGATGGAAAATCAAGTGAAACTGCTCTTCAGAGCAAAGGCCACTGGACCTGGTGAGGCACCAATTCGATTCTAGGTAGAGTAAATGAAAGAAATTTTCCCCTCTTATAACAGCAGTTTAGGGTAGTTCTCTGAAGGAGCGAAGCGTTCTTAATAATTCTTAAAAAAGCACATGTCATTCCATTTTCAAGAAACGTCATCCAAGATGCACAGAAATACGGGCTTATATCTCTGACAGCAGTCTGTTATAGAATCTTGGAACATGTTTTAAGCTCGGCTATTACGACGTTTCTGAAGATCGGGATCAATTTAGGTTCCGAGAACAACGATCTAATGAAAGCAAGTTTCCTCTGTTCGTCCACGAGGCCCAGAAAGAAGTAGATGCTGCCGCCCAGGTTGCTGCCCGTCCCTTGAATTCCGAAAGGCGTTCGGTGACGTTTTTCACTGCCACATAATGAAAATAATTCGATCGCGCGGGATATCAAGCCAGCTGTGTGATTGGATTGAAAATTTTCTAGCAAACAGAGCACAGCATTTCATTGCCAACGAAGAGACGTCTTGGAAAGTACCTTCATGCGCATCTCAAGAGAGTCTTACTGGTCGATTACTTTCCACAACATATATACACATTGGACATTAAAATTGCTACACCAAGAATAAATGCAGATAATAAACTGGTATTCATTGGACAAATATATTGTACTGGAACTGAGATGTGGTTACATTTTCACGCAATTTCGGTGCATAGATCCTGAGGAATCAGTACCCAGAACAACCAGCTCTAGCCGTAATAACGGCCTTGATAGGCCTGGGCATTGAGTCAGAACTTGGATGGCGTGTACAGGCACAGCTACCCATGCAGCTTCAACACGATACCACAGTTCATCAAATGTAGTGACTGAAGTGTTGTGACGAGCCAATTGTTCGGTCACCATTGACCTGACGTTTTCAGCTGGTGAGAGATATGGAGAATGTGCTGGCCAGGGCAGCAGTCGAACATTTTCTGTATCCAGAAAGGCCCGCACAGGACCTGCAACATGCGGTCGTGCATTATCCTGCTGAAATGTAGGGTTTCGCAAAGATCGCATCTGAAATGTAACGTCCACTGTTCAAAGTGCCGTAAATGCACACAAGAGGTGACCGAGAGGTGAAACCAATGGCACCCCATCACACGGGGTGATACGCCACTACGACGATGACGAATGCACGCTTTCAATGTGCATTCACCGCGATGTCACCAAACATGGATGCGACCATCATGATGCTGTAAACAGAACCTTGATTCATCCGAAAAAATGACGTTTTGCCATTCGTGCACACAGGTTCGTCGTTTAGTACACCATCGCAGGCCCTCCTGTCTCTGATGCAGCGTCAAGGGTAACCGCAGCCATGATCTCCGAGCCGATAGCCCATGTTGCTGCAAACGTCGTCGAACTGTTCGTGCAGATGGTTGTTGTCTTGCAAACGTCCCCATCTGCTGACTCAGGCATCGAGACGTGGCTACACGATCCGTTATAGGCATGCGGATAAGATGCCTGTCATCTCGACTGAGAGTGATACGAGGCCATTGGTATCCAGTACGGCGTTCCATATTACCCTCCTGAAGCCACCGAATTCATATTCTGCTAACAGTAATTGGATCTCGACCAACACGAGCAGCAATGTGCCGATACGATAAACAGCAATCGCGATAGGCTACAATCCGATCTTTATCAAAGTCGGAAACGTGATGGTACGCATTTCTTCTCCTTACACGAGGCATCACAACAACGCTTCACCAGGCAACGCTGGTCAACTGCTGCTTGTGTATGAGAAATCTGTTGGAAACTTTCCTCATGTCAGCACGTGGTATGTGTCGCCACCGGCGCCAACCTTGTGTGAATGCTCTGAAAAGCTAATCTTTTGAATATCACAGCATCTTATTCCTGTTGGTTAAATTTCGTGTCTGTAGCACGTCATCTTCGTTGTGTAGCAGTTTTAATGCCCAGTAGTGTAAGTTACCTACAGCATAATGTCAGAAGTTACACGACGCATTTCGTGGATGATGCTTTTTCTATACAGAGACGTCGCAGCGCTGGAGGATTGTTGCGAAATGCAGCAAGACGGAAAGAACTGCAGGGGACTGATGATTGATGCTGGGAGTGGGAAATGACCCTGTAAATAAACAAATGTTAACTTTTGGGCTCAGTTATTGTATAACTGCACGATAGCATAACCATCGCTGTAAGCAGACACTTCCGTAAAATATCCAGGAGTTTGCTTACGGTTATTATTGAGCAGGAAAGACCAAACAAAATTCGTCGTAGGTAAGGCAGATGACAATCTGAGGTTCAATGGAAGAATCGTCTGGTACTGTAGTCGGTAAAAAATTTCTAAACTCCAGATCGCTTAAATATTGCTTTATTTGCAAACAACCGTCTTCGACACATTTCAGGTCTGTCGAAACCGGTTATTTGTTAAAAAAGAATTATTAATACGGTCTTGGCCTTAGAAAGTTTTTACCAACTAAAACACATCACTCCTTCTAATTTCCCAGCATAAGAAAACTGAATGAAAATAGAGTCCGTCAACAAGGAGAGTAATACTTGAACATTGCTTACAAGGATGGGATCAGTACCACACAGGATTGATAGGGAAACTAGAGAATATCCGAACAGGAGCAGCAAGTACCGCTCACGGTTCAATTAGTAAGTTTGAAAGTGTCACAGAGAAGTTTACGCAACTCCAGGGGCAGACGGTGCAAGAGAGGCGTTCTGCATTACAGTGCGGTTTACTGTAAAATTCCCGAGAACGTACATTCTGGAAGAGTCAACCAATGTATTGCTACCCCATATGTACATCTCACGAAAAGACCATGAACATAAAATTAGGTATATTTGAGTCAACTCGGCGTCTTACTGGCAATCGTTCTTCCCGCAAACTAGACGTGTCTGGAACAGGAGAAAGGGTAAGTGACACGGGCACAAAAAGTACTTTCCGCTAAACATCGTGAGGTGACTTGCCGTGTACAGATGTAGATGTTCAACATTAACCTCCATCAGTACGCTACTTTACGACATACTGAACTGAAAATATATGGAGTGGTCCATTGATCGTGACCGGGCCAAATATCTCACGAAATAAGCGTCAAACGAAAAAGCAACCAAGAACGAAACTTGTCTAGCTTGAAGAGGGAAACCAGATGGCGCTATGGTTGGCCCGCTAGATGGCGCTGCCATAGGTCAAACGGATATCAACTGGGTTTTTTAAAAATGGGAACCACAATTTCCTATTACATATTCGTGTAGTACGTAAAGAAATATGAATCTCTTAGTTGGACCACTTTCTTCGCTTTGTGATAGATGGCGCTATAATAGTCACAAACATATCGGTCACAATTTTAAACGAATAGATGGTAACAGGTAGGTTATTTAAATTAAAATACAGAATGCAGGTACGTTTGAACATTTTATTTCGGTTGTTCCAATGTGATACATGTACCTTTGTGAACTTATCATTTCTGAGAACGCATCCTGTTACAGCGTGATTACCTGTAAATACCACATTAATGCAATAAATGCTAAAAATAATGTCCGTCAACCTTGATGCATTAGGCAATACGTGTAACGACATTCCTGTCAACAGCGCGTAGTTCACCTTCCGTAATGTTCGCACATGCACTGACAATGCACTGACGCATGTTGTCAGGCGTTGTTGGTAGATCAAGGATGCAAATATCCTTCAACTTACCCCACAGAAAGAAATCCGGGGACGTCAGATTCGGTGAACGTGCTGGCCATGGTGTGGTGCTTCGGCGACTAATCCACCTGTCATGGAATATGCTATTCAGTACAGCTTCAACCGCACGCAAGCTATGTGCCGGACATCGATCATGTTGGAAGTGTATCGCCATTCTGTCATGCTATGAAACAGCTTGTAGTAACATCGGTAGAACATTACGTAGGAAATCAGCATACATTGCACCATTTTGATCGCCATCGATAAAATGGGGGACAATTATCCTTCCTCTCATAATGCCGCATCATACATTAACTCACGAAGGTCGCTGATATTCAACTTGTCGCAGCCATCGAGGATTTTCCGTTGTCCAATAGTGCATATTATGCCGGTTTACGTTACTGCTGTTGGTGAATGACGCTTCGTCGCTAAATAGAACGCATGCAAAAAATCTGTCATCGTCCCGTAATTTCTCATGTGCCCAGTGGCAGAACTGTACACGACGTTCAAAGTCGGCGCCATGTAATTCCTGGTGGATAGAAATATGATCCGGATGCAATCGATGTTGATGTAGCATTCTCAACACAGACGTTTTTGAGATTCCCGATTCTCGAGAAATTTCTCTGCTACTGATGTGCGGATTAGCCGCGACAGCAGCTAAAACACCTACTTGGGCATCATCATTCGTTGCAGGTCATGGTTGACGTTTCACATGTGGCTGAACACTTCCTGTTCCCTTAAATAACGTAACTATTCGGCGAACGGTCCGGACACATGGATGATGTCGTCCAGAATACCGAGCAGCATACGTAGCACATGCCCGTTGGGCATTTTGATCAACAGGATATCGACCTTTTCCGCAATTGGTAAACGGTCCATTTTAACACGGATAATGTATCATGAAGCAAATACTGTCCGCACTGGTGGAATGTTACGTGATACCACTTACTTATACGTTTGTGACTATTACAGGGGCATCTATCACAAAGCGAAAATAAATGGTCCAACTAAAACATTCATATTTCTGTACGGACTACACGAATATGCAATAAAAATGGGGGTTGCTATATAAAAAAACGCCGTTGATATCCGTTTGACCTGTGGCAGCGCCATCTAGCGATCCAACCATAGCGCCATCTGGTTTCCCCTTTCAAGCTAATTCTTTGTAGTTCTTTTGTTTGACGCATATTTCGTGAGATATTAGGCCCGGTCACGATCAATGGACCACCCTGTATACGTACTGCGACACTGTATACCAATAAATCTACTTGGTAGCAGAAAATGACGACCCGTAAAGTCTATTCATAAAGCTTTCAAGTCGCTAGAGTTGTCGCATGTGAACCGCTTGGCCGCAGGTTCAGCAGTAAAAGTACCGTACTACGTGTGGGGGTGTGTGGGAGTACGGACGGGGAACGGCCCGCAGAGATGCGGTATAGGGGGCTCGTAAAAGTTGGCGATCGGCGAGCTAGCGGCCCAAGGGACGCTTTACGACCCACCGCGAAATGCTGCTCGGACCATCTCTGGCCGAATAACCAGTTTCGCGTAAACTGTGCAGATCTGTACCACAAAAAGTTTCGTGTTTCCTGTGCCTAAAGAACACGGCGTTATTTGACACCTCATGCCATCTGGAGTGTACTAAAATGTTATCAGCCTCACGAGAAATTAAGACATTCATTTTAATCTCTTTCTTCTATTTTTCGTGAAAGCACCTGTATAGCTACCCCAAGACTTTTTTGTGTGTAGGGTCCTTTACCCTGCCCACTTTCTCCAACGTCAGCGTATCAATGTTCGGAAATCTCTGCCATTATCTTGAATTAGTCTGTCTACTTTCCTCACATATATTTTTATTTATTTATTTATTTTTTTTTTTTTTTACTTTCATCTGTAACCTCCTCCATACGTGTCCAGTATCTTGTCGAAAACCATTTCTCTTCTTAAAATGTAAGGTTTGACAGACGGAAGTCTTAAAATATTCTGAATTGTTCTATTGAAGAAAAACATTTCATCCCCGTTTGCGGAGGTACTGACAATGCCCTCGGCAGATTGAAGCGAAACATGGGGTTTCTCCAGGACTTTCATTTAACCAAGGCATCACAGTTCAGTATGTAAGAATAAATGTAAATAATCTCATTTGTTTGTTACACTTCTGCCACGTCTTCCTTAAATCATCGGTGTAGCAGCATTTAACTCGACACTATTAGTACCTGCTTTGTGTTTTGACACTCCTGCGTTTTGTTCTCTGTTCTCGTCATACAGCAAGACGCTTTTCTTCCGTCACTCCTTATTTCTTTCTGTAGCTTAATACAGCTTTCAGCGAAAATCGGTCTGGTAGCAAAGTACGAATTTCGCAATGCATTAAAAGACCGACGTGTGTTCGCCGGCTGATGCCATCCGCGCCTATTTCCAGTCACAAACTGTTTAATACGTACTACATTCTCGCAGTTAATGTTATTTAACATCCTGAAAACGAGACATTTGTTATTACATAATAACTATTTCCCATTCATAATAGTGCCTCACTATTTTTTTAGTCTGTGACAAGTTTCATCAGAAGCAATCAACTCTATCACTGCACACTAGCCGTAGTCTGCGAGCGTATTCTCATATTTTGCACTGTTAAGTGGTCTACTTTTTTAACCCTTCATTGAGCTTTATATGCAAAATTCAGTTGTTCAGTATATGAATTTCTGTAGTTCTCATACCTTCGAAGTTAGACGTGTAACAAATACCGTCCGCTTTTAGTTGCTAAACCGAGTACTGCGTCGTCTTATATTGGATAGATTCATGTTCTTAGCGTAGGATGGTCAGACGCCGGTATGTCTGAACCGCTTATTATAGACTCGGTTCAAGAATGGTGATGATCTTACACTCACTCCGTGAATATTATAAATATAGAAAAGGCCAAATTCCTCCCTTCCTTTTTTACATTGCTTTTGAAATCACTTCAGTTAACGTCCAACTACAAAAAGAAGTCCAACTGGGTAGGCACATTGCTAATTGCAGGCAAGGAACTTGTCTACAGTCAATAAAGCGTAACTAGCAACAGGTATAACTCTTCGCTGACTGTAAAAGTGATCATGATCTGCCATAATCAGGATAAAACTGATATTACGCTGTTAGTGAAGTGATACACATTGTATTGGTTACTTCTCAGAATGAAAGACAATTTTAGTGCTGTTCTCCTGAAAGTCGAAAACCTTACAGATTACAGTAGTTAGTGGCCGAACTTCTACAAAACAATGGCCTTAGTAATCATTGTTATGTAATAGGTGTTCAAAAGGAGCAAAAGATGTGTTTTGCCGTATTAAAGTGTCATGAATTTTAGTAGCGCCAAACATGCGTTACAGATAGCTCTTTGTAAGGCAAACATCAGTGGCCGGCGAGCTCATAGCCTTTAATTATGGAATACTCAGATGAATCTAGAACTTCACAGGTAACCTTCGTAGAAAGCCAAGTTACCCACGATCATTTTAAAATGGAAGATATTAAAAAAAGTTTAACTTACATTTGAGAAGAAAAGATGAAATTTTGTTTGAATGAGTTTTTGACATATCCAACAATAGAGAGAGATGAAAATCAATAGAATGTTTGCTTTATTTTCATATAGAAATTTAAAATGTACTTAGTTTAAGGAAAATGCGTAAAATAAATTGGCATGCTCAAAATAAAAGGCTTTTGACTTATATTCTTTATGGTTTACTTCAAAACAAGGGAACATGCCCAGATGCCCAGCTGAAAAAAAAACACGAGTTAGCACAAAGATTATATAATCAGAAGCACAGTACAACCGCACATATTGAGAAAATACATTTAGAATTATGTTGGTTTAGTGGCTTCATGTAAAGCATTTATTTTCTCTCTACTGTACAATTTGTAAGACCGGACTTGCTCCATTTCTGCAGATGGCGTTTCATACGTAGTTCAGTAATGATATCACTAACTATCTTCAGCGGGATGTAAACATGCACAATTGTAATTTAAGCGATAAGACGTTAACGTGTATATTTCGCGATTTTATTTCTGCATATTCTGTACTGAACTTATTTCAACGTAGTTTACGGTAATTGTATTCATATCACTCATGAATATTTTGATGTGTTGGTTAACTTCATTGAAAGTCATATTTTCACTTTATTTTCAATATCAGGTGGTTTGCTTGTTGATGTGCCATAGTGAAATCGAAAAGTTTCATTACTGTTCACTCTTTGACATCGTACAATCTGTGTAGAAATTCAAATATGTGCTTTTGAATGGCCATTGCCATTTAGTTATTAATGGCGAAGCATCAGTAATTAGAAACAACTTCAACAAAAATTAATAGTCTGCCGTTGGTGGTGATTGCTTTATCACATTATTATGTTTCATCTGAAGTGAAATGAACAAAGGTACATCCAGTGTAAAATGTGTAGTCAGTGAATATAGTTCAAACAGCTAGAACCATTTACTATTCAATAACATACTGCGACAAATATGTTAGACACTCATGGAGGACTCTGGCGCATGTTGCACTGTTCAGAAAGTTAATTTTTTCAGTAAATTACAGTAATAACTAAAGTTTACGTGAACTTAAGTAACTACAGTCATCACATGCCCATCGTGATTCCGTGCAGACTACAGAGGTGGACTTATGTGTATTAAATCTCCTTAATTTCTAATTGAACAGGCCATGCAATGACACAACAATAATACCACTGAAATATTAACAGAAAACGTAATACTCGCTTTCAGTTAAATAAATCGTATAGGGAAGGCTTTAATCAAATTCACAATGCATATAATTTCCGTATTGGGCAGTAAACCGCACCGGCGGGGTCAGGGATTTTCTCTGCCTCGTAATGACTGGGTGTTGTGTGATGTCCTTAGGTTAGTTAGGTTTAAGTACTTCTAAGTTCTAGGAGACTGATTACCATTGATGTTAAGCCCCGTAGTGCTCAGAGCCATTTGAACCATTTGAGCCAGTAAACCGCAATGCACTGCTCTTCAGTCGTTCCCTTCGATCTGTGTTTACGCGATCAAAGCTGCCACATATTTCCGAGGGCAGAGGCAACATTTCTGTGCTCCACAAATACTCTATTGTAATGATTTCATAATACATCGTCAAATACCATCATGCGTGAAATGATCATCAAACGTTTGGTTACTGTTTAGAGGGAATTGTTAATACGTAAATTTGCAATTTATTTGGAACATACGAAACGCTGCATACTTGTCGTTATTATAAATCATAAATGAGAAATGCTGTGATAGAATGAGAGATAATAATAGTAAAGAAAGTTCAAACAACTATAGATGCTAAACTCGCTTTCTTTCTGCTTTTGCACTGTATTTCAAATTTTATATACATCAACGAAATTCCTCTCGTAATCGCAACAATTTATTTAATAAAATTGCAGGCAAATAGCCATATACAGTTACTTTGCTTAACATTTTACATTTACTTTTTGCACTTTTGCATATTCATTTATCGATTTCACTCTTTTACTGCTTAGTTCTATGTGATATCGTTAACAGGCTTCGTTACACAGTTCACATACGCATGTTGTGGTTGGGTCGTGATAAGTTTTGTTTTTGCAGATTAGATGATGAAAGCTGTGAATAGAAAGTCTAGTCGCTGTTCGAAGTTTGGTGCTGCCCATGAGTGGTTCGTCATTGCTTCGGTGCCATAGAACTCCGGCCATATTTTTTCTCGTTTGTCCTCCATGATCTTCAGTTGCTTCCTGGAAGCCCTGGTGTGTGGCATCATATATCGAAGTCTGATGTCTTCAATTAGGAATCCCTCTCTCGCTAGCAGGTACACTAGTCTAGATCTTGTTGTCTTCGAGTGACCTAGTGCTCTTTTTAGATAGGTCGATTTTACCTTTTCTAGTGTTTCTAGATTCTTTTCTGTCAGGTGGTCCCATATAACCTCCATCCCATAGGCCAGGATTGTTAAGATTTTTGTGTTGTATAATTTCATGGCTGTTTCTAGACTGAGTAGGCGGATGTTTTGATGGACTATAGTATCATTATTTGAAACAGCAATTCATTAAATAGTTCCCTCATTTGCCAGTGACTTCATATCTATGTACGTTAGGGCCTAATGCTTTATCTTTAGTCATAGTCACTAAAGTAAATACGAGGAAATGGCTTAAGTCAGAATTCCCCTGAGGGATGTATAATTTTATATATATATATATATATATATATATATATATATATATATATATATATATATATATATATATATATATATATTTCCGGTGCCTCCAGTGTGACGTCTTTCTGTGACACACAAATTTTTGTTTTTAAAGGGGATCACTTAAGACTATTTCCACGGGTTCGCCCCTCAAATTTCTCCCTCATATCACAAAATTGTCGTTTGATATAATATAAACTGAAAAAATAAATTCCTTTTAATGCACAGTTTCGTATATAGTTTATATTCAAGACCTTACACCTGTGTCACAGAACAAATCCTACATCGAGAGTACTTTACACAAGTTTAAGGGAAGAAGTGGTTCCTATAATTATTACAGTATTTAAAGACCATCAAAATACGAACAGGCTGAAATGAACATACAGTACATGAGGCTATGTTAATCAATTCAACTGTAAAAAGTTAAGGAGCATATTATTAGCAAAAGGAGAAATATGCAAAAGTGAAATGCCAAAATGAGCACTTCTCAATTGGGAGTAAATCAAAACAATCAAAATCGCTGAAAGAGAGCACAATAACATCAGCCATAAATGAATAAGAGCTAAGCAACTAAGCAAATAAGAGAATGGGAAAAAATGAGATGCCAAAAAAATTAGAGCTGGCCGAACTCCGTCGGCACTTATATACGGTTGCGCTCGTGGCGGCACCTCGCGGCCCGTACGCAACACGCGCGCCTGCGTTCGCAATGCACTCTTAGCGCCAGCGGCGGCGTCTAACGGCCCGTACGCAAGTTGTGCAATTTCTGTCTCAGATTGACCCTTCATCTATGATGTTACACCCGCCAGGTAAATACTAAATATTTTACTTTATCTCTTAATATACCTTGATAAGATTGTGGCCAAATAGGCATCTCTTCAATCTATTCAGGCATTCTTCACAATCTGCGTTATTTTCGTTAAGGAAAACATGTCGTAAAGGTCTTAATCTAATATGATATCCAACAATTGGAAATAACTATGACACAAATACACCTACAGCAGGGTACATAGTTTTTGCATGTTTATCGAAAGTAGAACAATTAAAATAAACCAAAAGCAAGTAGGTTTAAACTGTGGACACTAGCAGCAATCGAAGTGAGTGAGAATTACAGAAACAGATTTCTAAACTAAAAGTCAGAGAAGAAGATGTGTGAGAGAGAGAGAGAGAGAGAGAGAGAGAGAGAGAGAGAGAGCATTTGCTTCGCTGTTTTAAAGACAGAAATGACCATATATCTTATCTTTTAGAGAGTATGGAAATGCTGCAGCTTTTCTCATGGAACCAATCGGGCAATAAAGTAACCTACCAGGGTATCCGAGGGCGCTAACGTCCTGCTTCCTGGACTCGGGCAGCCGTGCCGGCCCCGGATCGAATTCACCCGACGGATTAACGACGAGGGCTGGTGTGCCGGCCAGTCTGGATGTGGTTTTTAGTCACTTTTCCACATCCCGCTAGGTGAATACCGGGCCGGTCCCTATGTTCCACCTCAGTTACATTTGTCGCAGACATTTGAAACACGTGCACACTATTTCATGCTTTACACTAAACGCAGACAGTTGGGTTACTCTGATCCCATCCTGGGGGTACGGGGGTGGCAGCAGGAAGGGCATCCGGCCATCCCTAAAACTAACATTGCCAATTCCGTTGTAACCACGCCGACCCTGCGATTGTTGCAGGACTCTGGCTAAGTGAAAGAAAGAAAGAAAGAATCGGGCAATAAAGCATGTACGAGTTGAAACGTTGCATGATACTTGCTCTCTGCAAAGCCTTGGTAGGCATCCTCAATTTGAAAATGGCACCTGTCTTTTGTGGAAGACAGCTACTACCGTTTGTGTGAGCAAACATCACTACAGAAACTTCCTGGCAGATTAAAACTGTGTGCCCGACCGAGACTCGAACTCGGGACCTTTGCCTTTCGCGGGCAAGTGCTCTACCACCTGAGCTACCGAAGCACGACTCACGCCCGGTACTCACAGCTTTACTTCTGCCAGTACCTCGTCTCCTACCTTCCAAACTTTACAGAAGCTCTCCTGCGAACCTTGCAGAACCAGCACTCCTGAAAGAAAGGATATTGCGGAGACATGGCTTAGCCACAGCCTGGGGGATGTTTCCAGAATGAGATTTTCACTCTGCAGCGGAGTGTGCGCTGATATGAAACTTCCTGGCAAAGGTCCCGAGTTCGAGTCTCGGTCGGGCACACAGTTTTAATCTGCCAGGAAGTTTCATATCAGCGCACACTCCGCTGCAGAGTGAAAATCTCATTCTGATCACTACAGAAAATTACTGCTTATTGGCTAACTTTAAGTTGGAAGTTTGAATAACTTAAGTGGAATGGTAACGGAAATATTGCGTTGCTGTGAGAAACCAAGTTACAAATTCTCTATAACAACATTTATTTCCTAAAATTCATGAAAATATTTCTTAATCACTTACTTCACTTAATAGTACGATGATATGGAAATCTGGTCCTTCATCCGTGACGCAAAACCGAAATAGCAATTTTATCCAACCTGACTGTCTCTCCTAACTAAGATAGCTGCAGGAACCATCATGCAGAGCGTCCTTACGTACCAGATTCTGAGCAGGGAATACCTAACCATCTCCCCTCGTCCGGGGTCCACACACGGTTGCCGGTAGGACTCAGAGAGTCTGCACAGCGCCTATTTGCCAACCTAACGGGGTCTGCTAACGCGCGGGGAACTTACACTCCTGGAAATTGAAATAAGAACACCGTGAATTTATTGTCCCAGGAAGGGGAAACTTTATTGACGCATTCCTGGGGTCAGATACATCACATGATCACACTGACAGAACCACAGGCACATTGACACAGGCAACAGAGCATGCACAATGTCGGCACTAGTACAGTGTGTATCCACCTTTCGCAGCAATGCAGGCTGCTATTCTCCCATGGAGACGATCGTAGAGATGCTGGATGTAGTCCTGTGGAACGGCTTGCCATGCCATTTCCACCTGGCGCCTCAGTTGGACCAGCGTTCGTGCTGGACGTGCAGACCGCGTGAGACGACGCTTCATCCAGTCCCAAACATGCTCAATGGGGGACAGATCCGGAGATCTTGCTGGCCAGGGTAGTTGACTTACACCTTCTAGAGCACGTTGGGTGGCACGGGATACATGCGGACGTGCATTGTCTTGTTGGAACAGCAAGTTCCCTTGCCGGTCTAGGAATGGTAGAACGATGGGTTCGATGACGGTTTGGATGTACCGTGCACTATTCAGTGTCCCCTCGACGATCACCAGTGGTGTACGGCCAGTGTAGGAGATCGCTCCCCACACCATGATGCCGGGTGTTGGCCCTGTGTGCCTCGGTCGTATGCAGTCCTGATTGTGGCGCTCACCTGCACGGCGCCAAACACGCATACGACCATCATTGGCACCAAGGCAGAAGCGACTCTCATCGCTGAAGACGACACGTCTCCATTCGTCCCTCCATTCACGCCTGTCGCGACACCACTGGAGGCGGGCTGCACGATGTTGGGGCGTGAGCGGAAGACGGCCTAACGGTGTGCGGGACCGTAGCCCAGCTTCATGGAGACGGTTGCGAATGGTCCTCTCCGATACCCCAGGAGCAACAGTGTCCCTAATTTGCTGGGAAGTGGCGGTGCAGTCCCCTACGGCACTGCGTAGGATCCTACGGTCTTGGCCTGCATCCGTGCGTCGCTGCGGTCCGGTCCCAGGTCGACGGGCACGTGCACCTTCCGCCGACCACTGGCGACAACATCGATGTACTGTGGAGACCTCACGCCCCACGTGTTGAGCAATTCGGCGGTACGTCCACCCGGCCTCCCGCATGCCCACTATACACCCTCGCTCAAAGTCCGTCAACTGCACATACGGTTCACGTCCACGCTGTCGCGGCATGCTACCAGTGTTAAAGACTGCGATGGAGCTCCGTATGCCACGGCAAACTGGCTGACACTGACGGCGGCGGTGCACAAATGCTGCGCAGCTAGCGCCATTCGACGGCCAACACCGCGTTTCCTGGTGTGTCCGCTGTGCCGTGCGTGTGATCATTGCTTGTACAGCCCTCTCGCAGTGTCCGGAGCAAGTATGGTGGGTCTGACACACCGGTGTCAATGTGTTCTTTTTTCCATTTCCAGGAGTGTATGTGTCCCCGGACCAGCACAGTCACACTATACTCATTACAATGGTGGCTAAATTGCATATCCACATTCACAGAACCCAGAGCAGACATCCCTCGCATGCGTCAGCAGACGACCCGCATTCACATTTTCAGACTGTACTAAGAGTGATAATATAACATAATTCCGGATTAAAATTCCCTGAGTGCCTGAACGGCACGCAGGTGTGTTTTGAGCATGTGACTGTTGTATCAACCCATGTAGCGGCTCACATGGAGCCGTTACATTGTAGCTTGTCAAGAGAAACAGAGCTTCAGTGTTTAAGGAGCATAAGATTGTTTCCGCTCTTTGTTTGGGCACATATAGGGTAGTACACAAGTCAGACCTTGAGTTAAAATTATGATGAGATGATACGTACTTGTTCTGCGATTTGAGATACTGCAGAACATTCTCACTGAAGGGTCAATGGAATAGACGTAGAATATGGAAGTCAGACTACAAATAGGACTACAATCATACTAAATAGACATGCTACGCACAGACCCTGCGAAACAAACTGATTTGAGTCTTACATGCACACAAGCATTCGGGTCCAGTTCTAACCGTGTAATGTTCTCGGTACTCAAGTCATCTTCGCTTGCAGTAGATTACTGAAGGTTATGTAGAACTAGGTCTTTGCACAGGTTTAACAACTACGTGGAAATATCTTTCAAACACTCTGCGGAGCACAGAGGTTAGCGGAAGTCTTCCTGAAAATGGGGCCTGTAATTTCTGCAAATTGAGATTATCATCCTAAGATACATTCAAGTTCACTGTTTACTGATACACTCCTGGGATATCGTCGAGATTTCGCGAGTAATACTTTTAAGATGGGTTTGAAAAATTACTAGGATTTTATTCGCATTCTCTTGAAGTCCCTGCATTTGATACCTTTATGAACAATGAAGACAAATCATGATTCACATACACTATGGTAGTATTGATGTCATCTGTTCTGTATTTGTATAAAATTTGAGCGGCACAGAAATTTAAAGCAACGAACCTGAACTGTGTCGTGATCATAGAGGGGAAGTCCGAAGTAATTCCTCACAACCGAGTTCCCAATAATTTTGGATAACGCTCGACCTTATTCGCCGCACATAATATTGCTACATGGTAAACACTAAATGTACAATCAATTATACAATCAGGTATACAAAACTACATTTTTATTTGTATCTATAATTAAAGATTATAATACCTGTTCATCAACACCATATCAGTGATACATCAGAATCATTCAAAGTCAAATTAATATTTATCCACTGAAGATATTTAACTGTATTCTTATATTTAAACAGCAAAAGCGTCAGGTAGTATCTGATAATACACGGGTTTCATCGTACGTCATTCCAGTAGCGGGTCGGCACATCGGAAATTAACTTCCGTTGACATTTCGCTGTAAACGATACCATTATTTATTCCAGTTGTCTCCATTTCACGTTTGAAATGAGCGAGTATCTCTTCTGGTTCGTTTTATTCAGCAGATATATTTTCAATTGGAATACGAACAAGAGTTATCAGAGGTATGGCGATCACATTCGGACAATTACACAGCATTATACATTTCTCGACTAGTGCCTTATGTTTTCGATGGCTGACTAAATGATAGTTGTTATTCTAGTCATACAGTCACAGGTAAACGCAACATGTTTCCACTGTATATTTTATTTTGTAACACATCTGATCATAGTTACCTGTTAATATTACTTTTCGCAATATGGTTTCTGTTTAATTGGATCGACGATATACTTAGATATGTTTCGACTCTTAATACTTATTTCCTACTTTTTACTTCATTTATGATCTGATGATAACCTCTGTATGATCGTACATGAACACTTCAGAATGACCGTTTGATTGAAAATGGGCAGCAGTGGTAAACAAAACCATTTTATACTAACAACTGTCTGTATCCTGCATGCGATGCAGTGCCACGTAAACAAATAGAAGTGTTTGGTTTGAAAGTCCGTTTACTGAAGTGCTTTCGAATACACAATACTTTTGGTTTTTCCGTCTGGTTCGTACCCGAATATATCGGCCGGTTTCCTGCGCATGAGCAGGCTACATACAGTTTTCCACATGAGAAACATGGATTTTCCAAATTTAGTCCACTCACTTTTAAGATTGTCCCTGCGTCCTGTTGATGATAATTAAGAATGCAGAGTCCCAGCGGAAACTGCAAGCTTTTGAACTCGAATGGCATGTTGGAATCACTGAACTGCCATTGGAAACGTTCACATTTTCTATTCGTTTGTTATTAACAGCAAATCTCGAAACGTTATTGAGAAATTGATTTGAAATTTTGTCACATCGTTGCAATGGAATGTTCCCGTGGTTTTATGTAGCTTATTTTACACGTTAACAAAATATGTTGCGAATAGCTTTAAGAGTAAAGAAGTAATGGAACAGAACGTCATGAATGGTGTGGCAGTTCCTTACGTTTGTCAGTGTTCTGATTTCATATCTCCGGAAGTATATGTCGTACAGTAATATTTCGTGCAGTGATATAAATAATTGATGTATATGGATATTGTATACAAAACATGTTGCGAATAGAATTAGTAGTAACATATTAATACATTATAACGTAATGTCCGATGTGGCAGTTTACGGAATGTGTAGCGATGAGGTATATGCGATAATCTGTTTTCCTTTCATCATTTTGTGGGTGGTGTCAACGATAAAAACTTTCGTCAGGGTTTTGAATTATAAATGACAAAAAGTTTGTTGCCAGTCTCTAAGCGATCTCATCCTAAAACAGCGGCTGCGTAAATTTGGACACATTCGCGCGCTGGCATCTCCTTGTTTATGACTTCGTATTTCCTGAACTCTATGTCGTACTATGAAATAATTTTGTAGGAACATTCAGCGACATATGTGGACACCGTTTGCGAAGTGTATTTCTGACAGAGTTTGCAGCAAATACGTAATAAATTTATACGTCACGCACGATGCGGTAGTTTGCACGAAACTCACTTTTTGTTATGTTATACCTCCTGAACTGTCT